>NC_045439.1:129804675-130021401 GCF_002776525.5 Piliocolobus tephrosceles
TCCATCCATCCATCCATCCATCCATCCATCCATCCATCCATCCATCCCAACCATATAAGAGCACAGAAAAACAGCGCTACACAGGGCATTAAAAAAAGCTTTCACTGCCTGGTATGTGTTGTTCCAAAGTGATGTATCATTCATGCTGGAAAGAGTAACTTAAATCAAAAGGTATTTTAAAGTTGAATCTTGGTTTGCGACAGGATCTAGTGAGGCGAGCAACCCATGATGCTGTGCTTCATTTGCTATTTGGTTAATAACCCAGTGCTCAATGAGGAGACACTGGGTTAACTAACCATGTCGCATACCTCAATTATCCCACAATTTACAAAACATTCAAGAGCTTTTGCATTTGCTTGTGCTTCAGCATTGAAAGTAAAAAACATGAACTATGGTAGGCCAGAATCTATTCCGGACCTCGCCTCTCCTGGATTAAGCTATTGTTGTTGACAGTCATTGTTATTTTCTCCAATTATTAATACAATTACAATGGTAGAAAATATGTAGATGTATTAATGGAAGGAGTTCTTGTGTCTTCAGCTCACTTCATCCAAGAAGGCAACTCTTGATAGTCAGGCTCCTCTCTACCTTTCTCAAGTCTTAGCATTCGGATATAAGGAACGGACTGGGGCCACTCTGCATCCAGTAAATTGCCCTTGTCCTCATCTATTCTGGGTACTGTATGTGACAATCTCAAAGTATTTTAAGATGTAGGGTTTACTGCTATTCTGGTATGGTGAAGCCAACAGTTAAGAGACAATTGCCACTGAAAAAGTTACTCACAGTCCCCAAGAAGAGGGAGCGCACCACGCCATGATGGGGCACATGCAGAAGAACCAGGGTTGCTCCTGAGGCAGAGGGAATGGTAGGAAAACATGGAGGAGAGCCAATAAGGTTTCCTTGGGAAGGAATAAATCACACAGGGTAAGCAGGTTTAGGACTAGCTGGCTGGAGTAATTTTGACAGGCTCTGGGGTATAGGGGCTATCTCTTGTCTGGTATCTAGCCCTGGGGTGACTAAGGCAGGGGAATATTGGTCTTGAGTATGAAATCCCAATAAAGGTGGTGAGGGGTGTGGCCTGTGGATTGGTTATTTGGCATATGAGCGTTGTGCTCATTCACTATCTAGAAATTGGCTAACCCTAGCGGGGTTGGTCTCTTCAGGGTCAGCAAGGCAAGACCCCAAGATGTCAAAGCATCAGAAGTATGGAAAATAAAAAGGCTTGATTAATACAGAAAGGTAACACAAGTCAATCAGATCAAAACTGCCAAGGCCCCAGGAAATAAGCCTCGCCCCAGCCAAGGGGGCTGACGAGAAGCTTCCAATTCACCAGCACTATTGGAGAAGCCAATTAAACCAGTTTTTCAATGGAAGATTGGAACAGCCTAAGAGACAGGAAGCGAGTTTGTGGACTTAATGATAATGATGGTCTCTGGTCAACAACAGTACATTTCACAGCACATGTGAAGGCAGCTCCTCTGGAGTCAAGTCAACTTGGAGTTATCTAATAATGGCAAGCCCAAGGACAATGCCCCAGGCAGGGACCCTGACAGTGTATTAATACGTAAGAAATTCCAAGATAAAAGTTGGGGGCAAGGGCAAATTAGTTAGATAAAATATGACATAAAACGGTCACGTTTGGAAGGATGGCCTAAATATTATACAACAAAGTTTTTAAAAGCTTTTTTGGCAGGGCGCGGTGGTTCACACCTGTAATCCCAGCACTTTGGAGGCCAAGGTGGGAGGATCACCTGAGGTCAGGAGTTCAACACCAGCCTGGCCAACATGGCAAAACCCCATCTCTACTAAAAATAAAAAAATTAGCCAGACATGGTGGCAGGGGTCTGTAATCCCAGCTACTGGAGATCCTGAGACAGGATAAATGCTTGAACCCAGGAGGCGGAGACTGCAGTGAGCTGAGATTGCACCACCGTACTCTAGCCTGGGCAACAGAGTAAGACTCTGCCACAAAACAAAAACAAAAACAAAAACAAAAAAAACAGAAAAAAAAGCTTTTTCAAGAACAACAACAATGCAAAAATAATACAATGGTGACACAGTTCACAGCTGGAAAGGCAAAAGAGTTCAAGGAACTTTCCTGGCTCCAGTCATTGAGTCAGCTGTCCAAGAGGACTTCCAGGACGATAACACAATCTTCAGCTGCATCCCAAGAGCCACGGCTCCCAGAGTAAGAGTGCCAAACCGTCTTGGTATGATTTTGACTGCTCGTGTCTCTCAAGGAGGGCTTTTAAAATCTCAACGATGTGGTTTCGGAGGCTATTAAACTATACTTTATCAAACAGAGACTTAAAACTCTGAAACAAAGAACAGGTTTAAAAAAAAAAAAAAACTAGAAGTATTTTATCTGGAGAAGGAAATATTCAGAGGGTACAGAAAATATGTCCTCGAGTATTCAAAAGGGTAATTATCTTGAGACAGTCGACTTATTTCTTATGGTTCACAGAATACAAATAGACCCAACACATACAAGTTATACGGAAAGAGAGTTTTCTTTGTTTACATAGAGAAAGAACTTTTTTCTTTTATGAGATGGAGTTTTGCTCTTTTTGCCCAGGCTGGTGTGCAATGGCACGATCTCGGCTTACCGCAACCTCCTCCTCCAGGGTTCAAGTGATTCTCCTGCCTCAGCCTCCCGAGTAGTTGGTATTATAGGCATGTGACACCATACTTGGTTAATTTCTGTATTTTTAGTGGGGGTTTCTCCATGTTGGTCAGGCTGGTGGTTTCCTTGGTATCTCGAACTCCTGACCTCAGGTGATCCAGCCGCCTTGGCCTCTCAAAGTGCTGAGATTACAGGTGTGAGCCACAGCGCCTGGCCACAGAAAGAATTTTCTAACATTCTAAGTTATCTATAGATAATATTATAGCAAATAAGTATGATTGTGACTCAATAAAACTTTATGTGCAATGACAGGTGTGGCAGGCCAGATGTGGCAGCATGGGCTGTAGTTTGCCAACTCTTGAACTACACTTAAGAAAATCATTTAGAATCTGATTTTACAAGAGAGTTGCTTGCTTGTAAATATGGTATAAAGAGAAAGACATATATACACATAAACATTCAGTAAGTTTTGCTTTCCTCAAGATTAATTTATCCAAAGAGACCAAAATAAAACATTTTAAAATTATTTTTACCTTAAATAGCAGGGTTTTAATTTGGGGGTGGGGTGTGGAATTTAATCTAAAATATGTGAATGCTAGCTTCACTAGACACAGTAACTGGACAAACAGGCTCAAGCACAGAGTGGATGTTATGCAGATACCAAGGAAACCACCAGCACAGTAAGGACCCCTTAGGAAAGCAGAGGGCAGTACAACAGTCAAGTTTCTCAGGGATGCAAGAGGAAAACTACCCCCTGCCAGCCACCCCCACACCATGTCTTTCTACAAAGCTGGATACCCTGGGCCCCACCTCCCAAAACTGGGTGTGTAGCAGTCTTTACTGTAACCACCAAAGTGGTTCGGCACTGCTCCCATGACCCACCTTCACTTAGTTCATCCCAAATTCCCTAAAGTGGGCGTCTGTCTGGGTCAGTTTGCTGTCTCTACTGAGTTCATGCCAAACCCTGTGGCTATCCCGTATACACCTGTTTCCCCACCTCGACCCCAGGGTGCAGGTAGTGGGCTTTCATTGTATCATCAGAACACAACACATGTAACATGATTTTAGCAACTAGGATAGAGGGTGGGAAACCCTCCAGAACCGCGTTCCTCCAAAGCAGCTGTGTCCCCTGCAGGCACTCACTGAGGGCTGAAAAGACACTCTTGGATCTCACAGCACAGTCCTTGTGCAGCACTTTACATTGGAAAACAGAACCAATAAACATTTTCTTAAAGTATTCCTCAAAACCCAAACCAGTCTTCTCTGGGGCTGAACCCAGAAACTCTAAGACTATTTACACAGGATTTATAATCTGGTGTCTACTCAGCGGTTTTATAAAAACATGGGAGGGAAAAATGCCAATGCACTGCCAGTTCACTGCGGTGGTTCATGTTTCTTGCCTGGTAGACCAGGCAATGTTCCCAATGCCCAGAGCCCTGGCACCAGGCAAGCCTCTCACGCCAGCAGAACTTGGGAGGCGGCAGAACTCACGCTGACTCCATGGCTTTCTCTCCCAGACTCACCTTCGCAGAAGCAAGCCCTTGCAGGCTCCCAAGACCCAGAACTAATAGAATCCAATTCTGGTTGCCTTGGGAAAAGTGAATCCAAGCTTCTAACAGGAGGTCCTCAAGCCACACAGTACCCTGAAGTACTGCTAGCCAGGCAGCAAATCTCTGTGCCACCCATAGGCTGCCTCCTATGCAGTACATGCAGTAGAGTCAGAGTCAGGGCAGGGTGCCCCTGGAGTGTCAAAGGGCCTCAGACAGAGCCCTGGAATATACAGACCTCGTCAGGGTTTTCTTATCTACACTAGAACAATATTGCAAGCTACCTGGCACCTTGAGGGCCTAGAACATTCAGGATAAGTAAATGTCTTGAGCAGCTTCTTATTCTAACTGTTGAAAAGAATCTTTTACATGGGGCACAGTGGCTCATGCCTGTAGTCCCAGCACTTTGGGAGGCTGAGGCAGGAGGATCATTTGAGATATGAGTTCAAGATCAGCCTGGGCAATAGAGTAAGACTCTGTCTCTAAAAAAAATAAAATACAAATAAAAATTAGCCAGACATGGTGGTGCACACCTGTAGTCCTAGTTACTCGGGAGGCTGAGAGAGGATGACTTCTTAAGCCCAGGACTTTGAGCTTGCAGTGGGCTATGACTGCACTACTGCACTGCAGCATGGGCAACAAGGCAAGACCCTTTCTCTTAAAAAAGAAAAAAAAAACCTTTCAAGAACATACCTGCTCTAGAATCCCTGCATGGACCTAGGTTCCACATGACTACAGGCACCTCAAGGGTGAGGACCTTGTCATATTCATCATTATGGCCGCAGCACCAAAAATCCTAACAGCCTACAGTGTGTTCTCAATGAATGTATACATTAAATTTACTTGCTTCTCAGCCCCTACATGCCACTGGTGACACAGGTACACAGAGTAATCCCAAGGGGCTGATGATCATTCTTATATCACAGTTTAATGCAACATCAGTGCAGAGCCAATATTAAAAAACAAAGTGAAATAATTATTCACAATTTATCACAAAGCTGGAAATATTTTTGAAGAGGATAAAGATCCTGACAAATAATATTGAACTCTTTTGACTTTAGGTTTCAAAATTAATAAAGAGCTATTTCATTGTAGTTATTTACTTTGGTGGCTAACATATTCCAGAATCTTATTATTTTCAATTTATTTTTAAGATTAATATATCTTATACCACCAAATGCTTTACCTTTGGTTATTCTGAGCTCCTCGAGGAGAATACCCTAACATCATTCTTCCCCACGCCAGGCTGTCCCGAGTACCTTTCCTAAACGACATGGATTTGGTATCTGTGTGTCCTCACAACTTCATTACTGCACAGAAATAGTGCCTCACCACCAAAAAATCATGTTCATTGGAACTGTTCTCAGAAAAAATTCCAATCATAAGGCAATGTTTTATAACGAGAGTTTACGGATCAGATATTCTGACTAAATTCACCAAAACAATTTCAGAAGGAAAATTACTATTATCTTACAGCTGCTATTGTTTCCTCTAAACTTATACTACATCAGATAGAAAATCCAACTGCTTGAAAGAAGGGGAAAAAAAATGGCAAGGAGACGGTATGCATTAATGACAACCAAGTTATGACAAAAGCGAAGATGGCTTCCACATATACAAATAGTGTTTCACTATGGTCCAGGCCCTGCTGTGAACTCCTCACAGGGATTAGTTCATTTAAACCTCACAACACAACAATCCCTCACTATTAATGCCATCCTACAGAGAGGGAAACAGAGGCATGGGTCTCAAAAATGGCAGCACCAGGATAAAACGCCATCTGGCTGCTGAGTGGATGTTTTGGTCCTTATCCTATCTCAGAGAATGCCTTTAAACCTAAAACTATGCCAGGAGTCTAAATTTAACTCAAGCTGAAGAAAACCAAAATGTCTCAGATATCACAAAGCAGTGCATTTATTGCATAGTGTTGCACAACAAGGAAAGTTTCTAGAAAGCTAGAAAGCTGCCCGAACTTACATGGTTACTACCAACATCCAAGCAAAAAAAAGTCCCAAAGGACAAAGAATGTGTCCCATGTGTACACGATCTGGTTCATCTATTCATATATTCAGGATGCAGCCTGTACTCAGCGCCCTACTTAGAGGAAGCTGAGCTTTACCATTAGTATGATTTTAGCTGCTAAAAATGTGACACCTACCTCTAAGGCATTTGGATTTATAAAAATCCCACCATGCTACAATTAAGAAAGCATTTCACTGAGCAACTGTAAGCCATGCATAGGGTGTGAGCTGAGGAATGTCTCAGGTGAGTGAGGCTGTTCTAATTTTAACACCTAAAGAATAGGTCACATCAGATGTTATAAATTCTCCAATTTTTTTTTTTCTTTTGAGACAGGGTTTCACCATGTTGCCCAGGCTGGTATTGAACTCCTGACCTCAAGTGATCTACTCACCTCGGCCTCCCAAAGTGCTGGGATTACAGGTGTGAGCCACCATGCCTGGCCAATTCTCCAATTTTCATGATATTAATGATCACATTAGGCTTAGGGTCAGCTGTGCCCTAAAGCTCTCACATCAGTATTTTGTGGATGTATGGGTCTAACACTGGTATACACATACTCTTGGCTATATCCCTCTTACTAATGCCAGAGGATAGGTGTTTCTTGCCATAGTGCCACTCCTGGCTGTCCAGCACATGTTCACAAGGACTAGGAAAAAGGGATCTCCCTGGTAGTCAGCTTCTCTTTTCACAGTGTTGAAAACTGTGAGATAATTTCCATAGGTGTCCTGGTAACACCTATTAGAAAGTGTTTATTTAATATTTATTCCCACAAATACCAATTAGAGAGAGAGGCTGCTACCATTCAACCAGTTGTTTTCTGTTTTTGTTTTTGTTTTTTTAAAATCAAGAAATAGTTGAAAAGGATGGGAGTGAAGGCACTTTAAGCCCACAGATGCCAGCAGAGGTGGGACATGACAAGCGAGGCTGGGGGACTGGCCCCAAACTGGTCCCTCCCAGGTCAGCTTGGATACCACACAGCACTTAGCTCACCCTCAGCTGGCTTAGCACATGGACAAGTATTGCCGCTGGAGTCCCACCTTCTTAGACTCTTGCAAAGGAGCTCCACACCACCCCCACAGCTTGCTCTGTGCAACTCTTCCACTTGTCCACTCCAGACATACAGCCTTCACGTTAAACCAGTAATAGGAAGTCAACTATTTTCTGGAATTT
Source organism: Piliocolobus tephrosceles (assembly GCF_002776525.5). Lineage (NCBI taxonomy): Eukaryota > Metazoa > Chordata > Mammalia > Primates > Cercopithecidae > Piliocolobus > Piliocolobus tephrosceles. The sequence goes on from NC_045439.1 coordinate 129,812,038, forward strand.
TGTGAGCCATTCTAGCAAATTATCAAACCTGAAAGCAAGGGGCCTAGCTACAAATTCTCAACCTTGCAGACAAGTCAGACAGAAGTGTGGGCACCCCATACCTGCTACTGGCATCTGAAGCGGGACTGAGCCCTCAACCCTGTGGAGCCTGTGCTAATTCCAGGTAGTGCGTGTCAGAACTGCACTGAATTGTAAGGCACCCAGTTGGTGTCTGGAGAGTTAGGGAACTGGTTGTTGGTATGGAAAAAACCCACAATTTGGCGTCAGAAATGTTATGAGTAGCAACAGTTCAAAGTCCTTTGTGTGCGTTTACAAAAGCAATTAATTTATGGCAAGGACTTATCAGAACTACTTTACGATTTTATTTTAGTTTCTTTTAAAGACCAAGATTAAAGATTTAATTAGTTAAACAAGACAACCAAAACAAATACTTCCTCCTGACCTTGAGTTATCACAGATTGCTACCCAAGGGGCAACTGAAACAGAAAGGGTGGCCTGCATTTCAGAGGGGCTGGAGGAGACAATGGGCAATGTGCTCTCAGGTGCCCTGAATCTCTCTCTCTCTCTCTCTCTCTCACACACACACACACACACACACACACACACACACACCCATACACACACAGGCACCCTTTTAGAACAGACAATTATGAAAGCACATTAAAATGCAGCATGCCATTTGGAAGTCTGGTCTTGCTGCTCTGCCCAAACACAGGGTACAGACTTCAGGGAAAACAATCCTAGAGAAACATTAGCTCTGTGAAAAATGAGAAAAGTAAAATGTTTCAGCCAAACGTAAAAAAAAAAAAAGAGAGAAAGAAATTCAGCGTGTGGAACAGGGAGGGGAATAAGATCTATCAGAATTCTGTTTAACTTTTTGCTTAGCTGGCCAACTCTGGCAGCATAAAGTTTAAATGGAAGTTATCTTCAAATTAAATTGCACCTGCATGTCTATGAGTCTCCCCTGTAATGCTCCAATAACATCTCAAGATTGAGGTCATCTAAATTCAAACCTTAAATATAAAACCACTCCCAAAAGAGAATGCCTTTGAACATAATGACAATTTCAAACTTTGGCAAATAATTATCCTGTACTTCTTATCTGTGAGAATCTATCATTTCTTTTAAAAATTATCTGCAGCGGCCGGGAGTGGCGGCTCATGCCTGTAATCCCAGCACTTTGGGAGGCCAAGCCAGGAGGATCACCTGAGGTCAGGAGTTCGAGACCAGCCTGGCCAACATGGTGAAACCCCATCTCTACTAAAAATTCAAAAAATTAGCCAGGCGTGGTGGCGCATGCCTGCAGTTCCACCTACTCGGGAGGCTGAGGCAGGAGAATTGCTTGAACTGGGGAGGTGGAGGTTGCAGTGAGCCGAGATCGCACAACTGCACTCCAGCAAAACTCCATCTTAAAAAATAATTCTCTGCAGCTCCCTGTATCTTCCAGTAAATGGATTAGCAGGTATTTTCTGAGTGTCTACGATGATGGTTTTAGCACTTTCCTTCCTGCCTAAGGAGTCACAATCACATTCACTATCAAATGCAGGTGCTGTGTGTGCGCTGCTCTCTTCCTCCCAGAGTCCCATTTGACTTTCTCTGGAGAGCATCCCCATCTTCTCAAAGCAGAATCAACAAGGAAACCACTGTCCTTCTTTCAAAAAAAAAAAAAAAAAAAAAAAAGTCATGTGTTTATTTCTTCCCCTCTACTTGTGCCCCATAAATTCCTTGCCTTCATCCCAAATCAGTCCTCCAAATGTGGGCTACTTGTAACACTATCCAGAAATGGAAGATTACCTTGCAAGATAGCATAATGCCCCAACTAGACGTTTCATGGCACTCTAAAATTACAAAAAAGCAAGATTTTTTAATATTCCTCTAAATAAATAATAGTGCAATAAATATAGGAAACAGGCTATGCATTTCCTCAGTGTTCTTTCATTCCATCCAGTGACCACACATGTGTACTGCATGGTGAGCCCATGACTGCAGAATAGAAATACAGTCATGAGGCAGCTAACAACATTTCAAAGATGAAGTGCATATACGATAGTGGTCCCATAAGGATAGAACAGAGCTAGAAAATTCCTATTGCCTAGTGACACTGCAGCCATCATTAGATGTAGCGCAACACATTCCTCATGTGTTTGTGGGGCTGAACCCGTGCTGCCAGTTGTATAAAAGAACAGCATGTACAACAGTGCACAGTACATAATATGTGATCATGATAATAAATGACTGTTATTGGTTTATATATTTATTCTACTTTTTATGTTATTTAAGAGTGCACACCTTCTACTTATTAAAAAAGTTAACTGTGGCCAGGCACCATGGCTCATGCCTGTAATCCCAGCGCTTTGGGAGGCCGAGGTGGGTGGTCACTTGAGGTCAGGAGTTCGAGACCAGCCTGGGCAACGTGGTGAAACCTCGTCTCTACTAAAAACACAAGAATTAGCCAGGCATGGTGGGGTGTGTCTCTAGTTCCGGCTACTCAGGAGGCTGAGGTGAGAGGATCGCTTGAGCCTGGGAGGTCAAGGCTGCAGTGAGCTGTGATTGTACCACCTGCACTCCAGCCTGGGGGACAGAGCAAAACCCTATCTCATAAATGAATGAATGAATGAATTTCACAAAGTGTAGCCTAAGTGTACAGTATTTATCCAGGCCTTCATATTTATTCACCACTCACTGACTCACCCAGAGCAACTTCTGGTCCTGCAAGCCCCACTCCTAGTAAGTGCCCTATACAGGTGTACCATTTTTTATCTTTTACACTGTATTTTGTACTGTACCTTATCTATGTTTAGATACAGAAATACTTACCATTGTGTTACAGTTGCCTACAGTGTTCAGTATAGCAACATGCTCCACAGGCTTGCAGCCTATGAGCAATAGGCTATACCATGGACCCCAGGTGTGTACTAGGCTGTATTATCTAAGTTTGTGAAAGTACGCTCTATGATGCTGGCATAATGACAAAATCCAATTACCTAACAATGCATTTCTCAAAACATATCCCTGTCATTAAGCAACATATGACTGTATATTACTGAGATCTGTACAGTTTTAATTACCTTCATGTTACTGAATCCAGCTTTAAAAAACAGCAGGAAACCATTTTTTCATTGTTTCAAGTCAGTTATAATTTAAAAATCATTAGTTCGGTGTCAACCTAAAATGGAAACAATTACCAATAGAACATTACACATTATGTTTACTTTTCATTTTTGGTAGCACAATTGCTATCTAGGAAAACATAAGAAGTTTCCTGTAGGAAAAGTGAGATAAAGGAATTAAGAATTCTTAGGGGTCTCACTCACTTAAGACCGCTAACATATCAGAAAAAAATATATAAAATGATGTAAACTAGAAGTGGTTCAAAATCTAAAACCATTAAATGTCTTTCTCATTTGCAGTTCATATCTGAGTATGTGTTTATAGCTCTATGTATCTGATGGACAGAATTCTAATATCTCAACCATGAAACAATCAGAACCTGATTACCAACTTAAAAGCAATCACAAAAGTCTTTGGAGCTTCATGGAAAACCAGACAAAAAAACACAGAGACCGATTTTATTGAGAGTGAGTTAGCCTAAGATCAGAATGTATGATGCCAGGACACCAGGCATTAAATACAAACATACATAGATGTCTGAAGCTGTTTACTTTTAGGAAAATCAGAATGCTACATGTCAATAGATTCTGAGGCACCAGGTTTAATAACAGTGCCCTGAAGATAGCAAAATGCTGTCAACAACAATTAAGAGGAAAAATCTAAGCATCTTGTGCTTTGAGAAGTAAGCTTCAATTACCTAAGAAATCAACTCAAGCAAAAAACTATTTCAATGATACTAGACAAATAAAATGTACAAGTAGATGTTTGCACATCCACAGAAATAATAGCCACAATCAGATGCACTCTTTAGACGTGAATTTGTGCATACAAGCAACCCTTGTCTTTCGCAGAGTTAAGTTCAAATCCTGTACACACTTTGTTCCAAAAAATTGCTATTGTCTTGCATCTCTTTTGTCACCTGTCTCCACCCTTAAGTCCTCCAAGGGTCTCTCAGGGCCTAGACTGTGGGGTTCAATGACCTTCCCTGGTCAGCTGTAAAACTAAAGCTAGCACCTTTAGAATCCGCCAGCCACACCCTGCTCCAGCTCACCATGGGTTTTCTCTAATCAGCCTCCAAAGTCCAAGCCATTGCTACATCCCAGAGTTGACGTATAACATGTGCCTTTAATTTATACTCTCAAGATGCTGGATATAGTAGTTATTATCCAGAAAGAGTGACTTCACAATCAGGATTCAAGACTGGCTATAAACGGAGATAGAGTCCTCAACTCATTCCCTCTCGTACCTACAGGAAGGTACTAACAACTAATCCTCCCTTTCATTTTTAGAGTAACAAACCCAGCTTGTAGTACCCATGCCTACAACAGCCCAGATGTGGCACTCAAGGTTGAAAAGGGGCCACTACTTGGTAATGGGACACACATGACCCCATGCAGGAGAAAAGCCAGGGCCACGAGGAAAGGGACTTCGGTACACAATGGCAGGTACCTATGCCCTTGCTGGGACATGGGGCATCAGGGTCATTACCAGGTGTGTTTATAAAACACCAGAACATGGACAGCAAAAGTTAGACGTTCAGCCCTGTGCACAGTTCGATCATCAAGGAAAGGCCTCTTCCGGGCCTCAAAGCTCCCTTTGTGAAGAATGAGGCCCACTGTGGAGGCTCACACAGGCAGCTGTAACCAGGCCGCCCCTCTCTCTGGGTGTTTGTTTTGATAGAGGTTCATTTATGCTGGAGACAATGCCTGCTCTCTTTGTTCTGCCCCCAGCAGGAAGCAATGCAGGGAAGGGGACCAGCATTGTCACACAGCTTCCAATTCAGGTTTTGGTGGCCACAACAATGGGGCCTCAAGTGCCACAAATAAAGAGCCGCCCATGGGGAGCAGGGCAGGGAGACTGGCACATGTGGACTCGAGCAGACCCCAGGTAGAAGTCACCTCCTAACAACTGCTCAGACTCACTATCAAGGGGTTTGAGGGCTCTGAGGTTGGAGAGGGAGGCCACCTCTTCTTCTCTTAAGTGGTGCTGGGAGGGAGAAGTAACTAAGGCCCCCAGGGATGACAGTCTTCCTACCTCTCCTACCATTTATCCCAACTAAAGGAGCAAACACTCAAAAAAGCAAGCAAAAAGAATGCACACACATGCTTAGTGTTCTAACTTACCAACAGTTGCACAAGGAAGAAAAAAAGTCTAATCTGAATTGCCAAAAATGAACAATATCCTTTAAAATGAAGCCTGGGCTAGATGGCTGCGAGTGAATGAAATGTATTACCCAACCGCTGCTGTAACACAAGCCCTCTCCTCCCCCTTCTGGGCCTCATTCATAAAAAGCCTGCTTTGCCCCAGCAGCTGCAGGAACCGGGACTGGATTTGTGTCCGTGTTTTCCAAGACAGAGGGAAACAATTGAAACAGACAGTCGTTCAGACACCAACACCAAGTGCGCCTCCCCTTGAGAAGTTTGCTGCAGAGTCTCTTGGTCTTACCCAAATAGGTGGAGGGAGGGCTGGGAGGGTATCTTGCAGAGCTGTTCAGTGGCAGTTCTAATGCTAACACCCAGTGTGTTATTAAAGGAATTCCCATCTGCTGAGTCACACTCCGTATCTTTCACTCCCTGACATTTTTTTTTTTTTTTCTAATCAAAGGTTGTTCTTTGTGGGTAAAATGGGGGTTGCTCAAGTTAATTAAAGATTGCCAAATTGGGGTAGAGCTAGCAACACAACTCCCAAAGAGATAACTTTTTCATTGTCCACTTTTAAATGGATATTACCATCTACAGACTTTATACAGCCTGCTAGAAATCTTACGAGATAAGGAACAACTTCAATTCTTAATATATTTTTCTAATTTATGAATAAACCAACAACCAACATGCTTCATCTCAGCAGGATGAAGCACTGTCTCCCTCACCCACTCCCTTTTCCACGGCTACCCTCCCGGCCCAGCATCTTTTACCACCTAGAAGGGCCAAGGAGGCTAGTTTGTGCAACAGAACAAGCTCTGTAAAACACAAAGTCTCCAGAAATCTCAGAAATCACCATGAGAAATGAGAGGCTACCAAACTTTTTAGACTCAGCACCCTTCTTCAAGGCAGGGCCCAAACACAAGAGCATGTTCTAATTTACCAGGAATGGTTTTAATACAAGAATTACATAAGAACAGAGTGCAGGAAAGGAAGGGAGAAATAAAACCATTCTTGTCGCCCTAATACCAGAGCAGTCTTCCGGTGAACTGATACATAAATTCTCTCCAGAGACAAGATGATCCAAGCTATTAACTGTTCCCCTCTCAACTCTTGCAAAACACAAGGCTTCGAAACCTTGAAGGGGGGCAGGTGGAGGGGAAAGCCTGCTATATATTACCAGAAAATACCAAATTCAACACCACGATCCCAGCTTGCTCATCACTGCTGGGGATCAGGCATTCTGGGAAGGTAACAGCAACCCTCAGCACTCTCCTCTGCTAAGTAAATGCTCCTTTCTACCACTCTGTCCCCCATGCCGGCCTCCTCCCACCTCTGCCTGTGGACTGACAGCCAAGGAAACAAGAAAACAAGCTGGAGATACCAAATGAACCTTGTGAAATACATGGTCTGTGATTAAATCACAATAACTCTAACCTCTTCAAAGGCAAACATATCAAGATAGCAAGCTGAGAGCAAAATAAGCAAGTCTTACAGAAATTATGCCAAACTTTATAAAGAGATTACCCACACCTAGAGGCTGTGCAGCCTGGAATCCAGGGTGGTTTGGGTTTTTGGTTTTGTTTTTTAACTTACTGCAGCCCTTCTAGCTATCCAATGAAAGCTCTTACAAAGAAACCTTCAGGTCTGTAGTCTCTGTGAGTTTTCTATGAATATGAACGTACTTTACAGGTGGAGAAAACATACCCATGATCATGTTTGAGGGGCTCACAAAAGGAGGAGCTACATGAATTATATAATGAATACAGATTTAATGAATACAGATTTAGTGAGATTTTATTACTTCAATATTCTCTGGTCCCACTCTTAAACATCGCCTTTCGACCATCAAAACATCTTAAACCCTGGGGTTAGGGGCATAGTTACCTGAAGTTGTGGTACCTTCCCTAAAAAAACTGAAATACATACCAGGACATACATAATTCTGTCAAGTTTGTCCCTAACTGTGTGATCTGGGACAAGTTAGCTAAACTCTCTGTGCCTCAGTTTCTTCATTTATAACATAGGTATAACAGCAGAACCAACCCTTGAGAGGCTGTTGCAACAGCTGGTACACAGTAAGTGTTCAATAAATATTCACTGCTGTTATTAACATTGTCCCTATGTCATCTCACCCCCTGTATAAGCTCTTTGCTAACTTTCCAACACAGAGAACAAAAACCAAATTCTTCACCATGGCTCCAGGGCCCATGTGATCCAATAGCCCTCTCTGCCTTTCATTCACCAGGCTCCAGCCACCCAACCTCATCTCATTCTCCTCATCGGACATCCCATGTGCATCCTGTGTGTGCCAGACAGTCTTGCTGGTGCTTCGAGGCTCTGACTACCTCTTTCCACTGACCGTCTCCACCACCCTGGTCTAAAGTTCATCTTCTCTGCCCTACACTGGGGCAACAGCCTCCTCCTTCTGGTCTCTCTACGTCTGTCCTTGCCCCCTTACAGTCCCTCCTAATGCAGCTACCAGCATGGTCCTGTTAATATACATAGCAGCTCCAAACTTTGCCATCTCCTTTCAGAGTCCTGACCGTGGCCTCCAGGGCACTACATAACTGACTCAGTTTACCCTATCCTCCACCAAGCTGCACCAAGCCCTCCAAGCTCCTCGGCTTCCTCCTCCCTTTCCTTTAGGTCTTTGTCCAAATGTCACCTCACTAGAGACCTTCTCTGAATACCCTACATAAAAAGGCACCCGGATACCTGCCCGGCACCCCATACCCTGTACCCCACATCCAACGTGTGACACAGCCCTCGATCCCCTTCCCTATTTTAATAAGAGCTCCACAGAGGCAAAGGCCTTATTTTGTCCACTGCTATAACTCTGACACCAGGAACAGTGCCTGGCACACAGCAGGTGCTCAATAAAATTTGTGGAATGAATAATTGATGCCATCATGGAGATCTTTCCCTTGCTGGGGCCTATCACCTCACGTTCCTCTCCACGTCTTCTCATGGCTGATTCATAGTGTCAGGGCAAATGTCCCCTCTTCACAAAGGCCTTCTATGAGAATTCAACTTAAAGTCTCTGTCACAAGCAGTGAGTCTGTATTTTTTTCGTAGCACTTACTGCTGTCTGACATTATTTTCTATCACTAGAATGTTTCCCTCTGAGCATGGCGTTGGCTTTGTCTCTGTAACCCCAAGTAGCTATGTCAGTACAACAGAATGCTCATCTGTTGAATAAATGGCAATGTATATACTAACATTCTTAAAAAACTAAAAGCACAGATCTAGAAGAGGAACTGGGAGGGCTCTGTCTTACCCCAGATGACATATACCCTGCAGGTACACGTGCATGGAACGCCTTGGGCACCTGAAAATGCCGCCCCGCCCCCAAATGAGGAGTTCTCCATCTGACCTGGGAGAAACACTCAGAACCTAGACATGGCTCCAATGAAAAGAAAAACAATTTGAAGTTACTAAATAACAGCCCAACATCTGTCACCACATATGAACAACTCTATGCACAGGTAATGGTGCACTCGCCATACTCACTGTCCAAACACCTGGGCATCAGGTTTACCTTCCCCCTGAGTGGGCTTTCAAGCAGTCATCACAGCTGCCTGGGAGACACAGCTCTAAAACAGGGCTCTGACTGCAGCCCAGGGGCCAACACTGAGCTCCCAAAGCTTTGGATGCATTTCCTACTCAGCATAGACATCAGGTGACTTCCTTAAAGAAGAAAAATCACCCCGCAAGACTGCTGAGAAAGCAGTTGCGGCATTTATCAGTACTGCCGTCATCCATAGAGAAGCCAGGAACCACGAAATGTAACTCTGTGTACACAGAACTCTGCCACCCCACACAGGGCAGAGGGGAGAGCCATCAGAAACGCGGGGAACGGACCCCAACACCAGCACAGCACCACACCCACAAATGAGGTGGGAACAAGCTCAGCACCGCAAGACACACAAGCACCATGGCTTTTATAGTTAGATGCACTCTCCACACGCCAACAGGATTCGTGAGTGAGAGCCTTCAAACACATCCAGTGTGAACATGCATTCAGCACACATTTCCTGAGCTCTGCTTTGTGCCAGGCTGTTCTCAATGCTCAGGATACACAAGTAAGAAAGAAATGAAAGATAAGGTTTCTGTCCTTGTAAAGCTTATATTCATGTCTGTGTGTGCCTGCCTGTGTGTGTATAAGAATATATACAATAGACACAATTATTAAGTAAATTAAGTCATATGTTATAAAATAAGCACTGTGGCAAAATCCAGATTAAAATCACCAATCACTAGTCACGAGACCCCATCAGTTACGGAAAGACCATACAGGTAGTGTACAGAGACACCAGAGAGGCCACCCTGTTTGACTGACAAAAGTGTGCTCATTAGAAGGTAACCCACAGGACTATGGGATCTTTACCTCTTTTATTCCCTGCAGGATTCTCAGCTCAAGAAGAGCATCTGGCACAGGTCAGGGACCCAGAAGCATTTGTTGAAGAAATGGAAGTGCTCACCCACTGAGTTCTTGCTGCTGCAGCATTCCTGGCAGGTAACCCTCTCAATATGGCCGAAATCTTTCCAAGGATGAAAAGCTGGGCTTTTACAACAAACTAACATGCAAACCCCAACCAACCACCCCCACACACCCCCAGGCACCTTTACTGCATTACTCTCTGGACCCTCTGAGACACATACTGTCTACTACTAACGCCAGCACATGCTGTGATGGGATTTCCCCAGCAGTGCCCACACGATGCTGGGCCCACACAGCCTGTGACACCTGCTGGCCACTTTGCTCCCACGGAGAAGCCTCTTTCGCATTCACACGTGCTGGGGATCTGTGTCTGCTGAGCGCTGAGCTGCCCGCCTGGGATCAGCCAGATGGAGCAGCCAGAGACGGCACAAACCACACCCCAGAGGAGCAGACCCTGGATGGCTATATTGTCGATGTTTCAGATACCAAAAAGTAAATTATAAATCTTAGCAGTGATTTAGCTATCCTATTTGCCAAAGGTAATTTACATGGGTGTCTCAAATTACTAGGAAGAAGGCACAGGTGATATGAAGGGACCACCCACAAACACCTGGCATGTTCCATCTGGGAGCGACAGTTCTCAGGAAACAGCATTTGTAAAACATACTTATTAAAAACTTAGGGAGATTTTCTATAAGAAACACATAATAATACTAATATAATCATTTGTGTATTGTTAAGTTTTTAACTTACTGATACATGTGAATGCATTTTTAAGACCAAAAAATACATGAATTTAATTCAAGTCTCGACGGCAAAGTCAAATTAATGCAGTATACAATTTTCTTAATAAACGTTTCCTTTCCCACCCTCTTTCGCCCCACTTTTCTGAACTTTAAGAAAAATTTGCCTTTTTGCTGTTTCCTAAACAATCTATGACTGCTACAATAGTCAATCTTTATTTTCCCACTTAGTTTGCTTATGGATGTGAGGGTTAAATGTTATGAACATAATTTAGTGCTTATAACATCAGCAAATCCAGCTTCTTCCTTGAGCTGATACACAGTGAGGTTAAGGTCAGGGAAACATCCGTGCTTTCTGGTCCAAGCTGAGAGCATTGCTAAGGTAAGCAATCAACGCTTGGGAGGCTGGGGTTGGGGGGATGTCAAAGATGACACAATACGAATGCTAAAGTCTACAAAACAATGTTGAAGATTCAAGTCTAAAACAGCAGTGGTTAAGGGGTGGGGGATTCTTGCTTCAAGAAGACACTAGGCACACTTTCCAGTTAGAGAGCTTGCAGTGAATTAAGATCACTTGGTATTTCAAGAGTTTCCCAAACTACTGTAAATGAAGGGCTCTGAAATTATTCCATTTTGAAACTCATTACTGATTTTGTTACAACCAAATAACAGCAAACATTTGTACAGCAGTTTCTAGTAGTTGTACATAAAAATGCTTTGGAATACATTACTTGGGAAACGGAACTTTACACAGACAATCAGAATGCCACTTACCTAATGGAGATGGTTTGCTTACTAATTAATTTTCAAGTCCATTTTGTAAATAAAAACAGAAATGGGGCCATCCTGGAGAATCATGATACTGTTAACTGAGGTACATGGAAGGCACAGTTTTCTTCCTCTTATCTCTGGTCTTTTTCTTCTCACACTAAGCAACCTGAGCACCCTGGGGGGCAACACCTGCTCTCTAATACAGAAGAGATGGGTGTATACATCTATTCTAATACAGAATGTCTCCATATGCCCAGCCTTTTCTAGGGAAAATCATCTCTGACAGCTGGCATGAAATCAATGTCTACCTGAAAAGTACCTTTGAGAGCCATCTAATAAAGGCCGAAACCATGGCCATGAATCCGAAACTGCGGAAGTCTAGACTGGCATTTCTAAATAAGCTAGAGAAAAATACTCAGTGTGCAACATCTTCTAAACTCACGGCTGCTGAACAATGTCTTTCAGTCACATAGCTGAACTGAACGCAGAGGACACGGCCATTTGTGACCAACATTTCCTTTCTACAGAGGAATACCCAGGACACTTGTTACGGCTGCTACCTAAGCGTTAAAATAGGGTACTTCGCCACTGTGCCCCCTGCTTCATCTCAAAAACTAAAATTTTACATCAAAAATTGCCCTCATTATGTGCCTTTTTGCAAAAGTGGACCTGTCTAAATTCTAGCAATGGTATGAATGCATGTATTTTAGAATACTCTGCCTTTAAGGGTCTCAAAGATTCCAGGGTGTTCCCTCTTAGGATGGAGTTTTATCTTGGCTGAAATGAAAGGGTCTTATTGAAGTCTTTTTCCTGCAGACCTCTGGGTATAAATTATAGATTCATGTCAAAGCAGTGAAAGGGATTTGAGGCAAAAGATATTTCTTTCACACAATATTATGCATCAGAGTATACATTCCATGCTATAAATATTTAGCAAGGGATAATGTGAGGTATTTACTAATATTTCTGTCAAAATAACATCTAAACTGTCACTTTAACAAGGAAGCTTCTCCTCTTGTTTTAGTATAGAGAAGCACCGGGATATCATCTCTTTTCTCTTTTAAAAAAAATGTATTCTGACTACTGGTAAAATCAGGAGTAACTTGAGTCTGTGACTTAAAGGGCAGAACTAAGCCCTAGTACTACAGTGATAACAGTGGAGCATCTGATTACATATAAGCTGGCTCTTCATAAACCCTAAAACATCCTAAGGCCTCCATTTTCATTACACATGTTCAAAAATGCTTTTAAAATGGACTTGTTTATTGACAATACAAGATTTTTTTAAAGTACTTGTTTTACTTTTCTAAAGGGGAGACTTCTATTTACCAATTTTCACATTTGTCAATGCTGACAACTGGATCTGTTGAATAAACGTTTATTCCTTTTGACAAATAAACTTCACATAAAATTGAACTAAATGGAACTTTATGATAAGGGGCAAGAGAATTTGGAGCAACTTCGCAGATTAGTAATATCTAACAGTGGTCAGGCCCTGGAGGTTCTCTTGCAGTGACCCTGGGGAATGGACCAGTCTTTGTATCAGCAGAGAACAGGCAGGCCAGAGCTTTTCAGGAGGAAGAAAAAAAAACAACCCAACAAATCAATACAGCAATATACAATGGTAGACAAAGCTACACGTGTTTACAGAGTTTCGGCGCATAGAAACATCCAGTTCAGAAGCCTGTTGAACTTACATCTGTATTTGGAATCTCATGGGAGGCAACCCCTGGCAAAATATCAACTCTTATTGAACCAAAACAAAATTTGTGTAGGCACAGAGTATCAGTACAAAATATCCAAAAACAAAAGCTCACTTTTCCAAAAGAAAAATGGTAAGTTTAAGGAAGCAGTCAATAAGTAAGAGGAATAATATTTGAAGTTTGGGCTTTGGGGTTTGACCTTCCCATCCTCCCATGCCACTTAGGAATATTCATCTTTAAAAGACTGAAATTAAAATATATAATACATATATGAAAAGATCGCCTAATTTGGGCCAGCCATAATCATCTTAAAATGGTGACCTGGGTAACAACTACCTACCAATGATTGATAGTTTTGATTTTAAAAGCTTCTCTCCAAACAAATAGATATCCAATCAAAGGAACATTAAGATTTTGCTAATTTGTCTTCATTTGCTAAGATGAATCTTACTCTGAAACCTCATTTGAGGGTGCTCTGGTCTCTCAGGATGCATAGAAACGCCTTATAAATGCTAAGTGATATAATAATGGGTATGTATTTGGGCGTTAGTCATCTGCTCTTCTTACTGAGACAAACAGCTACCATCTATCTGAAGGTGAAGACTTCACCTTCCCTACATTTACAATACTCTACCTGTCAAACTTTCATTTGGATTATCAAATAAATGGGGGTTGATAAGACAGCTGTCAGCCATACCTAACAAACCTGAAACCTAAGTGTTAGGAAGGTTAATCTCACTCAAGTATTCTACATACAATGAATTTGGGGACTTTTCAGGGTAATAGGGAAGGAAAAAAGATTTTTCTCTTAACTAGCTGCTGGGCTCCACAAACAGGGAGAATTGTCTAAACCTGAGCCACCATTCTGATCCTCAAACCCTGTCAGGTTAGGACCTATATCTAGACTGTGTACTGGAGGATATCAGAGCAGACTGCTCCTCTGCCAACTTCTCTCCTTCCGTCTTCTATTTCTTCCCCTTCAAACCAGACCACTGAAACTCTCAGTTTGTATTTATGTGAAATAACAGGAACCTTAAACATGCTACCTTCTATTTGCACAGAATTACCATGCAATACGAAAGATAATGATTATGCATTAGCTACGCCACTTTTACCTGTGAAATTTATCTCACTGTAGCACTATAACTCTATTTACTAAAATATGTTCACCTTTCGATCACACAGCATTTTCACCAACTTACAATTTTAAATGGAATCGGAAAATATATGGCCTTTCCTAATGGCCTTCTTAGGTTTTCAAGCTTCTCCCCACCTTCTACTTTTTTTCAGATGGTATGAGGACTTTTCATCTGTGATGCCAGTGGGTACTTTTGGTTGGAAAATCCTTCTCTGACACAGTCCACAAGTCACACATTACACACTTAAGTGGTCACAAACAGGATTTTAATCTATTTGAACAGATCACCAATCTTGGTTTCATCCTGAGTAAAATGTAATATAAAAATAAACTCCTTAATAAATGTAGTAAGTTAAAAGTGAGGTAAAATCTAAGTATTAGAGGAAAAGATACAAATAAGTTAGTTGTTGCTTTTTTAAGTTTTTCAAGATACAGAATATCAGTATAGTTGTTGCATTTGAAAGATGATGCAACAGACAAGGGCAACCACACCCCCAAGATCTTTGCAGCTCCACAAGAATAGGATTGAGACACTTAAAGAATATGTCTTAACATTTATCAGTCAATAATTTAGTAGGCATTGTTAAGTAATTTCTAACCAAGAACCCATCCATCATCATCACTGAATCATCTGAGCATGAACTAAGCTATGGAAACTTCTTTAAAGAAAGTCTGGGACAAGCTTCAATCTAATGAAGGCTTAGGAACAGTTTTACTTTGTGTACAACTATAGCTTGTGGGAGAAGAGGCATCTCACAATAGGACAAAAGAACACAAAAAAGAAAATGATCTTTTTGATTAACCAATGTCATTTTCTGCTTTTAAGCATTATAAGATAAATGAACTAAAGGTAATCAAATGATGAAGTTCTTCCTGCCCTAACTGAGTCAACATGAAGTGAAAGAAAAATAAAAGAAACAAAACTAAATTTTATAAGACAGAAGTTTTAATACATACTTAGTTTTAATGCCGTTAATTTTGTTTTCCTTCCAATTTCCATGAGGGGAAGACTCTGGTTCAGTCCTTCTCTGTGTTCTATACAGCCTCTCGAGGCACAGAGACCAAAGGGTCTGCAGTGGGAAGACCATGGAACAGGTGCAGTGCCCCCTCTGAGGATAAAAACAACAGGCCCAGAGGCTACAGAGCCAGCTAATGGCCCAGCCTTCACTGCTCCCAGACTCCATCTTCCCATTCCCCCGCTACACCACAGGACCTTTGCAAGTGCACATTGCATTTTAGATAAGCTTCCCCAGACATGCTTTCATGAGGAAGTTATGGAGTTTTCTGTGCTCACAAGCAGGATCTGGCACTGCCCTATCAAGGGAATGATCACCTGTAAGAAGAGGGAGGACAAAACTATCCCTGATGGTTCTTTCCATGTTTCTTTTAAACAAAAAGAGTAATGATCTTTCTAGGCAAGCACACAAGTTGCCCAGGCTACCCCCTTTCCCTTCAAACACCCATACCCATCTCATAGGGCACATATAGTACCCCAAAATGCCAGGTAAGCTGGGTCACCTCACACACTGCAATGACCAAGCCCATCTCTTCCACTGCCCATGCATCCTTCCTTCTATCACCTGTCCTGGCCTCTTTCCAAACCCAAGTGGAACAGAGCCACTTGAACAGAGCTTCCTTCACAGAAATCCTCTGGAGGCAAAGTCCCAGAGCACAAACTACATATAAACTGAACAGTTAATGTACATTTCCTTTGGCTAAGTCACAGACACTAAATGTTGGCAGATGGAGTACATCTGAAGCAAATCCCGGGCCATTTTCAGGGCAGGGACTTGCTTTTATTCTCTGAGCTCCAGCAACCCCAACTCTCTGACTTCTCCCTCCAATGGTGCTTTTCCACCCAGATAACTCGCCCCCAAAGCTGAGGACCCTCCCAAGGCCATGAAAGGGCCCTGGGTTCACCTCCACTGTCACAGAGTTTAAGAACACATGCCCTGTATAGCCTGTTTATTTTGTTTGCTTGTTTCCTTACTACACTATGAGAGCATAAACCAATTTGAAATGCCCCTCCTCCAAAGAAAAAGCTGTGTGGCCCAATTTTAAAGGTCTACTTCAGAAGTCACTGTTGCACATCATTATAATTAAGAAATGGCATATCACTTCCTTTGTAAGGTATAACATTTTCAATGTTCCAATATAAACTGACCACCTCCTCTAAGGAAAGGACTGGGAGTCAGGGGCAGGGAGGTGGGGAGCAGAGAAAGGGCAAAAACAAGACCTTGATCATAGAAGCAAGAATCTGACATTGGATTCTTTTAGAAACATACTACATACATAAGGAAAATGATGATGCTATAAAGTTGTGGTATTTACATTTTAAAAAAAGACTAGCCGACCGACCTTATCATCCCCATGGTTCCAGTGGGAAAAAGCGTCATCAGCACAATTGTACAAGCCTAGAACAATGCGTCCCTGTAAACTGAGTGAGGGTTTTTTTCCTTTCAAAGATAAATCAAGATGCCATAACCTAGGAATAATACAACTACTTACAAAGAAAAAAGTTGGCAATCACGATCTGAGTTAAGTTTAAGGTCTGTTTGTCTTTCCATTTTACAAGAAGGTAAATGAACAGGAAAGTGAGCTGGAACAAGTAAACTGAGCCATAAGCCTATGTGTGCTTTTTTGTAGAAGCACAGTCTGACTTCAAACACACACACACACACACACACACACACACACGCACGCACGCCACTGCAAAATGACTTTTTAAGTTAAAAGTCAGAGAAATCAATGTTTGACTGACTATGGAGCATAAAAATTCTTTATTTGCTTTCATCAGCTGAAAAAAATGCTAGAAATAACTATGGAGAAATGGTAAAGAAAAAAATGTAATGTACACACTTTTGCTGAAAACCATGAAGATATCAGCAGAATAAAAAAGAAAAAGAAGTAAACAACAAATGTATTTCACACAAAGATGACCGGAGCTGTTTCTGCATAGCTCCACCTGGAGCTGAATCACCGGCTAGAAGAGGGATGAGGACAGGCCTCACTGGCCTCCCAGAGCTGTCAGAGCTCAGCAGGACGGGAGAATCCTTGGGTAGCCCCAATCAAGGCTGAGCAGTACAGACCGTTTGCAAAATTGCTCAAACTGTGAGGTTATTTACACGCAGTCAGGGAAAAGACTCCCCCAAACAGGGAAACTTCTACGAGACAAATGCCTTAAAAATTATTTTATGAAAGAGATGTCTGTTACGTGTGAACAGACACTAATGCCGCTGCACCTTGGGTAAGTGATAGGGCTCAGAGAACAGAAAGGAAGCCTGTGACTTAGCAGACAACAGGACAGTTCTTCCCTTTGACCTTCCACTGGTCCCAGATTATGACTCAGAGACTGTCTCCACTCTTTACCCGAGGGGAGATCCCTGCACCTCCTCCTCTAACATCCTACATCTCTAAAGTGCTCCTCTGAATCCCAGAAATACAGAAACCACAGCACTTACGCTGGTGAGCAGATTCCTAATTGCAGAAGATGCACACAACTTGATGCTTTCAGATTAGAGTCTATCCATTCATACCATGCATTTCTTCCTACACAAAGCCCCTCAATATCATATGGGCATGTGCAGGAGGTCACCCCACATTCTTTATTAATTCACAGAAATCACTACCTGCCCCGCGCCCCCCCCCCCCCCACACACACACGGAGAGAGAGAGAGACAGAGACAGACAGACAGAGAGATCCCTACCTACCATAGGAACGTGGCCTGAGGATCCAGGGGCAAATCTGTCATCAAGCGTGGTGAATGAACTGAAAACCCCCCTTTTCCTTAAGCATCACCCCCATTTCTCTTTTGTCTCCCTTTCCCTCTCCAAATTCAATGTTCTCACACCACAAAGGGCCTCCAGGAACAGGAACAAAAGTATATGACTGATTCAAAAAGCAGACACATGTCCCTACCAGACACTTCCAGCTAAGTGTTTCAATTCTTTCCGAGTTGAGGATACTATTTGTTGGTGCAAAAGTAATTGCGGTAACAGAAGTTTCTGCAAAGTACTTCCAATGTGGAACCCACTTCAGTTAGAAATCTACCTAGGGTGACGGGTCTCTGTTTTAAGGATCAATACTCTACATCTACTTCCCAAAGGTCCAAGATTTATTGATAGCAAAGGTGGGGAAGGGTTATAGAGTTTTTCATTTGGATTAGGAAGGGCAAAGCTCTGGGTAACCATCTTCCCTTTGCTTAGGCTCCAACGCCTTCAGGATTTAGTCAGCCTGAAAGTTTCATAATTTAAGTGGGTGGTTTTGTGAGCATGGGTTTCTGGGTTTGTTTGAAGGTGTTTTATCTGAGAGTGCTATGGGGGCACTTTCTATCCACACCCCAAATATAGTCATGAATAAAAGTCAGGTTGGCACAGAGTGACTTTATTCTGTTCTGCAGGCCAGAAAGATTCAGGAGAGAACAAAACAGAGACAGCTGTGCCCGGAGCATGCTGAAGTCCCACTTCTATGTCATGAATCCTTCCCGGGAACCCAGAGAGACAAGCTCTACTCAACTCCCTTGTCACCCGAGTCCCAGCCCCAAAGGAGGTCCAAGTCTCATGACCAATTACTAAGGGGTGCTGATGGAACCAGGGCACTCTTGTGGATATTTAAACTGCATTGCTGGCTTACAGAATGTCATCACCAACCAGAAATAGTGCCATTTCAATCCAAAACCCAGGCTCTGAGAATCCTCAAGTGGGTGAGAGAGGTAAGGAATGTCTAAGGATCAGTTCTCCATGACTTAAGAAAAGGTTAGGATGGCAACAAAGTGGGGAGAGGCTTCACATTTCAGACAGGCTCTCCAGCTGCCCAGCTCTCTGTCCTACAGTCATGCAGGCACCTGCTTGATCATCTTGTGACCAGATACAAGCCCAGTTATTGGCCAGAGCACAATGTCCTCCCCAAACTATTCTAAAAAAAATCCCATGAGTGAAAATATACAGGCAAACCTGGACTTTCTTCCCCCAATGCAAATAAAAGAGACAGTGGTTTTTCACTGTATTAGAGGCAACAGAGAAATCCTCTGTGTTTCCAGTTTCCTTAGAATACTTGACTGAAATAAGCTTATAGATTTTGATTGATCCACATGTCTTCAAATACGCAAAGGAGCACAAAGCAACCCCGAGCTGGAAGGCACTTGGTCACACCTGAGGCCTGGCCATTCATTGCAGCACATGGCTTTCTTTCAATGGGGCAATCTGTCCCAGAAAGATCTAGAGGTTTTTTCTTCTTTGTTAAAAAAAAAAAAAAAAAAAAAAAAACCTCCCTGGTTAACAATTAAACCACAGAGTAATGACAATTTGCAATATGATGAATTATTCTGACTCTCCATTAGATGAGCCAAGGAAACCACACTGTATGTGCCTTCAGGTTTTCCTCCACCTTGTTCTAAGGGTCTTAGCTTCAAACAGGTGCTGACCCCAAATGACTGGAACCAACAACACCTGCACTGAGGTCAACTTGTGGGGAAACTGAATACTCACCTATAGACCTAGGCAACTTGCTTTCCATACCTGGGATTAACAAGGCTGTACTTGCTGAAGCCTAGGAGTGCATGTGATTTCTGGGATAGCCACAGACCAAGCCCTAAAAGGGAGGGTGAGAGAGGCAGGGTCTGCAGGGGAGGGGCAGCAGCTGTAAGACTGAGCGCTGGGACCATCCATAATTGGATTAGACAGCCGCAACCAACTGACTCTTTCAGCAGACCAAGCCCACATTGTGCTCCTGCTAGTGGTCATGTAGGTGTGCTTTTTTTAAGGAAACCTAATACCTATATTCCTGATTTACAATACAGATCCTTTATTGGGGCACCTCACATAGTCAGACCCTCCTGCCTCTCTTTCCTTTACTGCTTGAGTTGGGTGGGGATCAGTTCCTGAGCTCCGAGGAAAAATAATTACAGGATAGAGAATATTTGCATCAACAGCATAATCATAGCAGGCTAGACTGCTTTACCTACACTATCTAATTCAATCTTCAAAACACTTCCAAAGGCATTCCATTTATTCCCAATGTACTGGTGAAGACTCTGGAAAAGTTCCGCAAAACCTTTGGGGCAATAGTCTTCTGGATCCTAAAGCCTGTGACCCTGGGGCCAATTAATATGCCTCCTATAATAAGTATTAAAATATAAATTTTGCTGCCTTTCCATATGAACATTATTTTTAACTCTAGATTACCTGGGACTGAAATCGTGAATGTTTTCTAGAGATTCTATTACTTGATATTCCCAAATACATGCACACACAAGTACTTTCATATCCTACAAAGGGAAGAGGGAATTGTGACATCTGATAGAAGGATAAAGAAACTCAAGTCCAAAAGAACTGCAAGTATCTGACTGTGTACAATCAGTTCTTGGCACAAACTAGATATACAGTGTATTGTTTCTAAAAAGCATTCTGTAGACAAGAAAATTAGATAGCAAATTAGATTCAATTCCCTAAATAACAAGATGACATTCTGATGATTTGGAGGTTAATTACTATAAGGCATTAACCAATCAAGTCAAATTCCAGTTGCAAAATTAAATTTTAAAATTGTAATCATAAAATTACAAACTACTAGTAACTATTTCCCATGTTTAACAGCTTGCTCCCTTCTAAACACATACACATATATATATATACACACGAACTTCTGCGTGTTCATATTCTTTCTGGTTTAATTCAAGTTGTCGAAAATCTAGACATGTTGTAAATACAGTCATCCCTCAGTATCCAAGGGGGATTGGTTCCAGGACTCCCACGGATACAAAATCCTTGGATGCTCAAGTCTCTGAAATAAAATGGCACAGTGTTTGCATATAACCTATGCACATCCTCTCACAGACTTCAAACCATCTCTAGATTACTTACAATACCCAATAAAAATGCTCTGTAAAAAGTTGTTATACTAGTTTTTAAATTTGTTATCTTTATTGTTGTATTATTATAATTTTTTTTACTGTTTTTTCCCCCGAACATTCTTAATCTGTAGTTGGAGGAATCTGCAGATGTAGAACTGAAGGAGACAAAGGGTTGATTACTTGCAGTTTTACGTAAGAGACTAGAATTACAATAACTCAGATAAAGGATGTTCACAAACTGGACGCTAAACTAGGGCATATGGTCAAGTATGGCTTAACCCAGTCTCAATTGCTCAGCAGGAAAATGTGTATTTTGGCCAACTCTGATCACCTAGGTTGGTACACCTCATTCTGATGTCAACCTAAGGGGGTCAGAGTTGGCCAAAATAAAAATTCTTCTAGCAGAAATTCTTTCTAGCAGTAAAAAGAAAAGGGAGATTCTCAGATATCCTGGACTCCCGCAACGGGTAAGATTACCCCTAGGACTTCTCTGTTTACTGCCATGAGAATAATGCCAGCTTTTGGCACCATAATCCAGAGGTGAAGAAAGACTTTTTATACTTAAAAATAGGATTCAGAAGCCGGGCACAGTGGCTCACCCCTGTAATCCCAGCACTTTGGGAGGCCAAGGCAGGAGGATCACCTGAGGTCAGGAGTTTTGAGACCGCCCTGGTCAACATGGTGAAACCCTGTCTTTACTAAAAATACAAAAATTACCCAGGTGTGGTTGCAGGTGCCTGCAATCCCAGCTACTTGGGAGGCTGAGGCAGGAGAATCTCTTGAACCCGGGAGGTGGAGGCTGCAGTGAGCTGAGACTGCGCCATTACACTCTAGCATGGGCAAAAGAGGGAGACTCCATCTCCAAAAACAAAAAAAGGATTCAGATGCCATAGTATTTGCAATAGACCAATCAAAAACTCTATGTGCATATAGCACATAATCCAGCCTAGGAAGGATAGCATGGTACTATATATGAACCCAATTTGTGACAGCAGCACTTTCTAGCAATAGCATCAGTATTCTCCACAAAATTTAGCAAGTGATACCTAATAAAAATAAAAGGAGTTTACATATATTGAGCATATATTAATAACTAATAATAAACTACCATAAACTGAAAAGTGATTTCAATAAATAGTATCTCTATATACTGGCAATGAGCAAAGAAATTAAATACTTAGGGTATAACTCTATCAAAATATACACAGGGCGACAAAAACTACAAAATGCTAATAAAGTAAATCAAAGAAAAACTAAATAAATAGAGGGACATGCCATGTCCATGGAATGTAGTACATTCATACCACAGACTACCATTCAGCAATAAAAAGAAACAAACTACTGATAAACACAACAATCTGAATGAATCTATAAGGAATTACGCTGATGGAAAAACGTTCAGTCCCAAAAGGTTACATACTATGAGTCCATTTATAGAACATTCTTAAATGATAAAATTTTATATAGCGAGAACAGGTTAGTTTGTAACCAGGCATAAAGGAGAGAAGAGAGATAGAAGGGAAGTAGGTGTACCTTTGTGGTGATGAAATATATCCTCACTATATTACTGTTAACATCCTGACTGTGATACTATACTACAGTTTCACAAAATGTTACTCATGGAGGAAAACGATGCATGGAATTACTCTTTATTATTTCTTGAAACTGCATGTGAATCTACAAGTATCTCAAAATAATTTTTTTAATGGGGGTGGGGAGAGGTCTTCTAACAACAAATAAGTTAACTTGCCATCCTCCAGCAGCTTAGGCAGGCAGATAGCTTTGTGCAAATCACATCATCGTGATGTTGGGCCATCCAGATGCAGAACATATTCAGCCTGTGTGCTGCCACTTCATCAGGAAGTCACAGCTCCAAAAAGGTTAATTTTTAAGTCCCTATTTATAAATCCCATCTTTAAGTTACCTTGCTTTCTTAGCTCAAGGACTATTTCAGTTGTAACAGTTTAGGATTATATACTATGAAAACAATAAACTAAAGGAAGATCTTAAAATAAGCAATTACAGTAATTAGCACTAAAGAATTTCTAAGTCGATTATTGGGCAACTTTCTGAAGGAACAAGACTATTTTAAACTAAAAGAATGCATACCCAAGACATGTTTATTGCAGGGTTACTTGTAATACTAAAAAATTGGAAACAACTAAATGTCTAATTTGGAGCAATTAAAGAAATCATGTCCATCATTCCAGCTTTACGCAATGGTTAAAAATGCATAAAGAGCAGGTCCGCATGCACTGACAATAATTATAAGCAAGATAAATTATTAAGCTGAAAAAAGATACAGAACAATGCAAAAAGATAACCCCATTTAAGTATTTAAAACTATAAAGCAGAACATATGCATATATAACATAAATAAATGAGAGTATCTTCAAAATTAGTTGTAATGAAGACCTCATGGGGAAGGGGATGGTGACATTTAAAATATATTTTCATTGTAAAACAAAAAAATCAGAATTTACAAATTTAGATTTCTATCAATCATGATTAAAATGTTTTCCACTTAATTCAATGTGGTTAACAAAGCTGCTTCATCTCAAAATGCACATATTCAGGTTTTTATCCAAGTGTTTACTGAGTTTTGTTTCTTCTTTAAAAGTGTCTAGATTAGGGAATCACAGATTCAATTCTTTCAAGGAACACTACATATTAACAAAAAAATTATTTGCTCAAATAGGTTTGAGAAATGCTATTTGAAACATAAACAGGAGACCAAGGCAGGAGGATCACCCGAGTCAGGAGTTCACAAGCAGACAGGGCAACACAGTAAGACCCCATCTCAAAAAAAAAAAAAAAAAAAAAACAATCAACAGGAGGGAAATAAGGTAATTAGCCTTTTGCTGGGCTATGAAAATATTTTAGGCCAGTGCATGAAAAGATGCTCAGAGGATTTCAGAGTTTGAGAAATCTCAGACTACATTCCCTTAACCCTAGAATACCACAATGTTGTCCAAATTATCCATCAAGTGCACAAAGACAGGAAATAGACTCAATATAGCCTCAGTACCCTGGCACAGTAACAGCACATGGTACATAAGGAGCATGTGACAAGCATATGCAAATAAGAGGCACAAAATATGCAAGGTATATAAAGTTCTAAGTAGTTTACATAGTTGGCCTATCTTGTTAACACTATTTACTAAAAAACGGTTAAATGTAATTAACTCATTTCTATTCAAAAAGCATTTGACAAATAGTAGAAATTCAGTCAAGTACTTGCTACTTTACAAAAAGCTCAAGTAAATAAATATAAATGGAAAACTGAGAAACTGGGTTCCACTATAAGCAGAGTCTTCACCAGTTATGGGTAGTTCTAATGAACAGTAAAATCTTCTAATGGATTTAAATACGATCTGATGTGCAACATTAGTAATGTGGAGGGACATTTATTTCTAGCACAAGTGATCAGTCAAGTCCCTTCTACACCCTAACCCATTTCTTTTTGCCCACAATTTTAAACCTGCCTCACTATTAAAGCTTCAAGACAAACTTTAGAATCCTTTTATCAAGCTCCAAACAAGCTGCAGAAGTACTGAAATTGTTTTTAAATTATAAATCAATTTCGGAAGAAGTGATATTAATATTCCAGCTTTTCACCTAGATCAAACGGTATTTTGCTTCATTTAAATCTCTTTTTCTTTATTTTGAAACAGGGTCTTGCTCTGTCATCCAGGCTGGAGTATAGTGGCACAAACATGGCTCACTGTAGTCTTGACCTCCTGGGCTCAAGTAGTCCTCCCAACTCAGCCTCCTGAGAAGTGGACGTGACAAGTGTATGCCACGACTCCCAGGTAATTTTTGTTTTGTTTTGTTTTTTAAGAGACAAGGCTTGCCATGTTGCCCAGGCTGGTAAATCTTCTTTTCCACATTGTTCAGTAAGATTGTGTAGACTTTCTGTAAATACATCCTGCAAGTTTCCTACTAGAAATACTACTTGTTATCTGGATTGTTTAATTAAAAAGAAATGCAGTTTTATTACTTCCAAAAACATAAAGCAATTCACTTATCTATCTAAACCATAAGGAGATTCTTAAGGAGACAGACTGCCTAAAGTGAACAGTGAGGAATGATTTATAATTAGTATGTTAATTTCATCTGTAAATAGGAAATTATAAAACTTTTCAAGGCAGTTAAAACAAATTCCATCAAGTAGATTACATATTCACCTTACAATTTTATTTATTTATTTATTTATTTATTTATTTATTTATTTATTTATTTATTTATTTGTTGAGACAGAGTTTCACTCTTTTTGCCCAGGCTGGAGTGCAATAGCATGATCTCGGCTCACCGCAACCTCCACCTCCCAGGTTCAAGCGATTCTCCTGCCTCAGTCTCCCCAGTAGCTGGGATTACGGGCATGCGCCACCACCCTGGCTAATTTTGTATTTTTAGTAGAGATGTGGTTTCTCCATGTTGGTCAGGCTGGTCTTGAACTCCCGATCTCAGGTGATCCACCTGCCTCGGCCTACTCTCTTAATTTAAGCAACTATTAAACGAGACAATACATTGCAAAGCACTTAGAAAGTGCCTGACACAGAAATAAGTTTTCAATAAACATGAATGTTTGCTGTTATTACATAAATTAAAAAAAAAAAAAAAAAAAAGCCACCTGGCTCCATTCTTGGTTGGCCACAAACTCTGAAGAGGTGGAGTTAAAGTGTGTGAGGCATGTCGGAAAATCAAAACCTCCTATGCAAGTCACTACCACAGCTGACATCCCGGGGCCAGAGAATTTGGTGAACGTCTTCAATGGTCACAACAGAAAAGGGAACTAACTCTAGATTCCTAGGCTGACTTGCCCACTGAGCCTGGAGGGTAAACTGCTAATTAACTCATCTCCCCACCTTTCTTTGCTTGGGTTCCCCTCCTTCCATCTTCACCCCTGTGCCAACAGGACATCTCCACAGATAGCCTGCTCTCGTGTTCCCTCTGCTGGAGGGCTGTGGTCCCAGAGTTGCTCCAACGTCCAACTTGGCTCCCTGCAGATGGAATGTCCTCCTCCAGGGAGAGGTGCTGGAGGTCAAGTGCTAATGTATTGTCAACCTTTGACTCTAGAGAAGCGGATTATATGATTTAATGACAGTTCCGCACCAGAAAAGATTTTGAAACGTGTAGCTCAAAACAGTAAAATTTCAGTGATTATCTGAAACTGAAGTAGTCCAAACTGCTGACTGTGTAACCTGAGCAACTTGTTTTAACTCCTCGGAGGCTGTTTCCTCATCTGTACAGTGAGAATAGCAGTACTTACCTAACAAGGTTGAGGATTAAATGAATTAGTATTTGTAAAGTGCTTAGAATGGTATATAGCACAGAACAGTGTTCTATAAGTATTTCTTGAAAAAAAAAAAAATAAAGAAGCCTACCTTAAACCTTAAGAGAAAATTTTTTTAAGCCAAAATTTTTAAAAGCTAAATTTCAGAATCAATTGCATTTTAAAGTCATCACTAAACATGAGGTTGCTGCTACACAGTCACTTGTGCTGGATTATATAACAGGTGAAAACTTATTCTCTTGGGAATTTCCAGAACTCTGTAGCACAGCCAAAATACACTGACCTTGAATACACTGTTCTTGAACAAAGTGGATGTACTGAACACTGAATTGATGTTACTACTTCGTACGAAGCACACAGCACTGAATGCTCTCACGTTCAATTATCTGACAGTGATGCTAGTAAGAATAAGACATAATTTTTAATCTTACTTAAAACGTATTATGCACTCCCAGAGTACTTACAAGAAAACTACTCTTCTGCTCCTCATGGATATCTGTTCATAAGAAGAAAAACAGCTGGTTTTGGGGCTGGTGGTGGGTTTTCCCACTGATTTCAAAAGACAGAGAGCTATGCATATGCTAACTTCCAAAGAGGCTATCATCAGTCACTGGAAATCCACAGAAAAGGTCACTGCCAGAGATCTGCCACGTGTGATCCACCCACTCTCACTTCAAGGCCCCTACCAGGCTAATGCAAGGCCCCTGGGAAGGTGGCCCAGTGCAGGACAGACACAAAAGGGACCACAGTCAAGGAGCAGCCTTACTTTCTCACCTCACCCAAGATACAGACCTATGGGCCAAGGGAGGGGAAATAGGCATATGGCCACCCAGGCCAGGGTTGCGCCCACTCCTCAACCCTGCTCCCAGGGAGAAAGACCGTACTCTTTTGTCAAGGGCCCTGTGGGTGAGAAAGAGCTAGAGGGCCGCTGTGACCACTGAGTTTCTGCACCATTTGGTCAACTGAAAATCATGATCCTCTCTGGGTCTCAGTCTTCTCATCTGTGAAGTGGAGGGGTAGGACAAGATGACGTGAATAACAGAAAGAGTGACTATAACCCAAGCCCACAGTTTAGTGTCAAGGATTGTGAGAATGAAGCAAAGGGCATCAAGCACTCTGAATTGTACAAATAATGAAGATAATGCCCACAAAGACAGATGGAACATGCCTCACAGCTTCTCAGTTTTCCTACGACTGTTAAGATAACTAGTCACCACATAGCATGACTCCAAGGACCATGTATGGGCTTTGCATCTTCTGTGAAGGCTTCCGTCGACCTTGGGAATATGTCACTGTTCTGTCCACCAGCACTCTCTCATGTTCTTAGGACAGTGGCATAATTATCCATTTCTGTTCTGTCCCTACCCCCTAAAAGATTAGTCTAGAACCTGTTCTTATTAAGCTCTGCATTGTCATTGCTGAATACTCTGTCATGCAGTAGGTGCTCAATAAATGACAATACCTAACCCTCTGTACACATTTCAAAAACAAAAGAGCATCTATGCGTCTTTATACTGTAAGGTTTTACTTTCTTCTCCCCTACTTCCCTACTATTGGTCCTTCCATCTAGACCTTACCATCTGCAGTGGTCTACATTTGGGACCCTTACAGTAAACATGTGCTACCTCTCTGAAAAGTCAAGCAGCTGCTCCCAGCTCCGTCTCTGCATGACCAGGCGAGTGAGTGCAGACCTCATCTTACATCTGTGTGGTTCTCTTTTCCTTAGGCTGAAATGCTGCTCTCCCTGTCAGCTGTGAGAATGCACTTGCCATTCTCTTGCCCACCATGGTATGGGGCCTGGAGAGCTAAGCTTGTGTCTGCTCTGACTTTGGACAGCCCCCAGAGGGGTCATTCCTCAGCAGCTCGTTCCATCCCTAAGAAGTGCTGCCTGAGATCCTAGAGTTGCCTGCACCCTTGAAGTTCCTCTTTGGTCATCGTTCCTTGCTTGGACTTCTTCAGAAGTCTAGAGACTTCTGAGGTCGGTGAGCAGACTGTGTCCTTAACAAGCACTTTGTTTCTCAGGGCCTCCCCAGGTCCCTAACCACCTCCCTCTCAGACTCCCAAACCCTGGAAATGAATTCAAGGCAACCTTCTTCCCTCTTTGAAAGGTTTAACAAACAGCGTCTAAACTTTAACCTTGGAAAGCACATTAACCAAGTTCCAGGTCACATGAATTGAGGGATGGCCCACTTAAAACAAACCACACTGAGTAGCTCTGAGGAATGTCTCCACTGGTGCAAGTGCAAAATCCAAGCAAAGGCCCTGATTAGTGACTGAGTGTGCTTCAGGACACCGGCCCCTCCTGCCTGGCCCTCTGCCACTGCAGCGACACATGTGAACTGACACGGTATCTGAGCACACCCCTGAGCACACCCCAGGAAACAGACCGCAGCCCTCCCTGGCGCCCAGTGATTACAGGCCAAGGCTGAAAGCAGCAACAAGAACCAAGAAACAAAGCCTTCTGTGAAACCAGAAACCACACAAGGTCACAAAAACAGCAAGAACTTGTAAATCCTGAAAACCCTTCAGTGAGGAATTTTCCTAAGCACCTGTGTCCAGCTCTGAACCAACAGTGGCTTGACACATACCTGAGACGATGAGAGCATAAATCCAGCCGCCCCTCCGGAAAGACCATTCAAGGTCACGGGCGTTTTAAGATGTGGTTCTCTTTAGGGCTTATCTGTGGAAAAACATCCAAGGCACAGACCAAACAGCCGCTTTGAAAACACACTTAAGACAGACCACAGCCTTGCACACCGCTGGGGCCTCAGATGAGAGGAGGTGGAGGTGAGGGCCGCCCAGCACCAATGTCTGGTCAAACGGCAGGTAGGGGGACTTCACGCACACCTACACTATTTCAGAGCCTGGGCTCAACGGGGGAAGAAGGGAAGAGGCTCTTATAAATAATGCTGACAAAATCAAGTACCAAGAATGCAAGTGTCCTGTTAACTAGTAAGTTTCTTTTTTAAAGAAATAAAATCTGGCTGGGCACAGTGGCTCACGCCTGTAATCCCAGCACTTTGGGAGGCCAAGGCAGGCGGATCTTCTGAAGTCAGAGGTTTGAGACCAGCCTGGCCAACATGGCAAAACTCCATCTCTACTACAAATGCAAAAAATTAGCCCAGCATGGTGGCACATGCCCGTAGTCCCAGCTACTCAGGAGGCTGAGGCAGGAGAATTGCTTGAACTCGGGAGGTGGAAGTTGCAGTGACCCGAGATTATACCACTGCACTCCAGCCTGGGAGACAGAGTGAGACTCTATCTCAAAAAATAAATAAATAAATAAATAAATAAATAAATAAATAAATAAATAAATATTAATTAATTAAAATAAACAAATAAAATCTCTCTTGTCCCATCCACCCTTCCTTCAAGAGTTTAAGGAAAATCACCACAAAGAGAAAACCAAAGTCAGTCAAAAGCTGCTTAAAGGATGTGCAATTGCACATGATTGAGAAAGTCTCTGTATGATTAAAGCCAGAAAGAAGGCTGCGTACTCAGCAAATACTAGGCACTGTATTTAAGCAAATATTCTTTCAACTATCAGTCTCCTCCTCCCACAACACACCTCCCTAATTTGCAAAGATTTGTTTAATAGACCAGTGGTTCTCAAAGTGCGGTCCCAGACCCCAAACAGGATCACCTGGGAACTTGACAGAAATGCAAATTCTCATCATACAATCAGCCTGAGACCTGCTGAATCGGAAACCCTCATTGAGCAGTGGGGGAGACCCACTGTACTCCGCCTGGATCCTTCAGTGCGGACCAGGGGCCCAGCACCAGCAGGGGCCACAGGCACAGAAGCCAGATGTTGCTCTGATCCTTACAGCTGCAGAGATGGCCAAAGACCCCTCCCCAGCTGCTTCCCCCACAGGTGGGGGCTTGGGACACTTCCCAGGTGGCATAGCTGTGGTGGTGGCAGCAGTGGTAGGAGGCCCAGGTTGAGACATGAGGGGAAGAACAATGTCTAGGGCAACGGTCCCTGAACTTGTTTGCACAAGGTACCCACCCAGAAGCCTTGAAAACACAGATGCCCAGTCCCACCCCTAGAAATGGTGATTCAGTTGGTCCAGAGGTGGGGGTGGCAGCCTGACTTTGGAATTTGAAAAGCTCCCCAGGTGATAATAATGTGCAAACAAGTTTAGATCTGCCTACAGTCTTGTGACTGTTAAAACAGAGATGGGGCAGGACACAAAAGGCACCTTCCATGTGGAGGTGGAGGTGGAAGTGGAGGGGAGTAAGGCAATGGCCCCGCCTGCTACACCAGGGATGGCTTGGCCTGAACCAGCTGGGGGTCATCCATTTCTGAGTGCTCCAGGGGCCTGGCACCAGCAAGGGCTTGATGCACATGGACTCAGGTATTATAACCGATTTTCCCTCTTAGGACTCTGGGACTAAGGCAGGTTATTATTAACCTCGAAGTCAGACAACCTCCAAAGAAGTCAGGACTCAAACCTGGGGCTGCCCAGCTGGAGTAGGAGTCTGGTTCCAGGTTTCCGAGCTACAAAACCAGTAAGTGCGACCCTACCTCCAGTTCCCTGATGTAATATCCAATAATGAGCAGAGTACTACTCATCTTCCTTTTAAATTTAATTGTGGGAAAATATCCATAACAAAATTTACCATTTTAACCATTTTTAAGTATAGAGCGCAGCAGCGTTAAGTACGTTCACACTGTTGTACATCATCACCACCAGCCATTTCCAGAACTTTTTCCATCTTGCAAAAGTGAAACCTTCGCTCCCTTCCCCAAACCCCCCGCAACCATCATTCTGTTTTCTGTCTCTGAATATGACTACTCTAGGAAACCTCATCTAAATGAAATCATATAGAGTATTTGTCCTTTTGTGACTGGCTGATTTCACTCGGCATAATGTCCTCAAGGTTCATTCATGTTGTTGCATGTGTCAGAATGTCCTTCCTTTTTAGGACTGAATAATATTCTATATTTCTTCTTAAAGAAACAATTCTCAACTTTAAAGTCTAAACTCTATAGTCAAACCCTGCATTTTCCATGCCTAAAAGCACAGACGCTACAGTTCTTGTGCAATGAATGGTAAATGCATCCTTCAATCTTTTGTGGGGAAATTTGCAATATGTTCTCCATTTTTGATCTGTCTTGTATTTTGGCCTCATATTCAGACCAGAAGAATCTGCTTTACAATTTGAATCACAAGGAATCCGAGATGGGTGCTGTAGCCAACCCGACTTAACAGGCAGCATTTCTAAGCACAGAAGAGAGAGAATTGAATCTGATTTGAAGGGATTCAGGAAAGGCTCATAAAACTTCAGTGAATGTCCCATGCTTCTAAGATCCTCTTCTTTTTGTCATAGCATGATGTCTAAACCCACAGCATAGTTCTTCAGCTATTTCTGAATTGCTGAGATTAACCAAAAACCAATCCCAAAGAGATAAAAATAATTGATTCAAACTGACTATACAATGAAGGGGATTTATTTCCTTAAAACTGGAAAAATACAAAAATAGGGTAGGTTTCAGGCACAGTTTATTCTGGGCTACTACTGCAGTTTTCAGTGATTCTTCCAGTCCTGTCTCTCACCCCACAATGACTTTATCCTTAGGTTGGCTTCCCTCCAGATGTCCTCAGACACCTACTGGAGCTATGTGGACCCTTATTCACATCCAGAGAGAACACTGCTTCCCAGAACCACCAAACCACAGTTCTGAGCAGCGTTCTAAGGGATCAACCTGAACTGTGGCCAGGAAATGCCTCCCTGCTGATTACAGGGTAGGGTATAGTCCATCTTTTGGGGAAGGGAGGATGCTCTAATGCTAGTTGGGGTTAATTTCACCCAAAATGCGTGGGTGCTATGCAGTGCAGATAAGAGTGGTCCCTAGAACAAAATCTGGGTGCTGTGAGCAAAGGGAAATGGTTGCCGATCCATGTCCCCCAAGGCACCCCATGGCCTAAGTAATGCTCCATGTTAATCCTTGTGTCAAAATTTCACATACTTCTTGAGAAGGCCTTGATTGGAGTAGTAAGCAAACTAGCATTTTAACTTTTTCCCCTCTCAGGGAATTGATTTGTCCTTTGTGATCACATTAATGTTTGCAGATGCCTTGATCTTCATTAATTATGTGAATTTTTGTAAAGTTGAACATTGAAGCCAACAGCAGCCATACTTCTCTTTTAGGAAAATGGCAGCCACTCTGAGCCTCGAGGTTTACACAGCCCACAACATTCTCTGGATGGGACTGTACATGCAGCATGGGGGACATCTGAGTCACCAGCTACTCATCTTGTATAGCAAGAGAACAAGAAAAAACTGAGTATGGTAACCAAGGAAGAAAATCATAAAAGTTCACACACTGAAAACAACTTTCTAATTCTCTTACCCATAGTTGGCCACAGTTGAGCTAAGAATCATCGCCAACAGTTAACTCAAAAAGGCATGCAAGTATGTGGTAAGATACTATAATTTTGAGGTTAGAAAATAAATCCACGTGTTTATAACTTAAGTAACAGTGATTTGAATCAAGGAGTATTAATGACTATACCTTTAGAAAAAGAATGATTCTAACCACTTAGCCTTCAGCACCCACCCCCTATCAAAAACAAACACATTCTGTGATAACAAACATCATAACATGATCTTTATTTGTCTGCCCTGGAAAAAAACACATCAAATCATGACTGGTGTTCCTGTTATTCATTTCTCCCCAACAAGAAAAAAAAAAAAAGTGACCTTTTGGCTGGGCACGGTGGCTAGTGCCTATAATCTCACCTCTTTAAAAGTAAAAATAAATAAATTAAATAAATAAATAAACAAATTAGCTGGGCATGGTGGTACACACATGTAGTTCTAGGTACTAAGGAGGCTAAGAGAGAAGGATTATTTGAGCCCAAGAGTTCAAGGCTTCAGTGAGCTATGATTGTGCCACTGTGCTCCAGTCTGGCCAACAGAGACCTAATTCTTAAAAAATAAATAAATAAATAGATAAATAGATAGATAGATATTTTTTTAAGTGATCTCTTGACGTCTTCCTTCATGCTTATTTTTCACAAACCTTTCTTAGGTTCAGAACAGCTTGTTCAATA
The DNA here is from genome assembly GCF_002776525.5 of Piliocolobus tephrosceles. Lineage (NCBI taxonomy): Eukaryota > Metazoa > Chordata > Mammalia > Primates > Cercopithecidae > Piliocolobus > Piliocolobus tephrosceles. The sequence continues at coordinate 129,845,297 of NC_045439.1, forward strand.
TTAATTTGGTAGAATAGAGTCGACCACACTATGAGGACTCAATTTGAAAACAACAGTATACTAAAAATATCAGTGATTTTCAAAAAAATTCTTTTCCAGACTAGAAATTATCAATAAATCAAAAAATTATGAATTAGTAGTTTTTAGTAAAGTTGGTATTTCACAAATTTTTTTAAGTCAGAAAATTCCTTATAAACACCTGTTTCATGTTTTCAGAAATTTTTAAATGATTCCACAGTTGTTACTTGGTCAATAAAGAAAAACTTCATGCTTTTACCTCAACTAGAATTCTCTGTTCGCAGTTTGGGGGTCTCACTGGCCAGTGTGTGCATGAGAACTAAAGGGACGTATGCACTTTAGAGCTCAGCTGTGCAAGCTGGGCTTTCCTAACCTACGCTGCTATAAACACACTGCTAGAGGAGGGACATTTAAACTATTCTCATGCTGTTACAAGATTAAATGCCTCCCTACCTATTTAAAAAAAAAAAATGTCAATGGAGAAGAAGGAAGGGGGGAGGGAAGGAAACTCAGCTTGAACGTCAGTAACTTGATAAGCTTGCTGCTGATAAACAAAGAACACCCTGGGCTTTGTAGCAACTGCCAATATCCAAACCAATCAGCAAACAATCTAAGCTTAACCCTAACCTTAATTTTTTCCCCCTTCATTATAGAAAATGTTTAAACCTCTTGCACAAGTTGTTATTCATAAGTGAGCTGCAGGGGGGAACCCAAGCCTAGATCTAAGATACTCTTCAATGTGCATGCAGGCCTCACCAGTGATTTCTCTGGAGGCATATTCTGACCAAATCAATTGCCTCACCTGCAACATCACCATTTACTAGGTCTCACTATACATAAATAACTTCTCAGCTTACTCACTAAAGCCTTGTGCAGGTTCCTCTTACCTCCTCAATTACGTCTGCACGTGTAAGCACACACATCTGCACATTGGTTTGCTTTATTCACAGGAATCTGGGAACCCCTACGAAACAGCAGTGAGGAAGGGGAGAGAGGGTGGGTGGGTACCCAGAAGAAGGGAAATAAGAAGACAATGTACAGGAAAACAACAACAACAATAAAAATCCTAAGTAGTTGTGTTCTCCAAAGAACTAAATGTAAATGGTCCCAGCACACACTAGAAAAACAAGAGCAGCAGGGGGTATGTGTTAGTCATCTTTCTGAGTTCCACATTGGGCGCTTGGATGGAGGGATGAATGATGAATGGAATACAAACAGTGCCACAGCTGACTCCCCCACCGTGAAGACCCCATTAGATTCCAAGGTGCACTTCCTCATACAACAACAATCCAACTCTCACCAACAATCCTCATTCAAAGTTTCATCCACAAAACAAAGTCCTCAGTAGCAACTCTCCACTTTTAAATGTTCAAATGTACTGCCATGGGGACTAAGAAGACACAACTGAGACCTTTTTATTGACTGCTGATTTCTAAAGTTTTAGGGGTCAGAAGTCTCTGAGAATGTGGTGCCTTCTGGGGACCCTCCTATCAAGAAAAACACATACAGACAAATTTTGACACAATTTTGACATGGTAGACACTCAGGATTCTGTGTTGGAAAGGAATTCCAACTTAGATCTCTGCTGGCAAGCAGAACCAGGACAGGGCCGGGAGCAGGAGGGACCTGAGACAGTTATTGCCGCCTGTTGACCACTAATGGCCAACTTACACAGATTCCCCATACCCTAAAACCATCCCTGGTCTTCCCTGTCAAAAGGTCCTTAGGGTGAAAATCTATGCCTAAACCTATGTCTTCCCCTTTTACTTTTTATTGATGTGTAATATTTGTACAAATTTATAGGGTAAATATTGTATTTTAAGACATGTATGCAATGTATAATGTATAATGTATGCGGTGTTTAATGATCAGAATATCCATCATTTCAAACATTTACCATTTCTTTGTGTTGGGAACATTTCTAATCTTCTAGCTATTTGGAAATATACAGTAAATTACTGTTAACTACAGTCATCCTATTAGAATGTATTCCCCTCTATCTAACTGAATGTTTGTACTCAATCTCTACCCCTCTTCACCACCCCCTTTTCCAGTCTCTGGTAACCATCACTCTACTCTCTACATCCAAGAGATCAACTTTTTTGCTCCCACATATACATGAGAACATGTAATATTTGTCTTTGCCTTCCCCTAACTTTTAATCCCAGCAGAGAGACATTCATTCTGCCCATGATCACACTCATTATCATCTGGAAGTCAGAGTGACACGGTGGACACCCAGGATTCCACACTGGAAAGAATTCCAACTTAGATCCCTGTCAGAGAGAAAAACCAGGGCAGAGCCAGGAGGGGAAAAGGCTTGAGAGGCAGCAAGTGCTGACTGTTGACAGTTAATGACCAACTCAGAGATCTACAGAGAACAAGGAGGCAACCAAAGACCATAGAGAGGCTAAGACAAAGACAGGAGATTAACACTCACCGGAATAACCCACCAGATGGAAGGGGATGGAAAATCTCAAATCCTGCTTTAAAGAAATTTTGCCTGGAAAAACCTTTGGGCATGTGCCATGTACAAGTTTAAATAAGCAAGACAAACAGCTATGGCTAATAAGTGTAAAAGCAGCGCTACTGATAAGAAAGTAGAAGAGAATGACAAATTCCCAGGCAAAATGAGATACAGAAAATAACCATGTCAACAATGTATAATGGCACTGTCGATAAGTCCCCTCCATATCCTGGTCTAATTAAACCTTTTTCACAAACGCCAGCAATCAATAAAAAATTATTTCTTATTCAATGTGGACTTCAGCTTTAATTACTAGCTGTACAACACATTGTGATTCTGAGAGCATCTGATCTGCTTGAATATACTTCTTACCAAGTCTAAAAGAATGACATGATGACATAGTGTCTTTTTTTCCCTTCCTCATCTGTAGCACTGTTGCTGGACTGAGGCCTTAGAAGGCCCCTGGGAGCGGCTGATGCATACAGCTTTATGAGATCTTACAGAAAAGAACAAAAGGAAGTCAGCAGACAAGGTGAGAATGAGTTAACTTCCATTCATTTTTAACACCTTATACCCCTTAGAGCAAAAATAGGTGAGTTTGGAAATGCTTTAAAAGCCTTATGTGACTTAAGCAACAAAACACAATGCCTATCCCTTCATGGGCAAATTAGCCACAAGGTACATACCATAAAGGCGCAGAAATGTTACTCTTTGATGCTATTTGCTTACAAAGAAGATAAAGAGTCATCCTGTCTAAAAATGTTCACAGAACTGAAAGAAATACATATTTATACACTTCAAACTGTTGCTGATTATTTTGATTTAGAGATTTTATGTCAAATAGTTAAAATAACAGGTCAAATAAATTATTTTTGCAACAAATATTAAGTGGATTTGCATTTCACATTGTGTAGATGTATTAATATGGAAGCTCTGAGAGATCAGGGTCGTGGGTTTTTTTTGTTTTTGTTTTTGTTTTTTTTGGGGGGGGAGACGGAATCTTGCTCAGTCTCCCAGGCTGGAGTGCAGTGGCATGATCTCTGTTCACTGCAACCTCTGCCTCCCGGGCACACACCATTCTCCTGCCTCAGCCTCCCAAGTAGCTGGGACTACAAGCGCCTGCCACCACGCCCAGCTAATTTTTTTTTTTTTTTTTGTACTTTTCATAGAGAAGGGGTTTTACCGTGTTAGCCAGGATGGTCTCGAACTTCTGACCTCGTGATCCACCTGCCTCAGCCTCCCAAAGTGCTGGAACTACAGGTGCCAGCCACCACGCCCGGCTAATTTTTTTTTTTTTTTGTACTTTTCATAGAGAGGGGGTTTTACCGTGTTAGCCAGCATGGTCTCGATCTCCTGACCTCGTGATCCGCCTGCCTCAGTCTCCCAAAGTGCTGGGACTACAGGCGTGAGCCACCGTGCTGGGTCATGAGCCCTTTTTTTTTCATTGAGATGGAGTCTCACTCTGTCACCCAGGCTGGTGTGCAGGGGCGCAATCTTGGCTCCCCGCAACCTCCAACTCTCTGGTTCAAGTTGATTCTCCTGCCTCAGTCTCCCGAGTAGCTGAAATTAACAGGCATGCACCACTACACCCAGCTAGTTTTTGTATTTTTAGTAAAGATGGGGTTTCACCATGTTGGCCACGATGGTCTCCATTTCCTGACCTCGTGATCCACCCGCCTCAGCCTCCCAAAGTACTGGGATTACAGGCGTAAGCCACCGCACTTGGCTGGGTTGTGCATTTTTACTTTAAAATTTGATACCTCTTGCACAATGCCACAGTGTAGAAAGGGCATCCAATGAATACTTTCCCTGGAAGGACTACTTATCAACTAAAATCAAAGATACAAAAAAAATCTTGGTGCCCAATTTCCTGAACACACGAGCTCATCCAAGGTCCTGAAGGTGTACATGAGACCAGAACTGTGGAGAAAGGCTTTTTATTTGGCAGCCAGCACAGGAGTCTACCATTTCCTCTAGCGAGTTAGCTTACTAACTTGCAAAGTCTGTCTGTCTTCCTATGGATCCGAATTTCACCTATGCTTCACCTCATGACTAGAGGCACACACCACCACTCAGCTGTGGTCTGCAGATTGAGGAACCCTGGGACCTTCTATTATTTTACCACATTCTCAGGAAAACATCACCCCACACACAAACACGCAAGTATTCAAACAATGCCAGGGATCTGACTTGGGAGGTAATACGTTTGGGAGGTGGAGACACAGTGTTCCCCACCTCTTCCCTGTCCTACTGGCACCAGCAGGAGGTGGAAGCCCTATCCTGCCAGGGACACCATATCCACTGCCAGATGAAACAAAATGGGTTCAAGTGGAAAGTTTTCTGTTCATGCGCTCTATTCCTTTAACATCCTATTTTAACTAAAAACCATGTTTTAATATATTAAATTCTACCATTTCAAAAAACATATCAAGGTAAATCTACCTACAAGATTCGCTGCACTTGCAAATTGCAGATTATCAACAATAAGAAATATTTTCTTGGTTATTCAAAACATTGATAAAGCTCTTTCATCATTTTTTAAAAAAAGCTTTTAAAAGGGAAAATGAACTTCGCTTTTGGCCTCAGTTTTTCAAAATATGATGAAGAGGTGGAAAACGGCACAAACCAAGCCCCACGGGTAATTACAGTTATGCCTCATGTATCAAAATGCCCTTCCATACTTCATAGCAGTAGCGACCCTGACAGAAGTGTCAGTATTCCCCGAATCCAAACCGCAGCACGGAATGAAAGCCTGCCTGGAAAAGAAGAATGGAACAGAAATACCCACACTCAGAAAAGACATTTCATCCTACCTATGAAAAATTTAAATACTGAGGTCACTCATCCTCCAGTACGCTTAACGGAGAGATTACATAAAAAACCTAACCAATGCATGTAAAAAGGAACTATCTAAAAATAATGATCCAGAAAGTACAACAAAAATAAATACAGATGGAAAAAAAATAAATGAATTCTAATGAACCATGTGGAAATCCTACCAGGACTTCTAAAAGTTCAGAAGGTACCACTGGGCGGATAGGCAATTAACAGGGGGAAAGGGAGAGGAATGGCACGCTTGGTCTCTACTCTGAGCCTCATCCCTATGCTGACACCATGCAGCCCTGGAACAATGTAGCTGGCTAGATGAGCTGGAGTTTTTCTACAAACAGAATCATAAATTTGTTACTTGCTTAAGTAACCTCCTGTGGAGATTTTCACAATAATCTGAATTAACAAAATAACATTAATTCTGACTTAGCACACAATTATAGATACAAGATGTTCATGACAAAACAGTTGAAGGTGGTGCTGTTTTCTGCTGTCTCCAAGAATACATCAACACACTTGCGTCCCACCACTCACAACAACTGCATCAACTTTGGCAGAGATTAATATTATCAAGTTTTTACAAGAGGACTAAAAAGGGACCACAGGAATATTAAGAGGGGTATGTATGGACCCACAGAGAGTTAATCAATCGATAAATACATTATCCAATCCCAAACTCAACTACTCAAATCACGCAGCTACATTAAAAATATGAAGAATATTAAGGATGACCCTTGAAGTATAAAATGTAATGATTATTTTTATCTTTCAATGGATCAAAGTTCTCATTGTTACAACATTCATAAAATTGGAATTTTCAGAATACCTACTTTAAAGTATAAAGCCATTAAGCAGAAAAATGGAGGAAAAGTGAGAGGTGGGAATCAGAAAGAGACAACAGAGACAGGCACTCAGCAAAACCAGGTGGGAGAGGAAAGGGATTTCTGGGGATTTGGAAAACCTTATGGATTTATATTCATCACTTGGATAATCAATAGTTTATTATTACTGAATTTACTTAAGCTTTAGAATTAATGAATTCGGGGAATTCTGATTCAATGAAAAACCTTTCAGAGATACTCTAATGACTGAAGAATGAAGGACACTTGATGGCCTTGAACTGCTCCATACCTGCCTGGGGTCCCAGCTCACCCTTTACCCATGCCCTTCCCCACGACAGGCTGCCTCCAAGTCCTGCAGTCTGTAAAGAACACCTTCCTCCTCCTGCCCTAGCCTAGGTCCCCACCTGTACCTTGATAAGTGGTTGCACCACTGCCATGCACAGAACTGGAACTGGACACCCTCTCCCTTGCGTGGCATCAGCATGCCCACCATGGGATACTCATCACTAGCAGGACAACACTGACCCATCTGCCCTCTCCCTGCTGGACCATGGACACCTTAAGGCCAAACAAAGCTGACTCCAGGTGCACGCTGGCTGAGAAGGAGTGGATTGTGCAATCATGGGGGAGAATTTCTACAACGCTAGGGTACTGCAAAGAATATAGCCATTCTAAATGAAACATAAGATCAGCTGGTAAGTTTAGAGTATTTTTCTTTTTAAAGAGCTTTCACTTCTATTATTGGGATGTATTCTCAACATACTTCTAAATAATTATTGTTGGCACAGCCAGGCAAGGTGGCTCATGTCTATAATCCCAGCACTTTGGGAGGCTGAGGTGGTTAGATCACTTGATGCCAGGAGTTTGAGACGAGCCTGGCCAACATGGCGGCACTCCACCTCTATAAAACCAAAAAAAAAGAAAAGAAAAACAAAAATTAGCCAGGCGTGGTGGGTCACACCGGTGGCCCGAGCTACTTGGGAGGCTGAGGCATAAGAATCATTTGAACCTGGGAGGCAGAGGTTGCAGTGAACCAAGACTGCACCTCAGCCTGGGCAACAGAGCAAGACTGTCTCGAAAAGGAAAGAAAAGAATAAAAAGAAAAGAAAAGAGAAAAGAAGAGAGGAGAGAAGAGAGAGAGAAGAAAAGAGAGAAAAGAGAAAAGAGAGGAAAAGAAAAGAAAAAAAGAAAAGGTGTTGGCATGATCATTGGGTGAGAGACAGACATACATTAACTTTATATCCATTTCAGAACAAAGACTGAAGACTGAAGCCCTGAAGTTAGGCAATGAAAAACAAATCTTCTGGATACAACTGGATACAATGGACTATTATTCACCCATAAAAAGGGATGAAGTACTGATACATTACAACATGGATGAACCTTAAAAATATTATGCTAAGTGAAAGAAGCCAGACACAAAAGGTCACATATTATATAACTGCATTTATATGCACTATCCAAAATAGGTGAATCCATAGAAACAGAATGCAGACTGGTGGTTGCCAGGAGCTCAGCAGAAAGGGGAATGGTGAGTAACTGCTTAAGGGGTACAGGCTTTCCTTACGGCATGACAAACATATTTTGGAACTAGACAGAGATGGTAGTTGCACAACAGTATGAATATAATGAATGTCACTGAGTTGTTCACCTTTAAATGGACAATTTTATGTTATATGAATTTTACCGCTATAAAAAAATTTTTTAAACAAATCTTCCACCACATATATCAAAGACTTCTGTTTTCTCTGAAAACACATGGGCACTCAGTGGAGCTGGAAATAGAACAGTTTAAACAATTATTCGAAGACAAACTTACTGTTATTAGAAAAAAAATCTACAAATTGTTTAAATTGGTTTAATATTTTCTATTATTTAATTATCTCTGAAAATGCTTCACAGTATTTATAAAATGTCCTCTTTTCAGTGCTAGAAGCCTCTATCTGTAACGAACTCTACTTTCCCTTATTTGGTAAAAGATTCCAGCATTCTTCCATATGTAATTCCTTTGGTGCAAACACTGTACCAACATTCTATGTGTGTTACTCATGATGGTTAATTATTTTAGCACATAATTTTTACTTCTAAAAGTTCCCCTTTCTTGTGATAAAAGTAGTGTGAAAAAAGAAAAAAAAATACAATAACAAAAAAAATCCTGCTAAAGCCTGTTTGTGAATATTACTCCATTCCATTATACATTACAAGATTTTCTGTGACTTTTTCTGGTTAATAAGGAGAAAAGTTATATCCCAGTAAAGACACGAAAGCTTCAGGTAATTAAAAGCTCTACTAAGTAATGAAAAGCCAATCCTATAGTGAAGAGGTGTGGGTTGAAAGAAGATGGGGTGTTAAATATGCAAACTAAATGTCTATTTATTGCTAATACAGCCCTCACAAGAACAAATCAGAAGCCATGCCAAGTGTTCTTATCAACAACATTTGTTTTCTTCAGGAGAATTGAAAAGCTAAAACATGCACCTCTGCCTGGCCACACACAAAGCACGCCCCCTCCTAAGGACCCAAGATAGGAAAGAAAGCTCTAGAAGCATAGTACATGGCCACTGAAAGCCACATACATGCTAATGGGGTCATGCTGGGCAAGGCGGTATCACAGCTGCAGAGCCCTGTGACACGTACGTGACGTATGTGACACGTACGAGCACGTACGTGACGTATGTGACACGAGAAGTATGTGACACGTACGAGCACACGTGGGCAACCCACTCATTTGGAAGTAGGCTTTATTTGGTCAGGAGTCTCTAAACAACTTTCTAGTCTAAGCATTCAAAATGAAGGCACAAAAGAAGTTAAAACCACTTAACCCAGTTGTAACAAAGGAATTTGTACCAGAATTTAAGATAACAACCTGGATAAGATCAAAACCCTTAGGCTTCCAAAGGGTCTTCACAACCTTTCCAGGGTTCTGTGGATGCTACCTGTTAACATGGTTTACAATGCCTCACCAACAAGGAGAGACGGGTGGGGAGGTGGACGAGGCTACCCAGTCCATGCCAAGACAAGGACACAGTCTTTGTTCTTTAAAAAAAAAATCAGGAGTCCCAGCCACATCAGTTGTACCATGTTGACTGTTGCTAAAATCAAACAAGCAAACAAACTAAGGCCCTCCGGGTTATTTGCAACCCTCAATTCATATCCTGAAGTACGACACCAAAAATTAACAAAAGGAAAGTGGAAAGATCTGAACACATGAAGAAAAACAAAGCCGGACTGGAACAAAACATTTCCCTAACTAGGCTATATAAGACGAGCACCACAGAACATGTCAATATGAAATGAGAGCTTATCAAAATGGCATTTACACACATTGCATTCGTTTTAATCTTCTCTCAAAGTTTTCTTTTCCGTTTAAATTTAGTTGACAAGTTAGAGTACACGTGATCTCTGTAACAGAAAAACTAACCACTGGAATACATGTTATCAAGGGTTTTTTTTTTTTTTTTTGAGATGGAGCCTTGCTCGGTTGCCAGGCTGGAGTGCAGTGGTACAACCTAAGCTCACTGCAACCTCTGCCTCCCAGGTTCAAGCGATTCTCCTGCCTCAGCCTCCTGAGTAGCTGGGACTACAGGCGCCCACCACCATACCCAGCTAATTTTTGTATTTTTAGTAGAGATGGGGTTTCACCATGTTGGCCAGGATGGTCTTGATCTACTGACCTTGTGATCGGACCACCTCAGCCTCCTAAAGTGCTGGGATTACAGGCATGAGCCACCATGTGCCCGGCCTGTTTTGTTTTTGTTTGCCCTTTTTTTATTTTTGAGACAGAGTTTCACTCTCGTTGCCCAGGCTGGAGCGTAATGATGTAATCTTGGCTCACTGCAACCTCCACCTCCTAGGTTCAAGCAATTCTCCTGCCTCAGCCTCCGGAGTAACTGGGATTACAGGTGCCCGCCACCACGCCCAGCTAATTTTTGTATTTTTAGTAGAGATGGGGTTTCACCATGCTGGCCAAGCTGGTCTCAAACTCCCGACCTCAGGTGTCTGCCTCGGCTTCCCAAAGTGCTGAGATTACAGGCGTGGGCTACCATGTCTGGCTGGAATATACGTATTTTTGAAATATTTTTTCACTTAAAATTTTTTGTGGAATAAGTAATAGAATCACAAGGTTCACAAATCAAAATGAAGTCTGAGGCAGGAGATCACTTGAGCTCAGGAGTTCGAGGCTGCGATGGGCTATGCTTGTGCCAGTGCACTCCAGCCTGGGCAACAGAGCCACACTCCATCTCAAAAACAAAAAAAAAGAAAAAGAAAAATGATATAACAACATTTATTCATTTCTTATGTATTCTTCCAATGTTTTTTATGCAAACATAATGGTCACTCTACATGTGCAGAATTACTATTATTCAGACCAAGTAAGCTACATCATCACAAAGATGGGAAAATGTACCCTGCAGTATCTAAACGAACATCATACAGGCCCCCAAACAGGAAATAAATGCTAGGCAGGTAAGACCGACTGATATAGCAGGTAAAGAGCAATCAAGGGCTGTGTAGTTACGATGTATGATTTGTCTATTTTTCCCACTAAACAGTGAGCCCTCTGCAGCCAGGAACAGTGGCTTGCTCATCACTGTACCCCTCCATACCTAGAAAGGTTGCCTGGCACTTGAAAGGTGGCCAAGAAATGTTTGTGGAATAAGTGCATCAACCAATATTCCATCATGGAGGAGCTAGGGACTGAATGGGACCTGAAAGGATGGAGGGATGCAGAGATACTTACAGAGGCAAAGACTGTTCTGGCAGGGACAACGGTTCAAGCTCACAGGTAAGACCACTAAGGATGGAAATGTGGTTGGAGAGTCTGCCTCAACCTCAGCAGAAAGGGGCAAGTTCCTGCAAAGATGCACACATTCACATGGCCTTTCCTGCCTGGGAGGCAACAGTGAGGACTAGTACCTGCACACAGGGCTCTGGCAGACTCAACCAGGTAGCCAGTCTCAGACAAACTATGGAGGCAAATCACGAAGGTTTGATCCCTGGCCCTGACCTCTGTGACTGGCCCATTAAGTCACTTTTCCTGCCTGGTTTGAATGCTTCCCTGTCCATGTCCATTCTTGCTTCCTTCCAGGACTCTGTGGCACTTTCCCCTTTCCCAGTGTGGCTAGGCATTGTTTTCTCCCTCCCTCTCTGCCCCTGCAACTCACACAGGACCCAGCAAAAGCTTGAGAGGTATGCAGTGACAGCACTGTCATGTCTCTGTGACACCCCAAGCCATCAGAGACAACACCAGCCAATAACAGACTGCAGACACCGAAGTGCTCCACAGTGCCCCTGTAGACTCTCCTACTGGAGAACATTCTGGAACTCGGAGCCAGGGTTGCCTAAGACAAAGAGCTGCAGAGACCAGCAGTAGGGCAGGCAGGTCACCTGTCCACTGGCACAGAGGCCAGGTGGTGTTTAGGCCCCGACTCTACCAAGAGGATAACGATCTACAAAGCTCTGTGCTAAACTCATCTCCAGTTTATTTTACATTTGGTAAGAGGAAGCTGTTCAGTATATATGTCATTTTGAAATGCTTTCATAAATTAGACATCGAAAAGCAAACAACATGGCCAACAAGAGCTGAGCGACAGCTCCCTTCCCATTTTTATCACTGTGGTGTTATTTGGTCTGTATCGAAGGATGGGTAATCAGAAAACATAAGAAATAGCCTTCTTACATAATATACTCTCCAGACTGGACAGTGACTTGGAGTTCCCAAAACACAATCTCCGTCCTAAAACCTACACGGAACTGAAGAGCTGGACTAGACACACTCCAATCACTACAAGTGGTGCCAGTCTGGTCTCCTTCTACTGCCCGAGACAACCCCTGGCAGATGCCCTGTTGCAAGAGCCAACATGCACACAAGCCTGCAATGCCACAGCGACATGCACTCAGCTCAGTTGGAGACACACAAGTACCCATGTAAATGGTCAAAATGTTCAAGTCTCACAGTAAATAATGGCACTTGTATTACAGCTGTCATTATAAAAATCTGTAACACTTCAAGAGACCATTATGGAGCTATTAAAAAGATTTTGCATTCAGTTTTCAAGATGACTTAGGCAGAATGCCACCGCTATAGTAATTACTTTATTTATCACTATGTAAACGGGTTTTTTTTTTTTTTGGAGGCGGAGTTTCACTCTGTTGCCCAGGCTGGAGTGCAATGGCACAATCCTGACTCACTACGACCTCTACCTCCCAGGTTCAAGCCATTCTCCTGTCCTCAGCCTCCCAAGTAGCTAGGATTACAGGCGTGCACCAGCAGGCCCAGCTAGTTTTTGTAATTTTTTTTTTTTTTTAGTAGAGACGGAGTTCCACCATGTTGGCCAGGCTGGTCTCGAACTCCTGACTTCAGGTGATCCACTTACCTTGGCCTCACAAAGTGCTGGGATTATAGGCGTGAGCCACCACACCCAGCTGGATGCTCAATTTAAAAAGAGAAAAACGATTCATTTAAAAAGAGAAAAATGATGGTGTTCTCACACAATAACCAAGCAAAATGTGGCAGCAAAGGCAGTGGCTCTGTCTGCAAATAATGGTCATCTTGAATTAGAAGTCTCACAGTACCATGGGACAGCCAGCTGAAATGTGTGAGGAATTAAAAACTAGCAAAATAAAGTAATTCTGCAAGACACATTGTGGCTGAACCTCAGATGGCCAGCACAGGAACCTCTTTAATTAGCAGGTTCAGGTACTTTACCTTTCAGACCTGATACACATAGATATCTTAAACAAAATATGTGCCCCATGAACTAAAAATGCCTTGAAAATATTCAACTATATCTGACAAACTGCCCCAGATCCCTACAAAACTTTAAAATAAATCTTCTTTTATTCAGTACAGAAGTGGTTAAGAAATCTTCTGACATACATGCATAGCAACAATTTCCAGGTCCTTACTTGTGCTGGCAATTTGAAAGGACATGAAGCTATTTCTAGAGTATCTCACTGCAATAATACACGTGTTCATCAAACAACCCCCCTGGGGGGTCCTTCTTCTGTAATGCAGGGGAAGGTACTTCCCATGCCGGACCAAGTCAGGGAAGTGCTTCGGCACTTACATCCTCACTTCCTGAGAAATGAGAGAACACACTAAATAATTCCAAAGACAGGACTGTTATTAAAATTAAGAACAGACATACATAGGTTTAACCTAATACTACTGTCTTTTCTGGGGCACTTTGGATAAACAGACTGTGAACATGAGACAGAAACACCTGCACTGAGATACAGATGGCAATACCCTCAAATTTGGGCCAAGCTGGTTAGGCATTTTGTCCCAAGTTTTCCAGCCGTGGAGTGAAGAAGTGCCCCCTCCCCCTGTGCATGTGTACATACTTACAGGCATACAACTGATGTCATTAACATTGACAGAATGTATGATTTGCTATACTGAGTGATGGAGACAGAGGATGAGGACTCTAAGAAACACAGTCCTTTCTGTAAGAGAAACATACTGTATTATGCTTCCTTTATATAAGTATCCTACTTTCTCATAGTTGAGGGCAATCCAGCTCCACTGATGCAGCACCACTCTCAGAACTGTTTCCAAATGCAGATATGCACATCTTTTTTCTACCTCCATCTCACAATACAGCAAAGAAAAATGTACACAAATACATGCTTTATGGGGAAGACAGTGGCCTGAAGAAACATACTTGATCCTGCCTCCCTCACAGTCCATTCTCTAAAGTAACAAGAACAGTAATCTAATGAGCTTACAGGTAGTGCATGGGATGAGAGTAAGAGCCTTCTGAGGCCCTCAGGATCTCCCAAATCTCCAAGACGGAGAGCAGGTATAGTTCTCCATGGTCAGCGTACCTGGGAGTATATCCAAAGGGAGGAAGGCCCTGCACCCTGCTCATCCTGCTGTCCCAGCTGAAACTAGAGGGAAGGGGAGCTTCCATGGAAGGTGGAACTGTTCCCAAGCCTTATGTAGTCAGAAGAGACTGGGAACAGAGCAACTTAGAGGCACAGTATCTGTTTCCTGGCTTATCATCTACCATCTGCTGGTCTGCCATTCCTTTAGTGACACTAACCCATGACTGAGGGCGACTCAGTCATGAACCCATGACTGTGTGACAGCTGAGGGCAGCCATCAGCAGGCAAAGAAAAATCATGACCCACTGAGGATGATGCAGGAGCCTGAGGGAGGGTGACCAAGCTCAGCTGCAACAGGTGGCACCAGCTGAAACAGAACTAATCGAACCAAGAAAGGAGAACTGGATGGGAAAAGGAGTGTAAGAGCATACGTGGAGACACAATTGGAGTATAAAAACTTTCAGGAATTTAAAAAAAAAAAAAACATGTTAACATTTTAAATTGAACAGAAAAGATCTATTGCTCTGGAGTTTCAGATTCTGGAGGATTAAGAAGAAGAAATGGGAGCACCCAAGAGCAAGGAATAAGAATCTACTAGAATCCATAAATGAAAAGACAGAGAATACATCCAGAAGACAGAGAAAGTCATGGGAATGGCAGAAATTGCGGAAATGCAAACCTTGGTGGAAGAATTAGTGATTTAATGCTGGTAACTATTTCAGGAAAAAAAATAAATATCTATTTTCGAATTGTTAGGCATCGGTACGTTTGAAAACAACACAATTTTCAAATTAGCAAAGGACTTATTCAATTAACATGGGAATTGAGAAAAACAGAAAGTAAAATAAATGGCAACCATTGAATAAGATGAAAGCAATAAAGCAAAATTTATACTTTATCACAGTAAAGAAAGACAAGGCAGAATGTCCCTATTAAAGAACAAAACTGTCTCATTGGGTTTTAAAAGTCCAGCTCTAGTTAAAAACAAACAGTTGAACAAGAGTATACCAAGCAAAGTCAAGTAAAAAGAAAGTAAAGCTGGCAACAGCAAAATCAAACAAAGAACTCAAGGCCATTAAGCATTAAACTGGACAGAGAGGTATATTACATGTGATAAATATGTAATCCCTGAAAAATAAAAAAATTACACATATTGATGCATCAAGCAAAATGGCAGATAAATACACTAAGCATTTCTCTTAGAAATATGAAAGTTTAAAAATTATAAAGTGGCTCACGCCTGTAACCCCAGCACTTGGGGAGGCTGAGGCAGGCAGATCATTTGAGGTCAGGAGTTTGAGACCAGCCTGGCCAATATAGTGAGCCCCATCTCTACTAAAAATATAAAAATCAGCCAGGCATAGTGGCATGCGCCTGTAATCCCAGCTACTCAGGAGGCTGAGGCAGTAGAATCACTTGAACCCAGGAGACGGAGGCTGCAGTGAGCCAAGATTGCGCCACTGGACTCCAGGCTGGGCAACAGTGAAACTCTGTCTCAAAAAAAAAAAAAAAAAAAAAAAAAAGATAAAAGGTACATCATTAACTGTCAATTTGACAACTGAAAACACACATGAATTTGGAAGATCAAACTATAATGCAATCAGTAAGTTTGATTTACTAAATATAGAAAATAAAACCTTTGCATTTTACAAAGGACATAATTTTTTAATGTCCACAAAGCAATTAAAATTTAATCATGTACTTGGACATAAGTAAACGTTAATAAATCCCCTCAGATACCTCAGAGCTGCATTCATAAATCATATAAACAATATCAAAAGGTAAGCAAAAGAAAAATTCAGGGACAGACATACTTCTAAGTAATGTCAGAATCAAAGGTCAAATAAACATTTTAATTACAAACCATCTAGAAAACAACAAAAAGGAGATCAATTCGCTAAAAACAAAAATACATAACAAAAGCAATGTTCAAAGAAAATTTAGAGCCTTAAATGCCATTATTTTAAGAAGACTAAAAAACAAATGAGACGGGCATTCAACTTAATAAACTTGAATAAAAAAGTGAATAAAAATTAAATACTGAGATGAAATTAAAAGCAGCATAAATATAAAATTAATACACCTAATTTTTTGAAGACAATAAAATATATAAACTTCTAACAAACTTAAGGGGAAAAAACAAAAAAAAAAAGAGCAAAAATATGTCTTAGGAATGAGAAAGGGTTTATTATGATTACCAGAGAAATTATAACAATATTAAAAATAACTCTGTGCAATAAACTCAAATTATAGACAAATTCTTTCCCAGCAAGTAGAAAACATCAAACTCCAGAGAAAAGGTTAAAAAGCTAAACAGAATAATTGTAACATACTGAAAAACTAAAAAATTTGTTTTAAAATGTTTTGGGATGGGACTATAGGGGATACCGGTGAAGTTTTCCAGTTAGTTTTACTTTAATTTTTTTTTTAAAAAAACAGGTATTTTCTATATTATGTAAATGCTTCTAGACTCTGGGAAAGGGTGAAATTCTTCTTAAATTATTCTAAAAACATAATCCTAATATCAATAACTGATAGAATGCAAACAAGGAAGAAAACTACAGACCCCTACCTGTAGGGGTTTGTAGGCTACAGTCACAATTAAAAAAAAAAAAATCAGCAAATCAATTAGCAACATATCCAAAGAGTACCACACCATAACAAATTAGGGCTTATTCCAGGAATGCAAAGATGATTCAATATTGGGAAATCTAATCAACGTAATTTATTACACCACCAAATAAAAGCAAAAGCTCACAATTATATCATGCCAAAAAGGCATTTCATAAAATTCATCAGCCTCTTCCAATAAAAATTAAAACATGAATGAGTATACACATCTTAAATATGATAAACTATATTTAACAAAACTTAATATATTCCTTGTTAAAACACATTTTTATTTAAATCAGGAACAAGGCAGTAATGGTTTTTTTTTTTTTTTTTTGAGATGGAGTTTTGCTCTGTCATTCAGGCGCAGGGCAGTGGCACGATCTAGGCTCACTGCAACCTCTGTCTCCCGGGTTCAAGTAATTCTCCTGCCTCAGCCTCCCGAGTAGCTGGGATTACAAGCACCCACCACCACGCCCAGCTAATTTTTGTAATTTTAGTAGAGATGGGGTTTTGCCATGTTGGTCAGGCTGGTCTCAAACTCCTGACCTCAGGTGATCCGCTCACTTCAGCCTCCCAAATTGCTGTGATTACAGGCATGAGCCACCATGCCAGCCACCAATGCACTTTTCTATAGTACCAGCAAAGATGGATGTATACACATACACAACTGAATTTACTGTAATTCTGTTTCATTAGTGAAACAGAAAAAACAAGACACAACATGACTGTCCATCAACATATGACAGCTCAACTAAACTATGAATCATCCATATTGTGAACTGCTGAAATTTTAACTTATTTCAAACTCCACAGCAACTGACCTAAATTGACATCTGTACACCGAGAAAAAGTAAAAATGTTACAAAATACTATATAGAGGCTATTCATTATACTAATAGCATGATCTCATTTTTATAAAAACCTAAAAGTATACTGCATATATGCATATATTTTAATATTCCTAAAGAAAGATTAACGTGGACATAAAATTTTCCATATATCTTTTATTTTACACTTGCATCACTTTTTTTTATTAAAGAGAATTTTAAAGAGACCAGATATATACATATTTATCTGTTTCGATGACACAAAGTACCTTCTAGGCACACAACATTTAGAAAATAAATTCTCTGTGTATTATTTCTTGGGAAGGTAGGAAGGGAGAGCACTGCAGCAGCTATCCTCAGACCAACCTAAGTGTGAATCCTGCCTTCATTTAGTAGCAAGTTCTTTAGTCTCTAGGAGCCTCTGTTCCCTCATCTGTAAAATGGCGATAATTTTCTCCCACCTCTCATTAGCCTGTTACAAGGATTAAATGTTTACACCTAACCTGCAAATCAGTCATTACTAGCGTCTTTTATTCTAAGCTCATTCCTCTCAAAAACAAAGACAGAAAAGGAACCAAACTTCCCTCCCTGTGGTTTCCAAGAGCTGCCTGGCAGTACCTAACCATGGCTATGCTGCTTCGGAACGCAGCAAAGGTTCAGTGAGGACTCCTTTTCAGTGTTACTGTAGCTGCCAGTGTGAGTCAAAGGTGAGCTGAAAATGCTCGTGGGTCCTCAGTTTTCATGTTGGGAGTTTATCACAACCACACCACCATCCTTCACCTTCTCAACTGGCACTTAAAAAGCAGCAACACACTCGAATACTCACAGGCAGATTCCTGGCAGGAGCCGGGGATTTCCTGGAGATCGCTTAAGACTCTTTTGGACAATCAGAAAAGGACAAAGGAGGCATTAGCAGAGCCCTCTATTTCCAAATCCTCAGGTTCTCCTCCAAAACAGAAATGCAGAAAGAAAACATCAGGGAGAGCCACGGCTACTGCAGCCGAGCTGCCTGGATTAATTAAGGGTCATTAAAAACAGAAAAGAAAAACGAAAGGGAAAATTTAGATACCTGGTTACCTCCCAATCCTGATACTGATCCCATTCTGTAAGCTATTATTAATAACAAAATATGAAGAAGCAAAAATTATCAACAGGAAAGAGAGTTAAACTGTGCATTAAATATACATTTAAATTTTCTGAAAAAGGAAAACAAGGCTTCACTAAGAAATGAGTTGGCTGGAAGGAAGGCTGGAGCCCTGCAATATCAAGAGGCAGATCTGTCCCAGAGGAGGGAGGGCACGGAAACTTCTTGCAACAAAGACTTTTCAAGAGTGAAAAGGAAAAGCATCTCAGCTTAAACTGAAAGTATCCTTTCTCTATTACAGAAGGACTCACATACAAGACAGACCTCCCAACTCACATCTTTGTATCTCACATTTTCCAAGATACTTGTTTCATGATCCAAATAATATCATAAAAAGTAATAAAACCATCTGTAAGAAACATTAATTCGCCATGGTTTGGCTAACAGAATTCTTCACAATCTCCTCCTGGATGATAAAGTTAAAAGCTAAATGAAATGAGTCAAAAGCTTCTTTTGTGTAAAATCCAATTAACTTTATAAATATACTCTCAGGAGGAAAAAAACCC
The DNA here is from genome assembly GCF_002776525.5 of Piliocolobus tephrosceles. Lineage (NCBI taxonomy): Eukaryota > Metazoa > Chordata > Mammalia > Primates > Cercopithecidae > Piliocolobus > Piliocolobus tephrosceles. The sequence continues at coordinate 129,864,373 of NC_045439.1, forward strand.
ACATCTCCTTTAAGAGCAGGAATTTATATAAAAATTTATATGATTATAGGTTGGGCATGGTGGCTCACATCTATAATCCTAGCACTTTAAGAAGCCAAGGCAGGTGGACTGCTTGAGGCCAGGAGTTCAAGATAAGCTCGGGCAACAGAAAGACCCCGTCTCTACAAAAAATAAAAAATAAATTAAAAAAATAAATTAGCTAGGTATGGTGGTGCACACTTGTCCCAGCTACTTGGGGGGCTGAGACGGGAGGACTGCTTGAGCCAAGGAGGTCGAGGCTGCAGTGAGCAGAGATCGTACCACTGCACTCCAGCCTGAGCGACAGAGTGAGACCCTGTCTCTTTTGTTTTTTTTTTGAGACTCCGTCACCCCCTGCCAAAAAATAGTATGATTTTCCAGCCCTAAACATATTCTTTATCTCATCTGAGTAACTTTGGCTACTATTTTAGGTTTTCCTTCTGCAACACTTCACATTGATTGAAATAATGCATTTTAACTAAAATTGAATTATGTATTGCTTATAATAACAGTCAATTTACTATTATACACATCATTAGTTTGAGCTATATTATCCACATCAGGTACATTTGGGGGATAAGGCTCAAATATTTTCTTTTTTTTTTTTTTTTAGACAGAGTCTCACTCTGTCACTCAGTCTGGAGTGCAGTGGCGCAATCTCGGCTCACTGCAAGCCCCACCTCCCGGGTTCATGCCATTCTCCTGCCTCAGCCTCCGGAGTAGCTGGGACTACAGGCGCCCGCCACCACGCCCGGCTAATTTTCTTTCGCATTTTTAGTAGAGACGGGGTTTTACCGTGTTAGGATGGTCTCGATCTCCTGACCTCGTGATCCACTCTCCCTGGCCTCCCCAAGTACTGGGATTACAGGCGTGAGCCACTGTGCCCAGCCAAGGCTCACATATTTTCATTAATAAACACTCTACTCTTTAAAAGTGAATTTTGATGAAAACAACTCCACAGACGGCAGGGCCCATTATCCAGGATGGCCACATGCCCTGAGTTCTCACAGTTCTGATTTTATAGAAAAATGACCTGGTGTGGGCTCAGAAAATAGTCATACATGTCAACAGTTCACATACAAATGTTTTGTGGAAAGCATGTGCTTGTCACTGGCTAACACAGAGGCAGGAAGGTCCGGAAGGGTAAATGAGCAACTGCCAGGTATCTGAGCAACTGCCTAAAAGGTTTGGGGCCACCTCAACTCAGCACCCAAAGAACCAATATTGTCTAGAAGTCTGCATAGAGGAACCCTAGGAAGACAGCCTTATGCCCTAATTCCCATGTAAACAAATACTGACATAGACTCACAAAATACATGTCTAATACAAACAGTGAAGATTCTGTATTATATAAGTTGTTTATACAGAAGACTGACTTGGGCTGGGGAAGAGAAAGGGTGGGAGACGTCCACACAAACCACAGCATATATCCAAACAATTACGTTATTTGCTCTTCCCTTATTTTTCTTATTCATGAGGAATTTCTCCCAAAGACAAAGTGAACATTTCACACATAGGATTTAGAAGCATGGGTCCGAGTCTAAACCAGGTAAGTTGTTTGGAAAGCAACTTGGCCATATGGATCAAGAGCTTTAAACTGATACCTTTCCACATAAATCCTATTTCAAGGGATGTATTGTAGGGAGATAATTTGAAATAAAGGACAAAGATAAGGTACAACAGAGTTTGCTGCAGCCTTCTTTACTTATAATTATGGAAAATTATGAAAAATTGGGACCAATGCAAATGCCCAACACTGAGGAAACTTTAAGAACATGATGGTTCCTTCATCCCACGTAACTTTACACCACCATTAAAATCAGGGTTACAGCCTTTTGAGAGTTGACTGGGGGAGGATCACTTGAAGCCAGGCATTCAAGACACCTGGCTAACATGGCGAGGCATCACTTCTACAAAAAACTTTTTTTTAGAAATTAGCTGGGCGTGGTGATGCACACCTGTAATCCTAGTTAATCAGAAGGTTAAGCTGGGAGGAGCACCTAAGCCAGGAGCTCACGGCTTCGGTGAGTCATGATGGTGCCACTGCACCCCAGCTTCGGTGACAGAGCAAGAACACAGTTCTTAAAAGAAAAAATTAAGTTAATAAGGAGTATATGTCGCTGAAAGGCTTTTAAATGCTAGGAAATAAACATATAATTATCAGAGGCTCAACTTACACTAAAATGTGTTTGTTTTAAACATCTACAAGAAGGCCGGGCATGATGGCTTATGCCTGTAATCCCAGCACTTTGGGAGGCAGAGGCGGGTGGATCACTTGAGGCCAGGAGTTTGAGATCAGCCTGGGCAACATGATGAAACTCCATCTCTACAAAAAAACACAAAAATTGGCTGGCCATGGTGGTGCACACCTGTAGTCCCAGCTACTTGGGAGGCTGAGGTGAAGAGGATCACCTGAGCCTGGGTAAGTAGAGGCTGCAGTGAGTAGGGATCATGCCATTGCACTCCAACCTGGGTGACAGTAAGACCCCATCTCAAAAACAAACAAACAAACAAACAAAAAACTAGAAGAAAATATACTTAACTGTTCTCAAAATGCTGGAGTTTTATGTGACTACTTTTCTGGGTTTTTCCAAATTCTTAAGCTTAGAGACAAATTCTTATCCCTGAATAGTTTTAGGCATTTTTTTTTTTCTTTAAGAGACAGGGTCTCCCAATGTTGCCCAGGCTAGGCTTGAACTCCTGGCCTCAAGCAATCCTCCCTCCACAGCCTCCTGAGGAGCTGGGATTACAGGCATGAGCCACTTTGCCCAGCAGTTTTGGGCAATTTTTATGAACAGAACAAAATGAAACCAAGGTATGACGGAATACCATACAAGACTCAGAAGATTTGGACTGTGGCTCCCACTCTGCCCTTGGACAAAATCCCTAAACATCTCAGAGCATCAGTTTTGCACCTGGATGATGAGAAGCTGGACTAGATAAATCCAGGGTCCCTCCTAGAAAAAGGGCACCTGATCAGGGAGGCCAGCCCCCTTGCCTGTGACCCACAAAGTCTCAGGGCACAGGGAAACAGGGAGGAGCGCAAAGCCCCCCAGCAAGGGAGCACAGCCAGGTGCCCCAGTGTCACCTGATGTGAGGCCTTTCTCAGCTCTTTCAGTCCTACCTGTACCCTAGACTTCCAGATGCTCTATATACTGAAGGAATGGACTCTTCAGGTAAGAGGTTGAGAATAACAAAAGAGAAAGGTAAGAACTTTCACTGGAATCAAAATGCTATTGCTACATGCAATTCCCTCTCACAGGTTCATGTTCCTTAGAGGTAAGGAAAAGGAAGAAGAAAGGATGGTTCTTCTGAGACAGAAATCGAGCAAATATCTTTATTCACTAAGAAATAAGGAGAACAAAATACCCAAGTAGAACAGATTCTTTTTTTAAGCCAAAAAAAAAAAAAAAAAAAAAAGTCTAAAAATATTTTAAAAGTCTAAAATGACAAAATGATTTTTTCAGGAGACACCATGAACATTATGGTTAAGTAGTCTAACCAGAAAAATGAGAAGTGTTACACCATGCTGTCACCTGCCTAAGCATCCTAGTAGCAGCCAAATCGAATCTCTCAGGCAAAATATGGGATGATAGGATTACATAATTAATTTTCCTGTAAGGCATAATTGTTACTGACTTCATGTCATTACAATGTCAGCTCATCTGGTAGACGATTGCTATTACATTCTAATTACAAAAACACACAAACAATTTGTAACCATTCATTATTAAATAACAAGTGAGGCCACGATAGCTAATAGAAACTTAGAAAAATGAAAGTTAAAGGCAAACTGGATAAGAAGTACTTAATAAATTAATCAATTAGTCTTGATGAAATTTCTCAATTGCGTTACCAGGTAACCAGCCCTCAGATTACCTGGTAAACATACTTCTAAGAGCCATGTTGTTTAAATTTGATTAAATGTCAGAATGACCCAAATCACTTTGGGTCACCAAGACCAAAGAGAAATACAAATATTTAAGATACAGCTTTACCTTTTACCTTGGCACTAAAAAGAACAGCATATCCCCTTGGCTATCTAATAACAAGGTAAGCAAAGAAACATGAATTTTAAAAATAGGCAAATTAAAGGGTATTTGTGTAATAAAAGCTTTTATTCTGTTTTTTAAAAAAAGGATTGATTACAGTCTACTCCAACAATACTAAGCCTACCTAAATGAAATTTTTAAACTAACAAGGAAAGAAATAGGCAATAGTGTCTTCCAAGAACAACAAAACTTGAATAATGGGCAATTGGCAGGCACTTAAATAATGTACAGTGGAGGTCTCACGGAAAGAAAAGAGATACATTCCCACCCTGACCACAGCACACAACCCCTTTAAGGTATTCCACGTGCAGTATGTGAGTGTCCAGTGGAGTCTAAATGTAGCTTACATAGCACCTCCCCCTGGCTCTTAATTCTAACAACTTCTGGATTAACCACTGTAGCTACTGAAAATCAAGTTCTAAGGGTAGAGCAAGAATGGCTCAAGAATAAATGCAATTAACTAAATGTTTGCAGTGAAGATACCAACTTATACATATCAACTGCCAATGAACTAACTGCTTACATGGCAAAAAGTGTTCACACACTCTGAAAGCTGACAAAGGCCAGTGAATTCTACAAGTGAATAACTCACAGAAGACATTTGTTTTAGATCCTACAGTTTTCCAATTTTCCAGTTTCCTTCAGTTTTCCAATTTTCCAATTCTACCGTGCAAGTCAATAGAAAATGACGATTTGCACACACATTTCCACTTTACACATAATTGCTAAAGAATGCACCTAATGAGTAAAGAAATTGAAAGGTGTGAAAGTGCACATGGACTGCATGTGGTGGCTCACACCTGTAATCCCAGCACTTTGGGAGGCTGGGGAAGGAGGACCACTTGAGGCCAGGAGTTTCAGACCAGCCTGGGAAACATAGCAAGACCCAATCTCTGCAAATAATAAAAATAATAATAAATTAGCTGGGCATGGTGGCTCATGCCTGCAGTTCCAGCTACTCAGGAGGCTGAAAAAGGAGGATCTCTTGAGCCCAGGTGTTTGAGGCCCCAGTGAGCTATGACTACACCACTGCACTCCAGCATGGATGACACAGCGAGATCCTGTCTCTAAAAAATTAATCAATTAATACTTAATTAAAAGAAAAGTTGTGCATGCAGAAGTAAATATGAAAGCATTATATTTGTCATATGAGGAACGTTTCCCTGATAGAAATAAGCAAATTAAGGGAAGCATTTTTAGTTTTGGAATTATTCAAAAGGTAATTTCTCTCTTTATCTTCATTTCTCTCTTCCAAATATATTACAGAAATCTTTGGCCTAACTAATCCACACAACTCCCCCAACACACACATGAAATATAAGTAAACCAGCTGGCTACTTAAACTAATGCTATAGGTGATATTTTTAAGAGTCAGTAAGTATTTTTAACAATCATTTTCCAACAAATTAGTGATACTCAGTACATTATAATACATTCAACCCAAATTTGGTCATAGTATCATCTCTCTCTAGCTCTTGAGAAATAAAGCAGAACTTTCCAGACTCCCCAAAAAGTCCCGACCAGAGAGTATCAACCCACGATTTAACTCACTGTCCAGAGGCTTTTGTTTTGTTTTGTTTGGGTTAGTTTTTAAAAAAAATCTCCAAATCTCCTTCTAATCCATGAATCTCTTCAGGACTACCCAACACAGTTCTCATGGTATGTGAGGCCGAGGTGGGCGGATCACGAGGTCAGGAATTCGAGACCGGACTGGTGAACATAGTGAAACCCTGTCTCTACTAAAACTACAAAAAATTAGCAGAGTGTGGTGGTGGGCACCTGTAATTCCAACTACTCAGGAAGCTGAGGCAGGAGAATCATTTGAATCCGGGAGGTGGAGGTTGCTGTGAGCCAAGACCGTGCATTGCACTCCAGCCTGAGTGACAAGAGTAAAACTCCATCTCAAAAAAAAAAACAAAACAAAACAAAAACAAAAAACAAACAAAAAAACCCCACAACGACAAATTGAGCAGTATAAATGTATAAATGAATGGAACTGATAGAGCTATAGTTTGAAGGGTAAATTGCTGGAGTTGCCAGCTTGATTTTACATTACACTGCACTTACATTCTCTCCTGAACATTTGGCACTAGAGAGTTAAATAATTTATAGCTTGAAAAAATTAATCATAGCGATCCATGCACCTGGTGAATTATGAGTTCATCCATCAAGAAATCATAGGTTCAACTCAAGAGATATGGTGTAAGAACAACACAGCTCCAAACCCACGTGTCAGAGTTTCTTCGCCAACCTTAATTAGTGAAATTACTGACACCATTCAAGTGCCAAGAGGTTCAAAGAAATAACTAACAACACACACCCATTTAGCCCTTTGAATTCTTTACCACATGCACCTGGGAGCCTCAACTCTCAAATTAAAAGGCAAAACACAACAACCAAAAAAGCTAGTTCTTTTGAAACCCAAGGGGAAATTTAATCAGCAGACTCTATGACTTGAACAATGACAAGGAAAAGGAGATCAAAAGAGAACAAGAACAAGTCTTGTTGTCTGGAAATATTCCTTTCTGCAAACTAAGAAAATATCTCATTTTGCCTCCACTAGTGTGGATGACTTTAGAAACACTCAGGATTGTGGGGAAAACACTCATGGAGCAGGGGCTGCCAGGATGACTTACCTGAGAGGTGCCCTGACAGTGTAAAAGGTGTGCTAAGTTACACAAAAAGGACATCTATCCAAGAGGCATGCACTCACACTTTTTGTTTGGTTTTCCTGTAAGTTTGCAAGAATGCCATCTGAGACCAACCTAGGGAGAGTTCCAGAGACCCCTGGACCTGAGGAGATAGCACTAAGTTTTAATACATAATGCAAGCACAGACTTTTAAAAATGATACAAAGATGTACACTGAAGTGTGTCACTCCCATACCTGTCCTGACCTAGATGTTTCCCCACCTACCCCCGTGAATCATCGCATTTTTTAGTTACTTGGTTTCCCTTCTAGTGTCAATCTGCACAAATAAAAGCAGATGCAAACATGCAGTCTTATTTACCCTCAACTTTACAAAAAAGAAGGCTGCCTTGCCTTTTCCACCTAATATACTGGAGATCTATTCACATGGGGCACAGGGCATACTTGTGGTTTCTCTCAGCTGCAGAGCATTCCATTCTGTGCATATATCTTAGTGTATTAACCAGTCTCCCACTGAACAACACGTGGGTTATTTCTAACGTATTACTATCAAAAACAATGCCGCAATTTTTATGTGGGCAGGTGTATTGGTAAGATAAATTCCTAGAAGTAGGATTTCTGGGTCAAAGGTAACATGAATTTATAACGCCAATTTGCCTTCCATAAAGGTTGTACCGTTTCACACTCTCAACAGCAATGTGTTAAGAGTTCTTGTCTCCCCGCAGTCTTGACAAAAGACTGTTGACAAATGTGTAGATTTCAGGGCAGCTTTAAGCCTCGGAACAGGAAAGAGAAAACAGAAGTTTCTCCAAAGATGAATTTGAAAGCTGTCAGGAGTTTCAGCCAGCTTTCATAGAGAAATCTTCAATTCCTCAAAAAAATTTTTTTCACTCCTTTATCTTATCCTCAGGACACCATAACAAAACCAGAGGTGACCTGTTCCTGCCCTACCAGGGCCCCATTCAGGCCAGTTCTGATGTCCTCTTTTATTTCAAGTGAGAGTCAAGAAAGATAAGAGAAGGAAACCAAGAGACACGGCTGTGCCACTTAGGAGCTCCTGACTGGGCCACCAGCTTTCTGTCTCTGCACCGCCCAGCTTCCTCACCTGTAACAGGTAGTCAGCGATGACACACAACCACATGGGGCTACTAGTGGGGAAGTGCTTAGTGCAGAGCTAGTGACACAAGACACATCCTCCAGGAAAGAGTAACGGTGTCATTTTATAATAAAGGCATGGCCATCATTTTGTAATACCAAGAGTGTAACAAAGTATAATTTAACTTCTGTAATTTAGTAGAAACCTCAAGCAAGTAAATGGATACACAGACACTGTTGCTTTACTTGAGGAGCATTTGACCTCCTTCTCCCTGTATTAGTTAATACTAATAGAAACAGAAGTGACCATTAAAACAAATGCAATCATCCCTTAAAATGTAAAGTTCATGTTCAATTTTACTAGGCTAAAAAAGTCATGAGACAGTTACTCCCAGACCTCCAGGTCAGAGGACAAGGCTACTATCCTGTCTCCTGCTGGCTCCTCTCAGAGGCAGCAGAACAAGAGTAAAGGAGCCCAGCACTAGCCCTCCTCCTGAGGGACTCTGGGCATGTCTCCTGGCCTCTCCAGGGTTTAGGGTCCTCACCCATCAAATTAGAAGAATAGTTTCTTCTCACAGGGTTTGATAAGGATCAAACAAGGACAGCATATACAAAGTTCATCACGAACGCCAAAAAAAAAAAAAAAAAAAAAAAAAAGCAGAGCAGTTTGCATTACCGTCATCTTTAAGGGGCCATCTGTCCTTCCTCTTATCCAAAGCTAATCCCTCCATCTGTGCTTTGGCCCGTCCTCAGGCCTCTGGGTCCTTACTGGAGCTCTCCCCTTCTGTCTCATGGATCCATCCTTCCCTCTCAGCAAAGTCCCTTCCATGGACTTTTAGCCCCCCTCTAGTCTCTGTTCAGGAAAACGAGATCCATACTCCACCCCTGCTCCTCCCTGGCTGCCATCCCGCCTCCCCTGTGCACAGCCACACTTCTCCACTTCTTCAGTTCCTCCCCTCCCTACAGTCCTCCTCCCTCTCCAGAGCTGCTTCCAGCCATCACTTAATTCATCAGCTCTCAGGTGAGGTCCTCAAAGGCCTCCCTCTTGCAAGACCCAGTGGATGTCTTCATTTCTCACTCTGCTTGGCTTCTTAGTGGCTTTTGGCATGTTGTTCTCCTTAAAACCCTCCTCTCTCCCTGGAAGCCTGGCCATCACACTCCCATGCTTTCCTCGCTGTGCTGGAACCACCTGGGTCCCCTTTACAGCTCATGATCCTCTACCTGGCCCTTGAACGCTGACATCCCTTTGAGCTCCATCCCCAGAATGATCTCATGGGTGTTTCTACTTTCCAGGACCACCTAAACCAAGTCATCTGCCGGGAATTCCTTCTCAGCACCAGTCCACATTTCCAAATGCTGGCTTGACTCAGAAGTGTCTCAAACCCAGTATCTGCAAAAATCAAACTCATGCTCACAATCTCTACCTGATCTTCCTCCAGCATCTCCTAGCTCAGTAATGGGCACTGCCATAGTTGCCATCCAAGCCAGAATCCTGGACATTATCTTTGACATCCTGCTCACAAGCCCACCCTCAACACAGGCCTGGCCAATTTTACTTCCTACTCTCTCTGCAGTCAACTTATCTCCACCACTGGCATCCAAGTTCACTTTGCCTTTTGCGTTGTCTACTCCAATTGCTTCCTGATTGGCTTCCTCCCTAATCTATTATTCACACTGTGGCCAAGGTGAATTTTTTAATGGAAATATGACACACACCCCACTTCTGTTTAATGTTCTACACTAATCTCCCACTGATCCTTCAGTGAAGACAAAACACTCAATATGGCTTCTGGGGCACCATGTGGCCTGACTCCCACCATCCAGGTTCCCCACCTTTCCACCCCAGGTCCTTTCCACATTATTTATTTTCCTTCTTGGTCTCATGGCATCATGTCTGGCCTTTGTGGGATTCAGCACACGTACAATGTTCTATTTGTTTGTGGCTGGGATGATTAGGGTGTCTCCGACAGTTAGTCCAACAGTTATATAGAGATGCCACTCTACACAAATGACTCCAGGGTGCCTAGTGGGCATTTACTAGGTATTCGCATAATTAATGAACAAGGAGATGAATGAATCACTGGCCCAGCCCTACTCCAAATAACATGAAAATTCCAGTTACCTCAAAGGTATACTGTAAAAACTTGGTAGTACACCTGTGTCATGGAAACATAGTTTATTGTGTTTCGATTTCTAAATCTTACCCACAACAAATTATTTTTTAAAAGTAATGAATTTCCATCTTACTTCCCTTACGTTTAAATCCATCTAATTTGTACTTTATTTTCAAAAGTTAGAACACATTAGGGCTAGTCACTGGTAGAAAGGGAAGCAAAAGAAAAAGAAAAAAAAAAAAAAACCTATTTACTATGAAATCATGATTACCACAGCACATTGTTCCCTTAAAGGATTCACACTGCACTCGCTGGAGTGCAATGACACAATCTCAGCTCACTGCAACCTGCTCCTCCCGGGTTCAAGTGATTCTCCTGTCTCAGCCTCACGAGTAGCTGGGAGTACAGGTACTCACCACCAAGACCAGCTAATTATTGCATTTTTAGTAGAGATGGGGTTTCCCCATGTTGGTCACAAACTTCTGACCTCAGGTGATCCACCCACTTCAGCCTCCCAAAGTGCTAGGATTATAGGTGTAAGCCACCACGCCCGGCCCATTATGAGTGCAATTAGATGCAGGCAAGCCAATGTTTGTAACAAGTAAAAACAATATTACTTTGAAACAATCCAAAATGATCAGTACTACTTTTTGGTTTTTAAATTAAAATTTTTAAATTTTAACTTCAGCAAATTGTATGCTAACAGCATAACACAGGAATTCTTACCTTCTGGCTGGGACTGTTTCAGATCAAGTCACACTAGCCTAGAGTTAACTCTACAGAATTATTTTAATCCCTTTGGAAAGTGTCACAAACACTGCCACTGTGTCAGAGCTCCTCCGCCCATGTAAAGATGCTCAAGAAGCAGCCCCAGCCCTAGTCCACCTTGCCCCCCACCACAAGCATCTCCACACATCAGGCGGACCAAGCCCCTCACCACTCTTGCTGGCTATAAGAATGATCAATAGCAGCACTAGTTATGTGGGGTTTATTTTCAAATTTTATTAACTTCCTCATTTATCCATGAACTGATCTGTTTTAGATCTGGCTTCATGCTCTCCATACTCCAGGCCTAGGCTAACTTTGAACAGATATTTAGCAGGATATGCTTGTGAGAAGGCTGGGTACACACCTCCAGAATAAGATCTGATGTTTAAAGAGGTTCTCCCCCAACCTAGCTGAATGTCAGGTGGACCATTTCAGGACCCAGCTAGGGAAGAAAACAAGTCTTGGCTTAGCAGGGACAGACCAATTCTTAAAGGGCTAAGTTCCCTTGCCTCACACTGACTTAACTTTTACCTCTCACTCCATTCAGATACTACCATAAACTAGGCACCTCAATCCTTTCAAGCATACTGAGGTCTTTCTTGAATATGCATGCACATGTACACAGGTGTGTATATATGAACATGAACAAATCACATAGAAATCTAGATATACAATTGCCTACAGTTTTATTACTAACCACATGAAAATCTCCACATAGGAGGAGAAAAACAGAGACATGCCTTTAAATTATTAAAACAGTTTTACACCAAGACTTGATTTTATGTCTTCATGATAATTCTTTGCATACAGTATCTCCTGGGAAAACCCAACAACTCTGCAAGACTCTCTAGTTTACAAAGGACTCTACAGAAGAAGAAATACGGGACGAGGGAGCAGTGCTGGACTAGCGCTGCTCTTCACCCTTGTTCCCCGACACACAGAAAAGCAGCACCTGAGAGCCCATCAATGACCTGGAAGGACTTGGCAATTTATTCTCAGAGAAGGGACTGTGTTTTTGCTAAGAGAATGCTATTTTCCAACATGATCCCTCTCGGTGTCTGGTAAAAGGCAATACAATATACAGTCTCCCATTACCTGCTGAAGAAGAAAAAGCACAAATCAGGCAGTGAGACCAAATGGCAAAACTATTTCCAAAAAAGGAAGTATCTTACCTAACCCTAGAAGAAAGTCACTCCTATACAGAGCATCTAAAAGTTTCTGGAAGTGATATAAACTGAAAAGCCGAGAGTTTTTCGGCTTGCATAGATATCTTGTTACCAAAAAAAAAAAAAAAAAAATGCTCAGGAAAACTATATAAAGCCATATCAACAGAACTGCAATGGAGACAGCTTAATGGAAAGGAAAATGGACATGTCAACATGAGAGTATCTGCTAATAATTTACCCAAGAGAGTCATTCTAAAACAGGAAGTTTAGAAACATGAAGTCAACCCACAATTTACACAGCATAAAAGTTTTTTAAAAAACAAAAAGTTAAACATTATCACTCTTTATATATTTCTATTCAGAAAGAATTTTTTTCTTTTAACCACAAATACACTCAACTGAGATTTGCCGACCAGCAAGGCTGTCCTTGAGGAATACTACACTTCTGACAAAGTGGAGTCTCCCTAGAAAATTAAATTTCACTAAATCTCTTTTAAAAGCCAGTCCAGACACATAACAGAAAGTTAGGGAATAGGGTTGTGCGGAATACCAAGGAATGGGGAGAAGTATTTCCTAAACCAGCCACCTTGTTTGAACTGTGTGAATTCTAGAATGTTTTTAACATGTGCAGCTCGAATGGGAGCTACGCAGCACAGAGATTTTAGGATCTTTCTTTATGCTGCCTTCAAAATACTACTAACCAAATCTGTGCCTTACAGATATGGTAAGCCGCATATTTATTGTTAATGAAACATTTCCCCTGTTGTATTTTTCCCCCCTCAAAAAGAGAAATCCTACTTCTCTCAGACACATTGATTTCTTGTGTCACACGTAACTAACCACAAAAGCCTTTTCACCTTGCTGTGATTTGGCAGCAAGGCTACAGCAAATTCTGAAACTTGGGTTTCAATGGGTGTGCTTCAAGACTCTATTTGGGTTTCTTGCTTATTGTTTTGCCTTCTTAAAAGCTTCAGATCCTTGATCTGTTAAATGCTTTTTCAGCCTGCATTTACTCTTAGTCCCATTTATCATCTTACTAAGCATGGACATGATATTCTCTCAGTGAAATACTGGAAGAGAAAAGTTAATAAAGCCACGAGAGTGACACAGTGGATTAACCATGCATAGAGGTGTGTAAATTAGAGCAAAACCACATGGGGCAAGCAAAACAAATGAAGGAATGCTAAGGCATTTTAAAACATCAAGATTACTAACCCAAAACTTTCAGCCTTAATGTTTTATTTTCCAAAATAAATAATACATTATAATATTTTAAGTAGAAAATGTCACTATCTACGCATGCTCTCAAATTTATTACCTAGGCGTGAGCAGTCCTCAACACCCAGAGTTCTTCACAGAATGGTGAAATCTTGCCCCTCATAAACGTACACTGGAGAGGAGACTAAGACCTACGCTGAGCACATTTCACAGGAATCCCGTTCAGATCACATTTCCCATCCTAAGGCTAATATTTTCTTATAGCAGCAGGCCAGGCACAGTGGGGCTCAGGCCTGTAATCCCAGCCCTTTCGGAAGCCAAGGTGGGCAGATTGCTTGAGCTCAGGAATTCGAGAACAGCCTGGGCAACATGGTGAAATCCCGTCTCTACTAAAAATATGAAAATTAGCCACGTGTGGTGGCATGCACCTGCAGTTCCAGCTACTCGGGAGGCTGAAGCAGGAGAACCACTTGAACCTGGGAGGCAGAGGTTGCAGTGAGCCAAGATAGTGCCACTGCACTCCAGCCTGGACAACAGAGTGAGACTCTTAGTCTCAAAAAAATTTTTTTTTTCTTTTTAGCAAAGGTACCATTTTTCACAGGCTATTTTCTACTTCCATAATAATCTCATGAAGGCAGTATAGGTTCAAAAGGCAAATTTTTAGGAGACAACCTGATCAGCCACCACGAATTGTTTTTGATTTGGTATCAAAAGATGTAACATTTGATCAGTTTGCAATTTTGTTTAGAACAAATATCCACAGTGACACTTTGACTCTGAAAAAACATCAAAGTGCTGCTTTGGGGGAGATCACGAAAACACAGCACCCAGGCCTAAGAGTTGCTAGGAAGGCTGTGACACATGGGACAACAGCAGGTTCTCTCTCAAGACTAGACCGTCAACAGTGCATGCACAGGAGGAGGCACAGGGGCTGTTACTTCACAAAACTGAGGACAGTCAGGATCAGCCACCACCACTTCCTGGATGTTTCTGCATGGTTCCCGAGTCAAGCATTAACCAAGGTCAATTCTGTCTAGAATGCATGAAAAGCTCAGCTCCTGCACAGCACAGCCATGGCATAAAAATAGTGAACACACCGTTCCCACATTCACTTATAACCAATGTTTTTAAAGCAATGCAAACTCTGAAGTTGCGAAGTAAGGCAAGATGTCACTTAGACCTGAGTTTTGTTCTTACTTCCTGTTGTTTCTTTGTGTTTTGGTATGTAAGAGTATACATCCTAGAGTTTGAAGGGTATGATAGTACAAGTGTAGCCACTCAGGGTGAAAAAACATCTGCAAAGGCATTCTGACGAACATTCTAGCCTCCTGAATGTAAACTGGAGTTAATTATACCTACCTTTCATGGCTGCGGGAAGAATCCAGTGAGTCCACTGGGGCAGTGACCTGCAAACTGTAAAATGGAATAGTCTCCTGGTTAACACGGTGAAACCCTGTCTCTACTAAAAATACAAAAAATTAGCCGGGCGTAGTGGTGGGCGCCTGTAGTCCCAGCTACTCAGGAGGCTAAGGCAAGAGAATGGGGTGAACCCGAGAGGCAGAGTTTGCAGTGAGCCGAGATTGCGCCACTGCACTCCAGCCTGGGCAACAGAGCGAGACTCTGTCTCCAAAAAAAAAGGCAGGGGGAGGGGATAGTCAAGGGAATGCTGGGCATTACCAAGTATTCAAGTACAGAGTTGAATTTCCAGTTATTTTGGTCTTTTATAACCTTAATAGAGAAATTCACCTGAAAATGAGATCTGAGATTTAGCTACACAAATCCTAAATGTGGGGGGAATCTGAGCCTCAGACACAACTGCCTAGTAATACACAAGTCAGGACTAAATCTGTGGGATAATTTTATCTTGTTTTGGGGCAGAGTATCACTTTGTTGCCCAGAGTGGGGTGCACTGGTGTGCTCACAGCTCACAGCCTCAAACTCCTGGGCTCAAGTGATCTTCCTGTCTTGGTCTCTCAAAGCACTTGGATTATAGCCAAGAGCCAACCTGCCCAGGTCCCACTGCTCACTTTAAAGCCCACTCATTTAGAACAAAGATCTTCAAGCTAGGCAAGGTGGTGTATGCCTGACACCTACAGTCCCAGCTAATTGGGAGGCTGAGTCGAAAGGATCCCTTGAGCCCAGAAGTTTGAGTTCAGCCTAGGCAAACTAATGAGACCCTATCTCCTGGCCTTACAATGGGACCAAACTATAGAATAAACCATGTTTTACCCAGGTAAAGGGTAACCTGTTGCCTATCATAAGGCTCTCTGAATAAATTTAGAGATAAAGAGGCCCAACTGTCACAGGATTTTAATCTAGATACAAGAGCATGACAGAGCTATGTGGAAAAACCTGCAGCAACAACCACAGCCAGCGGAAACAGCCTGCCTAGAGCCGCCATCCACATCAGAGCAGCAGATCTTCATACACAAGGCTGCAGGAATGGCTGCAGGACCAGGAATCGCTTTTGCTCCTAGAGCAGACATCAAAGGCCTGAGTCAGCTTTGACCTGTCAGTGCAGCACAAAGGGCACAAACCCAGAGGGCTGACTGGAGACCCTGAGCGGGGGCGGGGAGGCACAGAAGACCACAGAACTTTTCACCCCTTTCCCCTCCACACCTCCTCAAGGTCTCTTCCTCCTTCCACTCCACTTCATGATCGCAACAGGCTCCAGCTATTACAAATACATGATGAAAAAAAGCTTTTCTCAAACCTGCATTTATTCACCCTAAGATATTGTGGGGAGGGGGCAAAGAGGGAGAAGAAAAATGAGAACAAGATAACTTTTCAAAGTCTTTTTAAAATTAAATTTAAAAAGATTCCAATTGAGAAACATACCTGAGAACAATTCAGAATTTATTTGACAGGTCTCAAACTTGGAGTTCTGGGACTCAGCCCACTCTTTTGGGTAAGTCTTACCCAAAACAGTATTTCTAGCTCCTATCAGCTTACTCCACTGCTCTCAGGCAAGAGGCAAGTCATGTTCTTGGCAGAACAAATGCAAGGGTTCCAAATCCTCACTCGGTTCCTAATCTCCACACTGAAAGACAATGAGGAGCCAACTGGTCACCAAAATGTCACCAGCCAAACACTTCAACATGCTGCCCCAGAGAGAATGCCATGCTGGGGTTCCCAAGACAGTGGATGGCACAGAGCAGCTGCCACCTGTTCCTATCCTCATTGTTTACCACTACATAAGTCAGATGAGTGCAGGAAGTAATTAAATACAAGAAATCACTGCAGGTACCATGTGCACACACAAAAAGCCATTCCATTTAAGTTCCTGTAGAGGAAGTGTCCCTCTCAAAACACTCCACTCCTCAAAAGACTATCTTCGGGGACTGGGTCGTTTCCAGAAAATCGACTGACTTTTAACACATCTTAGTTATACAAGTCTTGGCAATTCATAGATGCTTCTAAAACAAGAAGACTGTTACCATGTTGGGGTATGGTGAATTGTTTTTCTCTTTGAAAATACTCCCACCGGCCAGGCTTGGTGGCTCACGCCTGTAATCCTAGCACCTTGGGAGCCCGACATGGCTGGACTGACTGAGCTTAAGAGTTCAAGACCAGCCTGAGCAACATGGTGACACTCCGTCTCTACTAAAATACAAAAAAATCAGCCAGGAGAGGTGGTGGACGCCTGTAATCCCAGCTACTCAGGAGGCTGAGGCATGAGAATTGCTTGAACCCGGGAGGTAGAGGTTGCAGTAAGCCAAGATTGTGCCACTCCACTCTAGCCTGGGCAACAAAGTGAAACTCTGTCTCAAAAAAAAAAAGAAAGAAAGAAAAAGAAAATATTCCCACTAATTAGGAAAATTTATACAGCCCCCTTGCAAAGCTTTTAAGAGGAAGGAGTGCCTTTTTTAATGTGGCCTCCAATTTCACGAAGTTACAATATCACCCTGTCAACAGACAGCATCTAATGCTGACTGCCTACCACCCCTCCATAAACCTGAAAGAGAAGAAAGCCTTATCCATGTCTCACCAATAACTGTTTATCCAGTGAGTTATAAAAGAAGCCACTGGGTTTTTATTATCCAAGCTTTTAGGACAGTTCAAGTTCAATACACACAATGTTTCATTCATGCTGTTAAATTGATAATATTAACCTTTCTTGCTGAGATGCATTAAAAATTCTGGCTTTTCAGAGCAAATGTAATTAGTTCACATTAGTAACTTCACCAGCAGCAGTGACAGAAGCAAAGTGAACTAACAGGATATGGATTAATGTAATCAACATATCATCTCCCATCATTGCCACTCTTTAGGCAGCTGGCTACACTTCCTCTCTTGGTTGGATTTTTTTTCTTTTTAATAAAAATGATATATCAATGAAATGGATGCATAACTACTTGTAATCCCCCCTCAGGGCAGTACTGTACAGGAAACCATATTGGTGAGTGATCGCGAACGTTTTAATTTGATGTGTCTGCTTAATACAATTTTGACAACCGAGCAATGGCACAAGGCTCTTTCAGGGCACAGAGCTTTGGGAGGAGGCAGGAGGAGCCTTGCAGGAAAGGAAGGAGAAGCCAGAAGCAGTACATGGCTTCTAGAGCACCACCGTAAGTATTCCATGAAGATAAAAAGTATCTCCCTCTCTAAATACCGTATCACTAAGAGAAATAAATCAAAGTGGTGTGTTTGCCCTTTGAAGCAGCTCCAATGCACTCACACATCAAAATGTATTTCTGCAACCCTGCGCTGCCCAGCCATAGTGGGTGTTTGCTATTTTGCGACCCTCTTTCTTGAATATCCACATTTTCTCCTAAGGGACCACCTTGTCCTCCTCCTTCCTTACTGAGGCTGAGAACCCCATGGCCTGGGCTAGCGCATCAGAGCATCTTTCTCTGGAACACACTGGTGGAGGGCGGTGGCCTAGCAGTATCACAGCTAGAAAGCTCTTGTAACAGGTCTGTGCCATTGGAACAGACTGCTCACTCTTGGGTACTGAACCTGAAGGTGGGGATGCAGGCTTAAAGTTTTAACAACCATTTTGCTACCACATGGATCCTTAGAATGAAGCCAATATGCAGGTGGGCAGAGTCACGGGGAGCCCCCAGTGGACTTCCTGAAGCCAGTGTTAGATTAGACTCTTCCATTAAGTGGACCCACAGTGCTCCTTTCTGCGTAAGCCAGTTGAAATGGGCTTCTTCCCTGGGAAATGAAAGTCAAGGTACTTCACACAACACATTTTTGACAGGGACACAAAACCCTACCTGGACTGAAACCAGGGGTGGTCACCTCTCCTCAGACTGCAAAACCCCAGACATGGGACAAGTCAGTCAACAGCACTTCCACATTCCCCAACTTAGGAACTTGTGGGTGAACCCCGGCCACAATCTAATCAGCACTGCCATGAGGACCTTTCAGGGTCTCAAACATCACCAGGAAGCAGAAATAAGAAAGGATACCGCTACCCATACTTGTTTCAATGCAAGAAATTTTAAGTAGAGTGATACAGTCCTTCTTTAGGACCAATTTTTACATACGGGCTGCATAGAAACTCGAACCTACAATTTGTCTTGGCATGGAAGGGAACTACCCAATTAACAACAACATAAAAAACTTTTAAAAAACGCAAAAATCTCACTTAGAAGAAAAGTTATTTCATAGCTCTCCCAAAGACATTATAAATAGGAAGTCACCATATAAATTCAGTTCTCCAAACTCAGGGAAGTCTTCAAAGGTTACACAATCAGCCTCCTAGCAACATTAAAATACAAAGGGCAGTTAATGTTCAGAATGGTAGTCACCAATTAGTCCAAAACACACACTTATTTAGCAAGCACATACCTCTGCTTAAGCTTTAAGTTGCCCTGTTAGCATTTGGCTAAGCCTGAAGTGACACAGGTTTGGGGTCAGTGACTTTACTGCAAAGTTAATGTCACCTTTATGAAGCCTCCATGGGTATAAACTCTGTAAGCCATTCTGGGCAGTGCTGGGTACAACCAAAAGGCATAAACATGCTATTTTTTTCTCCGTATGTTTTCATTTGAAGAAAAAAAAAAGGCATGAGAAATATTAAGACTTAACCAAGGCTGACCTACTCTGAAGTAAAAAAGGATGGATTTGTAGTCGGCCATTTTAACTTTTTTAAAAACCATGGAACAAAACATTGGCATGTCCTATGGCTTCAGGTTAATACTACCGAGCAGAATGACTAAACGAGAATACCTGGTATCATGCCCAGTTACAAAGCCTGAGCGATCTTCCCATTGAGTGACACTACTGTTGGAAAATACAAAATCCCAAGAAATTACAGTACAACAAAAACTTCAAATGAAAAAATCATATAGGTTTTTATTTATATGATGCATGCTCTTTTACATCTAAGAATTGCAATGGTTATGGTCAGTGTCTGAGGGTCCCACGAGGCAGGCTAATGTTACCTATGGCTCGGAATACTAATCAATCGCCACTACAGTGTGTTTGCAAAGGACTTCCAGGGTATATAATATCAGCTCCTGCTATGGCCCTGGCTGTTAGTAGATCAAATGTACTAAATTATCTAGACATAAGACTTCTGAGAAAGAGGATGGAAGAGATGATTAGGGGCAAACAAGACAAATCCCTAGGCTTTGCCTCCCAAAGACATCTTTCAGTAGATTACTTGGGATCCCAAGCATGTGATTTCAGAAACAGAAAAGTAGCTTGCAAACAGTCCCATGTTCCACCTGGATCTTGTTAAGACCTTACAGTTGGGGGGGGGGGGGTTTCTATCACTTCTCATCTTTATCAGCTAGTCAGACAGCAAATGGATTCTACAAATAAGCTTAATGATTTTGGAGGGCTCTTCGCTCAAATGACTATACTGGGGGCCATGCAATAGCAGTGGAGGCTCCTCAGAGAGGGAATTCCCCTGAGATCCTCTGGCCTCCTCTGGACCACAAGGGGGTCTGGAAGGAAAAACCAAATAAATGAACAAACAAACAAAACCTTCTCAGCCAGGCACAGTGGCTCATGTCTGTAATCCTAGCACTTTGGAAGACTGAAGTGGGAGGATAATTTGAGCCCAAGACCCCATCTCTACAAAAAAACAACTTAAAATTAGCCACAGGTATGGTGGTATGCACCTATAGTACCAACTACTCAGGAGGCTGAGGCAGGAGGATCACTTGAGCCCAGAGGCAGGAAGTTGAGGTTGCAATGAGCCACGATTACCTCTACTACACTCCAGCCTGGGCAACAGAGCAAGGCTGTCTCAAAAAAGCCCAGGAAGAACCTGAGCCCTTCAAAACAATCCCTTTTACTGGCAGCTCGGAGAAGCCTTCAGACCCAATCCTCGGATCAGTGTGGTGGTTCCATCACCACCAAGGTCTGCTGAAGCTTCCCTGCATGGGATATGCCAGGTGTTCACCCACACATAGGTATCTTTCTGTGTAGAAGCTACTTCTTATAGAATCTAAAAGACAAACGTATATCCTTGAAAACGGGCTAGCATGAGGGGTGCTCCTTTCTTTTAACTTCCTACAACCAACCTCTTCCCTTGGGAGTCATCCCAGTGACCACTCCCAAAGTGGTGGCCCCCTTCCCAGTGATCGCTCCCTACTGGGATGACTCCCAAAACAGGTGTCCCAAGCTCTCCCTCTCTGCAACCAGGTGTTTCCAAAAACCTCCTAGACCAGCTCACTCCCCTTGCTCATGCCACAAGCACCTAACTCAGCATCTCAACAGCACAAACATTCTCCCCTGTCACATTCCTACCCTTTGTTTTTTTCTATCCTAGCTAATGGCAACAGTGGTTGTTTTCTCCAGTCGATCTCCAGTCATCTGTAAGCTCAGTGCTTTTCCTCTACCTGCCCCAACTTCATCCTTCACCAAGTCTTGCTGAATCTATCTCCAAAACGCCTCCGATGCCCTTCCCCATGCTCACTCCATAGCAATGGCATCTGCCTCCACCCACAGCTCTGCCAGCTTCCCTCCTTCCCCAGACAACTGCCAGAGACCCTTCAGGAAACACAGATGTGCTCGTGGCACTGTTCTGCTTCACCACTGCCTGTAAAGTCAGGTCCAGTCTCCTAGGGCAGGCAGACAGGGCCACAACCAGTTTCTGCCAGCGTTCTCACCTTCATTCCTAGGGACATCTGCCTGAATTGACTTATCCTTATACTCAGCCTTTATTCACTTACCCCACAATCTCTGGTACTTGGCAAACTCCTCTGCATCCTGTGAGGCCCTGCTCCTAGGCAAGTCTTCCCCTGTCCCCTCCACACCAATCTACCCCTTTCTCCTGCCTCCTGTGGCACTTTGCACAAAGCCCTAATAGCATATGCACCACACTCCCATTTGGTTGGTTTCCATGTCAGCCTCCCCACAGGGAGATTCCCCCAGAAGCGTGGCTGTGTCTATTCATCTTCAGATCCCCAAAGCTGAGCTCAGTAGTTGGAGAGGCAGAAATCAGCAAATGTTTGCTGAATACGAATGCTGCACACCCAACACCCAGAGCTTGGGGGTGAAGACTGTCTCTGTGAAAGGAATCCAACTGGTCTCAAGCTACACACTTGACCAAGTAAAGTCAGGCTCTCCCAATGCAAGCAACTGCAGTCAACAAGCAGAACCAACCACCACCACTGCAGGCAAACATGCTGTCAACTCTCACTGCTAACCACATTTTCCAATGGTTTGCTTCCTGGCCTAGACCAACTGGCCCATGGCTATTTACGAGCCTCCAACCTGTATGCCTCTAACCAGAGAAGAGCTAACACAGCTTTTAATTATTACCCTGGGGTTCAGTAGCGTGAAGGGGGCAGCACCAAGCCCAAAGGGTGCACTGTCCTCTCACGTGTCCACACGACATTCAGGGAAATGGGATATGCTTTGTGCCAACACCCACTCCTCCCTAGAAGAGGTACTAAACCCAGCCACAGAGCTGAAGAGCACTATATGCAGTTTCAATACACAGATCTGCAAGAGCAGTATCAGTGATTAATCTCTCGTCATAACCCATCTTTTGAAAAGTTCAATGAGAGACAGAAACAAGGAGCAGAATAAAACAAAGTCAAATGAGGGAAAAATGGAACCCTTTTAAAAATGCTATTCATTCTTAGGGGTTAATAATTACATGGACAGATGATTTACGCAGAGGAGAAAAATGCCGCCAAGCAGTGAGCCCCTAATAAGTATTCAGGATTTGACCAAAACGTTCCTTCAGTTGCTATTAACTATAACACTAAAGAAAGGATTCACACATCCCATGACATCTATTTTTATAGCACAGGGCCCAGAGTTAGCCATATCACTTTTAATGACTTGAGATTCCAGAAGAATTATCACTATGGTAACATTTCAAAATGGCCATCAAAGTTACCAGGCACCAGGCCACAACAGTTTGGATCTCATAGGGCCTTTTAGAACAGACCGAGTTATTTTCAAAATTCATCTAATTGATTCCACATTCCTAACAAAGCCTTGCTAGAAGTTAGCTAATGGGGTTATTTACAGGTATGAGTTAACAGAAAGAGCACTCAAATGTTATCTGTTATCACTCCAAATCAAGCTTTTCTAATCATAAGCCACCAGAAAATAATTCATTGGTGACTACACTGATGTGATAATATTCTTTAATATTTTTGTAAGAATTCAAGGAAAAACGTGAAAAAAAAATGGAAAAGTATCAAGTTTGCCATTATTTTTTTTACTTTAATAACTGACTTGAAATTATTTTACAAATAAAAAGTTGATAAAAATTACCCAAGATACACATCTCAAATATTTAAAAATGCTTACAGATGAACAATCAAATACATCATGCCATTGGGAACATATACTCAAATTCTTAAATTCTTCCCAGTCCTCAGGGGGTAGCCATGAAGGAGGGAAACAAGTGACTCCTTTCCATCCTCATTTTCATAGGAAAACAGGAGGCTGACCTCAAAGGCTAACTCTATATGCACTAAGTACGGGACAACTCAACTGAGAGCCAACAGACTCAAAATCAGAGGTGAAAAGGACCTTAATAATGTGCTTTTTAAGCTGCTAGCTACCCATTGGTAGTTCTCAAAATCAGTTTACGGCATCTCTTACCAGCATTAGAAGGGAAGAAAATATTGTGATACTACATGAGTAGAAACGGTGAGTGCTATATCAGACAAGAAGTGATTTGGAAACACTTATGTTAGTTATATACTTATTCTGTCCTGGGATCATGGTGTATATCTATGTTTTACTGTGGGTCTAGTTAAAAAAAAAAAAAAAAAACTGAAAATCACAGATGTAGTGTAACACCTTTCTTTCCAAGAGACACGGGTGAGGTGACCTTCCCAAAGTAATTAAGCAGTGGTACACTCAGACATTAGAATTTGGGTCCACCTCATTTTTAAACATTCTTTCCTTTCATCAACAGAAAACTCAACACAGACATCCAGTGGGATGAATTTAGAAATAGAACCATATTTGAGAAATTAAGGGAGCCACTGACATAAATTCTGCTTTTAACTGTGCCTTTATACCAGATGCCCTTTAAATAGGCCCCTGTGATCCCATAATTTTTTAATTACAATATCATGGACCTGCAGACAGGGTGTTACAAGTGAGAACTGTACTTTCCAAGGGTTATACAGGGCGAACTTTATCCAGGCCTGCCAGAAGCACATGGCATTTTCAAGGCCATTTACTAAGGAAAGACACACTCACACACATCGTCCCAAGGGCATTCTACACCAGACCCCGGGCAGGACCTACTGTTAGGGCTCTTCAAGAGGATGAAGGCGAATCCTATGCCTCTACTCCTGTGAAGGCCCAACTCTCACTGGGAAGGGCAGGGAGGCCCCAAGATACTGTCTCCAGGGAACGGGACAGTTCACCAAGACCACACACACAGCCTGCTCTCACTGAAGGACAATCAGATGCGGAAAGGTCCACTTAAAAAAAAAAAGCACATTAGGGTTTTTCTTAATGCACAGTACAATGAAGAAAACAGAAAACAGACCAGAACTCTATTGTCCAGATACCACCTACTGCTCTTTGAAAAGAATAAAAGAAATAAAAGCACATGGTTAAAAAAACTCCAAACAGTGCAAAAATAATACAAGATTACCTGTGGAGGTCACCCAGCACTTGCACTTCCTTTCCATGAAAAATAAGTGCTTATTACTTTCTGGGATTCCTTCTCGAAAACTTCTTAATGATTGAACCAGCATTCATCAGCATACATGCTCTTTTAAAATTTAGCCCTGAAGAATAACAGTACATATAATGCTGGACACCTTTTTCCACTTAATTTATCTCAGAACAAAGATCTAACCTTTCAAAGAATAGCCATTGCAGTGAGAATTCCACTCTTTGGAAATGTATAAATCAGACACAAATTCAAAATGCAGTATTTTTTGTGTCTGCCTTGTAATCCTTCAACAATGAGTCCTATGGGAATTTAAAAATTATGATAGTATCAGCTAATATTTCATTGAGGCATTGTGCCATGTCTGGCCCTGGGCTAACCCCTTTTCTTTACCTCTCACAACGACCTTAGAAGGAAGCTGAGTGTCCAGAGTCATGCAGCTGAGAGGCCTTAGGAAGGTAAATTCTCTTGACCAACATAGCAGAGCCAAGAGGTAGCACGGCCAAGAATTTAAGCCAGATCTGTCTGATCTACTACCACCTACTACAAAGAGCTTTCTTGTCATAGGATAAAGGTGCTGGCTTCTCCATCAGAGGAAAGGAAGCCACTTAAAAAACTTACAGAGAGAGTGATCACCAATGGACACCAGCTGGCCTTGGGAGAAAGCGCAGAATGTGCTCCCAGAGGTAGGATGAAGAAGTGATGGGGGACTGACCCTCCCAGGAGGCCCTGGGCATCAGCATAGGCACCTCGCTGGGTTTACAATGGCTCAGAACATGCTCACCTGCTTGAGCCCAGCCTCCTGAAGGTCTGCTGCTAACAGCCGCTCTTCAAGCACATGTCATGAGACCCATTCAAATGCAACTGAGTGGGACCCTGAAACTAGGGCTGGCAATGACGGTAGCACTAAGTCAGGCCCTCTAGCTGGGAGGTGATGTGAAGAGGGCCACCTCTCATCCCTGCTCTGCTGTCCCCTTAACCGGGGTCTTGAGCAGTGGAGGAGGAGCTCAGGCCTCTCCAGTCAAAGACAGTCCAGGCTGAGTCTAGACAACCTGACCATCCTCATCCCCACCACCCAACCCAGCCAGCCTTTCACAGACAGGTGCAGGGATCTGTGATGGCCAGCGGCAACAACAGGCGTGATTTCTCCTAGAACACATCACTTTTCACTGAGAAGCCCATCTTGAATAGCTGGGGGTGTGTTCACAGACCCAGGAAAGCTCAGAACAAAAATACTTAGTTAAAAAGCAAGTTTAAAAAATGCATCTTCAGGGCAACCCGCTCGGGTCCCCTTCCATGCTGTGGAAGCTTTGTTCTTCCACTCTTCACAATAAATCTTGCTGCTGCTCACTAAAAGAAAAAAAGAAAAAGAAAAAAAATGCATCTTCAGTGAGTACAGAGGCTACCTCGTGTTCCTTTTACTTTGAGTCGGCAGGCTGGATCTGCAACAGGGACTGGAGAACTTTCCAGGCCCAGCAGCCCCGGCCTGGCCCACATTCCTTCAGGGTGACAGAGCACCAGGGCCGGCCGGTGGTTTCCCCAGTCCTTCTGCCGCCGCGGCACAGTGACTAAGCCCACAGGAATCCCAGCGGGTGCTGGACCCACCCGGAGGACAAGCAGGCTGGGAGGAAAGCCTGTGGCTGCCGCGACCAGCCCAGCGGAAGAAAACCTGCTCTCTGCTCTCCAGCCCCTGGGTACACTGCAGGAGAAGTTCAGGAAGCTGTCGAAGGCAGGAGCAGCCCCACCTGAGCTCAGGTGACAGCCCATCTCACTTGCAAGGCCTTGCAGAGACACCCAGGCCTTACTTTGCTGAGGAATCAGAGAGCAGTTTCAAGGTGCACCTTTATCTCCTCAAGAAAGACCCCCAGTAGAAGTCAGTTGTTTGCCCAAAGGAGGCAGAATTAAACTACGGGCAGGCAACCACAAGTTTGCTTTTGACAAATTAAACAAGAAAAAAAAAAAAAATGTAAAGCTACACTGGCCCAATCACTTTCCAAGAGCCTAATTCACGGTAAAATCAGAGTCCACGATCTGATTTTGATAAATCACCTCCTGACTCTTCATATATTTTACTCTCTGTATGACTATTATTTTTATTTTGCAAAAGAATTAAAAGTTTACTGGAAACCACATACTTTCTTCCTTTATGACAATCTGTCATTCATCACAGCTAAAACATCCAACTATTAAAAGATATTTTTACAAGATTAAAGAGTGGTTTTAAAAAGAAAGAAATCTCCCTAGTTAAAAATGAATCAAACAAAGGTACCTAATCACTGATCAGCATCAAAGTTTTGCTCCACACATGAAAATAATTCATCAGGCCAGGTGCGGTGGCTCACATCTATAATCCCGGCACTTTGGGAGGCCAAGGTAGGTGGATCACCTAAGGTCAGAAGTTCAAGACCTGCCTGGCCAACATGGTGAAACCCCATCTCTACTAAAAATACAAAAAAATTAGCCGGGCGTGATAGCAGGTGCCTGTAATCCCAGCTACTCAGGAGGCTGAGGCAGGAGAATCACCTGAACCAGGGAGGTTGCAACGAGCCAAGATCGCATCATTGCACTGCAGCCTGGGTGACAAGAGAAGACTGTCTCCTAAATAAATAAATAAATAAATAAATAAATAAATAAATAAATAAATAAATAAAATCATCAATGTAAAAATGAATTCTGTCTAAGGAGGGGAATTTAAAAAGTCAGAGAAAAGCAAGGTATTAAAATTCAGAAACAAGTTGTTTTATAATTAAGCATCTGTAATTTAACTATGCTATGTCACTCTCATTTTAATCTTTCCTTTATCATAAGAGTCATAGACGTTCTCCACTCGTATAAAGGTGGTAGGGAGGGAGGGCGCCATGCTAACAGAACCCACATCATGTTTCCTAAGTAGTAGGTAGACGGGAGCAAAAACTCCAAAGATCTAAAAGTCTCTGAACTAGAGCAAGACATCTTCAAGAACTCATCCAACATGGTGCCTAGCCTTCTTCAGAGCAAGACAAGCCACTAAGTCATCCCTGGGTGTGTGTTCATCAGGAGCCCACTAGGAAGTATTAGGTGGGCTACAACGGCAGAGTAATGGGCAGCATAATCACAGGAAAGCAGGTCTGAATTTGGGCTGGCTGCTTAGCTGCATGGCACCTTGCACAAGTTATAACCAGGTCTCTTACCTCCATTTCCTCTTCCACAAAAAATGGAACAGTAGTATCCATATCCACCCTACAGATTGTGACAACGATTAAAGAATACTGGCAAGGTGCCTGGCACCTAGTCATTGTTCAGTGAATGCCAGTCATGATCATGAACTTAGTCCTTGCTAAGAGGGTGATATGATTTGGCTGTGTCCCCACCCAAATCTCAACTTGAACTGTATCTCCCAGAATTCTCATGTCTTACGGGAAGGACCCAGGTGAGGTAACTGAATCACAGGGGCCGGTCTTTCCCGAGTTATTCTTATGATAGTGAATAAGTCTCACGAGATCTGATGGGTTTATCAGGGGTTTCTGCTTTTGCTTCTGCCATGATTCTGAGGCCTCCCCCAGCCATGTGGAACTCTAAGTCCAATTAAAACCTCTTTTTCTTCACAGTCTTGGGTATGTCTTTATCAGCAGCATGAAAACGGACTAATACAGAGGGTAATCACCACAGGAATCCAGATGGGGAGTGGGGTCAGTTCACTGGTACAAAGATCTCGATCAAAATAACTCATTTCCCATCTGATCCCTATACACCCCAGGGTCCACATCTAAGAGTCCCAAAGAAGACTGGCATGCATGGGTTGGGTCAACAGGCTGCCTGGAGGTTTACCTCATTCCAGGAGTTAGAGAAGCACTATGGGAGGAAGTGGGGTTCAAATTTGCAAAACCCGAAAACATAGGAGGAATCTTCTAAAAGTTTCTGAAGGGTTCTAACCACAGATTAAGGGGAAAAAAAAAGCCCTTTCATCAACATTGGATGAAATGCTAGGATTTAGACATGGGTTTTTTTTTTTTCTCCCTCCCTCACCCCAATTCAGAAAACACTAAATCATGTAAAAATCTTGGAAAAGGAGATACAGATTCTGACCTAATAAGATGCCGTAGCTCTGATTCCACCACCAAAATATCTTAAGGCTGGCACCATTTGCAATGTATTAGTGCAGCAAACTGCATTAATTCCCTCATTAGATCCAGAGCCCCTGAGAGTGGAAAGAGGAGTGGGGCAGTAAATTGCCAGGGAACAGGAGACAGTGGGCTGGAGGGTGTCCCAGGTTCTAACCCCAGCTTGGCCTTCAGAGCCCTGGTGTGGTCTGGGCTAACCTCTCCAATCCTTTTCCAAGTCTTAGTTTCCTTCCAACTCCCTGTGATTCTTCCAGAGAATTACACAGGGCAGGTGAAGTTATTTCCTAGAAAATGCTCCTGGAGTACAGAGGTTCTCACTGAACTTCTCTATTCCAGGGCCGATGCCTTTATTTTAATGGCAGCACATCACTGAATAACCAAATCCACGGACACTGCACAGGTCTAAAGGATTCGGCTATGAGGGATAAGGAGGCATCTGGGACTCCCTCTGTCTTCTTTCTGTGTACACAAGGTACCTTCAGTAACTGCAAGGAAAATCCTCTCGCTTTTTACACCAGAGCATGTTCTATAAGGGCAAAGTGCTCCAGTCATCACCTCCTGTTTTCTCTAGCCAGATCTGCTCTGAGCTGGAGACCCACTGCAGTCAAGCAAACTTTTAGATACAAGAAAAAATGACAAAGTGTCTATTACAGAGGTCTCAGCTTAATCAGAAAATGGCCCTGTGGGCCACAGAAAGGCTGATGGTGATGGCTCCTACCCCAGTGAAAATAGGCGGATCCATGAGAGCTCTCACTGGGGCTACTGGAGAACTGGCTGCTTTCTCCCACTCTAGTAACCCCTGCTTCATAACTGTCAGTGCCAGAAAGCCACAGTGAGCCCCTAGTGGCCCCTATATTACCCACCCAGAGAGACAACCTCTCCCCTCCATGAAACTCATTTCTGGGACTAAACTTTCTTTAACACAAGTCAAAAAGTTGAGCCTTCTTAAAAATGCATCTTGCAAGCTCACAGGTTCTTGGTTCATAAGTGATACTAATGGAATAATCTGGACGGGAAGGGTGGCACACAATAGAAAAAGTTAATGATTATCTGCAGTAGTTAGATTTAGTCTGTGAGTTCAAAAGTCTCCTCATTTACAATAACCTTAAAGGATAACAAAACAAAGTCCTAGAAGAAATGTAAATTTGTTTCTTTCTATTTTCTCAAAATATTAATTGCTGATATAATTAAGTGGATTGGCCTAAACTGCTCCAAAGATTTTCCTATCTGCTAATTAAATTTGCCCTCACTACTATAATACAAATTCTGGAAAACCTTCTGGCTTCTAGGCATACTATGTAGAATGAGAAAATCAAATCCTTTCAGTCCTAATCTATTGCCCCACTTAATAAACAAAAAAGGTTAAGAACATACATTTTTTAAAAAATCTAAATGGCTTCATAATATAGATATAGCAAATATTCCCATGATGCTAATGAAGGCTTCTGACAAGAGTTTAATGAGCTGGTATCTAGTATCTTCCAGGCCTGGGAATGTTAGCTTCTCCTCCCTTAGTACAGAGGTTGCTCAGAGAGCAATCGGTATCATGATCCATACTAAACGGAACTGCCCTACTCTTTATTTTTATAGTCTGTAATCCAAGTCACTCTATTAACAGGCAGAAAAATCCCAGCTAGCTTCAAAACTCCCTCATCTTTCCATTAACTTCAAATGACAACCTTTTCCCACTACTTTATCCTTGCGTTAAGTACCAGGAGCTGAAAGATGCAATCAATTTAATATTTCCCTCTGCCCATTTACATTACTTATTTGTTTCAGCAGATCTTCTTTGCCACAAATCCTTCATTTGCCCATTCATGTCTGCATACTTAACATAGATTTAATATTTCTCCGGGCCAAAGATCATATGCGGAGTTTTTCTTTGACTGGAGGTTGGAAGAAACAAGAGAAGGAGAACGTCTGGAATTCCTTTGTTTTTGGAGACAACTCTAAAGAACAATTCTCAATAAGAAAAGTTATAAAAAGTTTCAATCAGCACCCTCACGTTTCTGATTTAAAGTTGGGGTTGGTGGGGGCGTGGAATAAAAAGAGAGGGAACTAAACATGTATGAAGCCCATTCTAGTGTGAGATGTTGTCAGATACTTTGCTGACCGTTTATCATAAAACTCTCTCTCGGTGGCCATGGGTTACAGCAGGGAACCTAAAACCTAGACGTACTCCAAGTCCTCGCTTCACAAAAATCATGACATGAGTGATGAACCAGTTTCTGTTCAGCCACACAGAAACTCATTCAAGTCCTTCAAGAGGAAGAATCCCACCTTCAACTCCACACCTCCTCCAGCACCAAGCGGAGATGCTCCTGATTCCACTTAGAATCCTCCTGCCCACACAGACAGGAAGCTCGGGGCACTCAGTGCCTGCTCTCTCGCCCACTGCATGCCCACAGACCTCTGCAAAGGCAGCTCCTTTGTTTCCCCAATCCTGAACATCTGGTAAGTGCTAAGGCCTCAGAGGGGGCTTTTTAAATAGGCAAAAAGTAGAAACTACCAGCTTCCCACCACTCCTACCTCATCCATCAGAAAACAGAGCCACCAACCTTCCAGGATAGAGTTCATCAAGCCTTTTCCTCCCCATGGAACTAAGGCTGTACACAATAGTCAGAGATAAATAATGTCTAAGCCAAACTGGCTTGAGGGTACATATGGGGGTGGGGGACAGAGGGACACTGGCCTAGGACCTAAACCACCCATTCAGACCTCATCTTTACAAAATAATATACTTCACATTCCAAATGCCTGGCAAAGTTTTGCAGTATGACTCATTCAACGAGTCAAGGGCCATGTATACAGTGCTCGGCAAACAGTACTGAGCAAGTGTGGACATTCCTCATGAAAGGCCTCGATTTCACCAGACCCAAATATTCTTTCCATGCAAAGTTTCAAATGTGGAACTCACTCTCCTCTGAGCTCCTAGCACTTGTTGCCTCTATTTCTCTTCTGGCAAAAGTCACAGAGTGTCTCGTCACACAGCATAAGCTGTCTCTCTCTTTTTTTAGTGTCAAGTGTTTTTATCTTATCTCACAACAGAATCCTAGTTTGTGTCATCTCATACCGCCTATCATGAGACTTGCACAAAACAGTGGTACGTTAATTGTGTAGCTGAGGGACCCGATGGAAACTGGCCAAGGAAACCTGCAAAGACACATCCAAACCTAACCTAGGTGTGACTTATAACTCAAACCTCTTCACCAGTCTCCCTCTTTATGGAAGTGATACGTATACAAAGTGTTAAACTTTCACTTCCTTAATGATGGTGGACTGACATGAATAAGAATGGTAGGGAGGAGCACAGGACCCCAAATAATTCACAAGTCAGCAAAGTGAAGAACTCACCCAGACCATACATGTGCACACATTCTCTAGAGCACACACTTACTCTCAAACTCTACTGTTATTTAGTTGGTTTATTCATTCCAGCTAGAACCAGGGACCAATTTGGTAATCCAAAAAGGTTTTATAAATCTCTTTATAAAATTCCTGCACCTCTCAGGGCCAGCACTAGAGCAAGGCAAGATTGGTGTCCAGGGCACAAAATGTAAACAATGCTCCCTCTCATGGTGCACTATCCTGAGAGAAGACCTCTCTTGTCTCTGGTCCAAGATCTCTCACTCTGGTCCAAGATGCCACCACTGCTGCCACTGCCATTGCCACCACCGCCTCCTCCTCCTCCCTTTCCTCCTCCCGCTCCTCCCCCAAGAGAACTCTGAGGACCAAACCACTCAGACACTAAGTGGGGTTAAGCCCACATGGGAGATGGATTTTTACAAAGTATCTCCGCCATGGGACTCCCACTAGCTGCGAGATTGGAGAATCAAACATTATAAACAAAGCGTGAGTCCTAATCCACAAGTGGTTTCTCAACTGTTTGAGGAAAGAGATAAATGAGGAGTAAACAGGGTCCTCTGAACCTACTGATAAAAAGTACAGAGAAACCATCATCACTGACCAAATAACCCAGCAATGGATGAGCACAAAAGCAACTTGGAAGCAAAAGTCCTCAGTAAGGGAGATTTGGGAGGCTTCATGGAAGATCAAGTGGGTGACGGTTAAGGAGAAACCATGAAGAGCGTGGCCTCAGCAGGTAACGTGTCTGCTCCAGCTGGAGCTCACCATGCATGCACACCAAACCCAGATGCTGAAAACCGAAAAACACAGCAGAACGCACCCAACTCCCAAACCACTGAGAAAGTATTTTAATTTTGCTTTGATCATTCCAATAGCGCTTCAGAGTCCCCAGCATTTCAGTAGCATCATAGAAGAAGACATCAATCACTGGCCATGGCAGAAGGAAACTCTTGCTTGGCTATCGGGCTGCTCAGATTCTGGATGAGGGAAAGCTTACTTTAGTTTAAAAGAATGACTTAAATGAATTTAAATTCATTCCACATAATCGAGTTACATCAGTGTTTCTCATATGCACTTATGAATAATTCACTTTGGTAACAGCAAAAGCCAGACCAGAGAAAGTCACTTCAAAGATGTAAGACTTAACATCAATCCTACCTGAATTTCCTGCCCTCAACTCCTTCCCTAACCACTTTCCTTCTTTCTGCCCTACCACTGAGGTGCTTCGCCAGTCTCCTGTCCTACATCTGTTACCGTCAGTAAGCTCTCTGGAACTCTAGAATTGCAGCCACCTTTTGATGTCCACAGCCTCCTCTTCTACATCTAGTCTTGTAGGCAGTCCCTAAGGGTAGGACCCATCCTAAAAAGTTCGACTGCTTCATACAATTCCAAGTCTAGAACATGTCTTCAGTCTCTAGTAGTGTTTACTGAAAGCCAGGGCCAACATATCTATCTGAGGTCCCCAACAACCTTGTCTTCAACACTGAATCTTAGAGCTGGAAGGAAATTCAGTAGAAGAGGCCAGATCGTGCTTTCTGCAATAAACAATGGTGCTTAAGTGTACACAATTTTCATGCAAATTCCCCCAGATCATGACGCTGGGCTGCTCCCTATACTTCTTGCCATTTGATTATCCAGGCCACCTGCCTCTCCAGCCTAGCTTCATAATGGT
The DNA here is from genome assembly GCF_002776525.5 of Piliocolobus tephrosceles. NCBI lineage: Eukaryota > Metazoa > Chordata > Mammalia > Primates > Cercopithecidae > Piliocolobus > Piliocolobus tephrosceles. The sequence continues at coordinate 129,897,653 of NC_045439.1, forward strand.
AAGGCACTGATGAGTCTGCATTTATTTAGATACACTAGAGGGATTTTGCGACTGGAGTTACAGGAGGCTGAACTGGCATCTGAAAGTCTATGCTTCACGCTTTTCAAATGCACTATGTATAACCAAGCTCGTTTCCAAAAACAGAATCTGAACTAGTTCATAATAAACCATTCACCTTTTATTTTTTCCTGAAGGGGTCAGAGCATCATCCCAGTCACCATTTCTCTCTAATAACCACTTACTCCCTTCTTACACATTTTCATCAGCTCTTTATTCTACACTCTGAGTATTTCCAAGAATTAGGATAACACTACTGCCCAACAAGATAGAGTTGGAGTTACCCAAATAAGCAACAGAAACTTTCCAGTGGGACTCCAGTGGGAGTCAAGTCAAGGGTCTCAAGTCCCCCCACCCTAAAGCATTGAATGTGAAGTTCAAGGAGCCTGTGTCTGAGGCCTAAGCACTTGCCCTGCATCACAATGGGCAGAAGACACAGGAGGCACGACAGCCGTCATCACTGCACAGCCACCAATATACCTCGAAGCCAATTAATCCTGCAAAACAAATTCCTCTCAAAATGGCAGTCTGTTAGGTCAAGTTTGGCTGTTTTATTAATTGCCTATCAATAGAAACGGCTTTGCTAGGCACACCTAGAAGTTCATCCCTCCTAATCACCCACCTCTGGCATCCAATGACTTTTCCAAGGAGCATTTTTTTTTCCTCTCAGCAAACAAGAAATATTTATTGAGCTAAAGAAGTATTCTTCTGAGAAAATTATACATTCTCAGAATTCCATTCATAAGCAACAAAAGAATGGACAGGGATGAGGCGGGGGTTGGAAGAGGAGGGGCAGGAGATCCAATGGATGGTGCCGCCTGGACAGTCCCTGAAGTGATAAAGAGTTAAAACCAGATACACACTTCTGCATTCAGCTGCTGTCTTTCCTTGTGAGTGGAAAAACACACTCAGTACATTCTCTGCAACCTTGCTTAAAACCTGTTCTAAAGCTTCTTTGACACAGTTATTCAAAAGCTTCTAAAAGTAGTATCGACGTATTACAAAATAATCCAATCATTTCAAGTTCACTGAGGAAGAGAACAAAAATATATCCCTACATTCTATCTGAAGAATAGTCTAAGCAACTAATAATATCATCCACTTAGCAAAGCAGAAGGGGCCATTCAGAGGTCAAGAAATAGGAACGGAAACGTTGTACTAGGTTACCACCCCAGGAACAAAGCTGGTCTTTTCTAGGACCTAAGGATATGACTAGTTTCCATTTGTCTCTGTATTACAACTAATACCTCTGGGAGGTAGGGGGGGGATCCTAATCCAAACACTAAGGCTGCCCAGGAAGTATTTCTAATAATATCAACCTTCGTCTTTCTTTTTTTGTACTGTAGGCTCTTTGCCTCCTGATCTTCTTTTATTTTGTTCCCCCTTTTTACTACTAAGCCCAACTCCTGGTCTCAGCAGCTGCTAAAACCCATCCAAGCACTTTGCATCTATCTGGAAATCCAGAATGGCAGCCTGGGTTCACAGATCTGCTGCCAAGGGCAGATGTATGCGCACTGCAGCTGGGCCCTCCTCCCCAGGGGCCCCATGGGCATAAGCAGCTCAGGGTGGGCCAGCCAGCCTCAGTCACACTGGCTGCCCTCAGCCCCACCTTCTGCATGAAGGGTGGCTAAGCTCCACGGGCCACCCTGCATAAACCCCAGGAAGAGCAACCTCACTAACTTCATCCAGGTCCCTTCATTAGGACTTGCAAAAACAAATTAGATGGAGCTCCACATTGGGGCAGTGGGTACAGCTTCACTAAACAAGGCCATGGGTATCAAGCAACTGACAGTCCCTAAATACGCTGCCTCTGTTCCCATCCCACATGGATTCTGTGAAAAATGGCAGGAAGAAAGAAGAGAGGACTGGGTGCTTGTTTGTGACCAAGGCAAAGAAACAAAAAGCGACTTCTGTTCAATAATGAGATGAAACAGAAGCCCGGCTTCGGGCAGAGGCCTGGCATTCCTGCACAACATTTTCCCACCCACCTGATCCCCTTGAACGGAAGGAAGATCTAAGGGAGGACAGAGAGCCAGTGTTTGTTTCCTGCAATGGGGGTGAGAGGAGGAAAATGAAACTAAACAAAACAGGAGAAGAGGCTGGGTGGGAGAATAAAGTGGTATGCACATACACAAGCACACACACACGTGCATGCGCACACATATACTGCTAGCGCTACCAAAGAAGAGAATAAACAGGCACATGCTTCATCCTGGAGCAGATGGTTGGCTACCTATATGAGACCTAAAGTTGTCATAAAAATGCACATCTTTGTTATCTTTACCAATAACTGTGCCCACTCTAACCACTTTAATGTTCTCGATGGACACAGAGAGAGGCATTTCAAAGAGATAGTATTTAATGTCAGTATCATACAAGAATCTGTGGATATTTCTGAAATGCTCCTAAATACCAAACTTGCAAACAGAATAAATTCAGTTTGAGAATCAAATAAATAGAGTTTACATATACCTAGTGGGACTCCACTGGCACCCCGATATAGACATATGTACCTCATTGAATGTTCTTTAAAGATACAGTTTATCTGGACAGACACAAGAATTTGAACAGTACAAATCAAATTAGCAAGAACTACACCTACAGTATGGCCTGCTATTTATGATAATTGAAATTCTACAATTTAGAAAAGCAATACAGAAGGACCATTTAAGATATGGTAGTGAACATACATACTTAATCCAGCTTAAGACTCAGAATTTTAGATGGTCTCAGAATGCAACTCTTAGATAGTTCAATTAAAAAAAAAAATAGCAGCAGCTGCCACCATTTACCAAAAACCTACTATGTGCTTGGAAACCCATTAGATGCTTTCCAAATACTGTCCTATTCCTGTCTCACTGAAGGAAGGTGAGGCCTGGCAGCTTTGTCCTAGCACCAAATACCTGAGGCAAACAGATGGCACTATCTCGATGCATCGACGGTTCTTAAACCTTTGCATCTGATACCACTTGTCCACTCAGGCACATGGTTTAAAAGAAATACATCCCATTCTGTACAAAATTATGCATTCTTGCAGATCTCACTGTTAATATGCCATGGGGAAAACAAACAGGGGAAAGCTGTACATCCACGTGTGGGGCCACCTAAACATCCTGAAGACCAGTTGCACTGAGGATGAGGGCAGGCACAGGATGGTAGCTTCTACCCCTACGGACTCCACAATATTGTGAGAAACAGATGCTCAGGGATATCGAGGGTGAGGGCCTGGCCAGCCCCATGATACCCTGAAAACCTAAAAACAGCCACCAAGCTGACCCTGCAGAAGAAGTGATCTAACCTGGATGGTCACCCTTCCCTGTCTAAGACTCACTCTTTCCACTGGCCCCAGAGCCCTTATTCCTCCTTGACTTGAAAAGACAACTAACTGTCCCCCCATAAGCCCTCACACCTCCTACCAAGCTCCAAGGACTGTTCTGTTCTTCTGCCTACTCCCGCAATGCAGTTCAAACGGTTACCAGGGCTCTGCAGTGAGCTATTTTTCCAAAGACAGAAAAGCAACGCTGTGTGCAACCAGACGAAACTCCAGCTCTCATTATAACATCCAGCTTAAAGCCATATGTTAGCCAGTGGCAGGTATAAACTAGAACCCAGAATGGTCTAGATTTTGGGTTTCTACTTGGGGTTCCTTCTTCCATATAAATGATCTCTAAATTTCTTAAACCCTGATTCCCAACTTATACATGATGATCAGTGTGCCATTTGATGAGTTATGAACATTTTAAATGCTGCATACCTTGCCTGTATATACTAGGATGAAAGAGGAGAGAGAGAGAGAGAAAGAGAGAGATAGCAAGCAACACGAACACACAGGCAGATCAGGAAGCAAGAAATCTTCTCAGCGCAGACCACGAAAACCCCTCGGTAACTTACTCAATTTTAGAGTTTGAGGAAATGGCACAGGTAGTCCGATGCAAGCCCCCTGAGTTCAAAGAAAGGAAATGGAAGGACAGGGCAGACAGATGACATGGCAACCATCCCTGGGAATGGCACTGCTGGACTCAGCTGTCCCTGTCACCAGCCTCATATGCCCAAGTCCCATGCACCCCTGGGGCTGCCATGCTGGCTGCTGAGCCATGGGCGCTGGTTTGGAGGCGAACTTCTTCAAGGAAAGCAGCTTCTTATCCCCCAGAAGTTCTGCCGATCATCTGTGCACTTTGCTTTTTACTTAAAATGTGATTTAACCAGCCTGCTCTACTTAATACTGCCTGTGCCACAGACAGAAAAATCCCATCTCCCACCCACCAGCCTCCCTGGAACGAACACCTTGGCTGTCTCTTGCTACCTCCAAGTCAGGGGAACGCTGCAACTAGAATGGTGCTCAGAGACCCCACCTTTTATAGCCAGAGTCCCTGATTCACACCATATGCCCAAAGGAGGCGTGTTTCTAAGTGATGCTTCCAACTTCACCACCAGCCAAACTTAACTTTTGAACCACCCTATACACGCAAGTTGAGCAAGGCAATTCAGGACAAGATTAACCACGGGCCCACACGCTCCACGTCATCCCCACTCTGCCGAGAATGTCACACTGGCATACACATGAGGAAAGCAAGACAGAGGTATTAACACAACAAAGAGGCTTTTCAAGCACAGGAAGAAACCAGAACGATTGTACAAATAGGTTTAACTGGTGAGAGCTGAAGGGGCTCCAGATATTTTCCAAATACCTGGCATTGCAAAAATCACTCTAAGAGAGTCATTCTGAAAGCTTTTGGTCTCTTAGATGAGATCCCTATTAAAAACTTCTGAAGGGGGCCCAGGATAGTGACACCATCATTACATGACAATTAGCCAAAAGCAAAGTCTTTGAGGCACAAGGCACACGCCCCAAGAAAGGAGGTGGGCTAAGCCAGGTCCCAGGGAACCTGCACACAAACTGCTTCACCATTTTGGCAACAGGGGTCGGCAAACAGGCAGAACAGAATGTGAGCTCCACGCCTGACTAAAAAAGGCATTGCAATGAGGCCTGGGGGCATGTGACCCCCTTCTAAATAAAGATCACCCCCACACTGGGAGCAGCTGACCAGAGCAGAGGCCTTCCAGGACAACCGAGACAAGTTCCTACCAACAACACAAAGCCAGATACCCCTCTCCTGGCTGCCTTCTCCTGCAGGGTCCACAAGCCCCTCTCAAGGGTCCACCTGAAAATGCAGGCCTGTGTCATGATCGTCTTAGCAGTCTGGGGAATAACAGCCTGCAGGAGACTGGCACAGACCACACAGCGCTTAACAGAAACATCTCAGCTCTTCACAAGTAGCTTAAGTTCAAAAAAAAAGTTAAGATGAAATACTACACATCACATGAGTGAAGTTTCACTACAAAGACAATACAATGTGTCTCTCTTCCCCCCATCCAGCAGGTGACTTATACATTTTTTTATTATTTTCCTTTCTTAAAAAGCTAGCCATAAAACTTAAAGTTACAAATTCTTTCTTTTTTTTTTTCTAGACAGGATTTCATTCTGTCACCTAGGCTGAAGTGCAGTGGCACAACCACAGCTTACTGCAACCGCCATCTCCCCAGGCTCAGGCGATCCTCCCATCTCAGCCTCCCAAAATGCTGGGACTACAGGCACACGCCTCCACAACCAGCTAATTATTTAAATTTTTTTATATGAACAAGGTCTCACCATGTTGCCCAGGCCAGTCTTGAACTCCTGAACTCAAGCGATCCTCCTGCCTCAGCCTCCCAAAAGGCTAGGATTACAGGTGTGAGCCACTGCTCCCAGCCTTAAATTTACACATTCTTAAACAGGTCCTCCACCTTGATCTAGCAGGTCAGCCATACCAACCTACATAGGAAAATGAGGGAAGGAGAGCGCCTCTACTCCACAAGACAACACTGCCCTTATGCGCAGTGGCTGATAAACAAGACTATAAGAACGTGTAGGGGGGAAAAAAGTACACTTTTATTTTTTTAAACTACAACTTGCCTTCATTTTAAGTCAGTGAGATGCCATCAGTGAGATGGCAGTAAAATGTTTTCCTTTTGTCAATAAAAACAGCCATTTACTGCCTTCTCAAAGGCTCCAATCTGCTATTTTCCTGGTTTCTCATTTTGAGGGCAACAGGAAATGCAACAAACTCCAGGACTGCTGCTCCCAGTCAATGTCCTTTTAATTGAAATGAGGCTGCCCCAACAGCTAAGCCGGGTTCCAACAAAGCCCGACCCTGCCTTCCTGGATTTCCTGGCAAAGCCCAGGCCTTCTCACACTCACTCAGGGTGATCTGAGTAGACCACAGGCTGTTCACCCCAACGGGTTAAAAAGTACTGGGAGACTTGGTTGCAGTAAGGTCTTAGGTTTTGTTGGGGTTTTTTTGTGGGAAGGTAGGCATCTGCACCTGAAATGAAATACCAGAAAACCTCCATGGCAAGCAAATAACAGGCACTTAGGCAAATGCACCGGGAAATAAAACCACAGGCACTCAGGAGGATTCACCTCTGTCCCTCCCAGCGCAGAACTGGCCTTCAGCATAACTGCCTTACAAAGTCATGAATGGCTTCATGCGCCAAGCTTCAACCTTTCAGATGATTTCCATACTTCTCCATCATCTTTGACCTGTAACCATCCCGACAATGGCAGGAAAGGAAAGAGCCACCCACCATAGTGGTCCTCTCTTTCAACTAAGAGTTGCAGATGGTTTTGGTCAGTACTCTTCAGCAGCAATGACAGCAACAATGACACGGTAAACATCTGCATTTCATAATCCTGGCACAACTGGCTCACTGAAGACGGCCACAATATGCTACTCTCTCTCAAGGGGAAAATGTATCTTCCTAACAATAAACCCTTCACCAAGCAGATGTAGTGCTTGCCTTTGGGGTGACAGCATACACTGGAGGATACACCCAGAATTTACAGTGGGGCAAAAAGTGTCCCGTCAGGTGTTGGGAGACAGGCCTCCTGAAATCTGCAGAGCCCTTATATCCTCGAGAGGAAAAGGCAAGGCTAGAGTTCGGCTAGCTGAGCCAAGCCGGCTGGTCAGCACGGGAGAGCACCACGACGGCCAAGGACTCGTCAAGCAGGCTGGAGGGAGTGGCACATGGAGTGTGGCATGTTGTCGTGGGGTAGCTGTTGACCACTCAGGAGCTTCACGCTGTACCACATGCCTATCCTATAGGGACTTGCTACAGGATTTCAGGTAGGGAAGCACATCAGTCCAAAGTGCACACTGGATGGCTGGGCGCAGTGGCTCATGCCTGTAATCCCAGCACATTGGGAGGCCAAGACAGGTGAATCGCCTGAGGTCAGGAGTTCGAGACCAGCCTGTTCAACATGGTGAAACACTGTCTCTACTAAAAATACAAAAATTAGCTGGGTGTGGTGGGGCGGTAATCCCAGCTACTCAGGAGGCTAAGGCAGTAGAATCACTTGAACCTGGGAGCCGAAGGTTGCAATGAGCCAAGATCGCACCACTGCATTCCAGCCTGGGTGACAGAGCGAGACTCTTTCTTCAAAAAAAAAAAAAGTGCATACTGGAAAGCTCCCCAGTGCTTGGTGGAGCAACAGGGCACAAAGCAGAGAGAAGCTATGTCAATGCTGTAAGGGGGAGGAGCAGAGGAGGGCAGCTGAAGCAGCATTTCCATTCCATTTGGGAGGGAAAGGGCCTGGTGTGCAACTGGAGAAGGAAGTGTCCAAAGGACACTCACATTCCTGACATAAGAATCAGGGGAACAAGAGTGTGGCCCACTGAAGAGGGAACAGAAAAGAAAAAAAAAAAGGCAAAAGTGAGGAAACAGGGAAGACCATCAGACACTGTAATGAAATGCTCATGGTGGTCTGATATGAATGACAGGTCCTGAGCTCAAAAGGGTTCTGGGCTGGAGATATTTGGAAGTTTAGGTGGAAACAGGCAATGAAGTTACCAGTGGATGAGATGAGAACAAGGAAAGTGAAAAGAGAGCCCAGGATAGAACTCCAGCCATGCTATGATCTGAATGTTTACATCCCCTCAAAATTCTTATGTTGAAACCTAATACCCAGTGTGATGGCTCTGGGAGGTGATTAGGTCATGAGGGTGGAGCCCTCACAAATAGGATTAGTGCCCTTTAAAAAAGAGGCCAGAAAAAAAAAACCCTCACCCCTTCCAACATGTGAAGACAGTGAAAAGGTGCTGTCTGTGAACCAGAGCGTGGGCCCTCCCCAGACAGTTAATCTGGTAAGCACCTTGAACTTGGACTTCCAGTCTCTCAGAACTGTGAGCAGTATTTCTGTTGTGTGTAAGCCACTCAGGGTATGGGATTTTGTTACAGCAGCCTGAATGGACTATGTCAGGAGACCACCATTAAAAGCCAGACTGAGGGAAGGGAGACAGAGAAGCAGCAGCTGCGGGTGCAGGAAGAGACCCATAAGAGGGTGGTGTCAGAAGACAAGGGAAGAGGAATCAACCACACCACATGTCAGGGGGTGCCACACAACTATGTTCTTACTGAAAGGAAAGCGCTGTACACAGTTCTTTAAGGGTCAATTGCTCTTTAAGAATGACTCAAAAATGTATAAAATCCACTCCCAAATCCAAAAAGAACTGAGAAATACAGAAGTGTGCAGAGAAACCACAGAGGGATCACGTCTATAGTGGCAGTAGAGTCTATACTACGCTGCCAGGCACTGCAGAGTCATGGCACAGAAGGAGTTTAAAGGACGGTGCCAAATGAAAACTGTGCATCAGCATGACAAAATCGAGTAGGCTCAACGATTTCACACACACCCTTGACATGTTTCTCCAGATGTTCTCCTTAGTTCTACAGCCAACCAACGGAATATTAACTGAATGGGATTCTTCTGTGCTTAATCTTTTCGAATGGCCATCTTAACACTTATGTTGAACTCAAGGTAGCCATTCTGCCTGGACTCTCAATGCCCTACACGGAGCTCCCCAAATGACTCCTAAGGGTTCTGGCTGGAGAGGTGCAGGCTGTCAGCACTGCAGTGACCACTCAGCCAAAAAGATGATGAGGGGAAGAACTCCTAGTGTTAAAAGAAATGCTCTAAAGCAGCTTACCAACACAGAATGCAAGTCACATCTGTAATTTCAAATTTTCAAGTAGCCACATTAAGAATTTAAGAGAGTCGGGCATGGTGGCTCACGCCTGTAAACCCAGTACTTTGGGAGGTTGAGGCAGGCGGATCATCTGAGGTCAGGAGTTTGAGACCAGCCTGGCCAACATGGTGGTGAAACCCTGTCTCTAGCAAAAATACAAAAATTAGACGGGTATGGTGGTACATGCTTGTAATTCCAGCTACTCAGGAGGCTGAGGCAGGAGAATCGCTTGAACCCAGGAGGCAGAGGTTGCAGTGAGCTGAGATCGCACCATTGCACCCCAGCCCAGAAGACAAGAACAAAATTCCATCTCAAAAAAAAAAAAAAAAAAGAATTAAAAAGAAATAGGCAGGTGAAATTTATTTTAAGAACACATTTTACTTAATCTAATATATCCAAAATGTTATATTTCAACACGTAATCAACATAGAAATTATTAATAAAATGGTGTACAGGGTTTTTCCTATATGTCTTGGAAATCTAGTGTATATTTTACACCTAAAGCAGTCCCAATTTGGACAAGCCACAGTTCAAGTACTCAATAAGCCATGTGGCTTACTCAATAAGCCGCTACCACACTGGACAATGCAGATCTAAATGGAATCTATGCAAACCAAGAGAAAGTTCTGATTCAACTAGAAAATCTCCAAGAAATATGTCCATGCCTGAGTTTTCAGGACAAGGGGAAGGGAAGTAAATTTCCCTGAAAGCAGTTATGAATTTTATGTAAGTACTCCATCGTGAAATCACAACGAACATCAGCAGGGCTGGGATGGTCAAGAAGGCTGCAGGACATGGCCTTTGGGGAAGCAGGTGACCAACCAACAGGTGTTATCAAGGCTCAGAGCCCAACTTCTAACCATCATTACCTTTCCACGGTGCTTCTCCTTTCTCCTTTTCATCTTCCAACAGCCCTATGAGGAAGGCAGGCCTTACCCCATTCCACATATGAAGAAACCGAAGCCCAGGCAATTTAAATAACTTGCTAATTTCTAGTTGCCCCTCTTAGACTTGGATCCAGAATGCAGGCCTCACCCCTATCCCAGGGGTCTTCAATAAGTAGCTGATCAGAAACAGCCGAAAACCCATGGCAAGACCAAAGTAACTACCTACCTAGTTCCTGAACAACTCCCCACTTAATGACGTTTCATACGGCACGTCCCTTCTGTAAAGAGCTTATGAGTTTTCAAAACATCCTCATGCCCATATATGATCACCGCTAAGGGATGTACCGACTGCCCTAGAAATCGTCTATAAAAGCCCAACTACAGCCCAGAGGGACTGGCTCATCCAAGGTCATTCCTGGCCCTCATCACTACGTTCAACATCTCTCTTCTACTCCATGCTGCCTCCCTTGGTAACACCTTTTACTTTTCAGATAAAAGTTTTAAATGTCAAGGTTATTTAAAAAACATTATTTTGTTGTTTTCTCAAACCAGTGGGTAACTTAATGATAAGGCAGTTTTAATCAACCACACAAGTGACTTTACCGTAAGATCTCCCTCCAACTCTGGCCAACCTTAAAGTGGTCTGACCGCATTCTCAGAGCTCTACGAGGTACTGGCTGCAGCCAGTGGGACCCCTGCCCTTACTAATCAATGTTCACATACACACTGATCCAATTCTGCAGAGTATAAAAGTGTGTGGCAGATCAGGGTACACAGATCCTTTTCCTTCCTCAGGCCTGGCTGAAGGGGAACTGAAGTAAGGGCTACCTCTGAGGTCTGGCCTTTATTTATTTTACACACTTCACCTCCGTGGGGTCTCACCTTTTATGTATTTTAGGCAAGTCTAACAATTTGGGGTTTCTTGGCTCTTCATAACTGGAGAACATGGGTTCCCTGCATATTTAACTATTATGCAAGGCCAACACTTAAATAATAGCTATTTGTAGCTAACACACTGACTTCCAAATAGTGAGGAAAAGCTTCCTAGCCAATATATGTAAATATTGCTGAATGCAATAAGGTGAAGGCTCAGATTCACATTTTAATACCAAACAGCCTGGCTCTCAAGGAATTGATCACATGAAGGCAAGAGCTCAGTTATTCTCAAGGGAAAATAAGCATATTGCAGATAAATATACAAGAACTTCAAAATACCACTATCTGACCCCCAGAGCAGTAAACACTTTCCAAACTTCCTTTACTTGTGAATTCTTAAGATTTTCACAACTGTTTAGTAAACAGGTATAAAAGAACGAAAACAGAATCCCAGAGATTTAAAAATGCACCCTGCTACACAGCTAACTGCAAGTACAGCTTGAACCTGGGACTTGTGGAAATGGGTCCAGAGGTCTCCCACCTGGGCCAGGTGCTCTGCCATAACCAGGACACCTGAGCATCATAACATCATCACTAGGACCCAAGGATTGCTTTCACAGGATATGAGTGAGTGCTTTACTTTCCCTTTGGTTAACCATATTCCAAGTCCATTCAAACTAAGGAAGTCATGCAGAACAAAAAATATCACTTTGCACAAAGGATGAAAGAGCTGACACATAAGCAGCCCCCAGCTGCCAAGGCTCAGGGACTTCCAAGCACACCAGGTCACCTTTTCTCATCAGGAATTCAAAGCTGAAGGTCAGCAAGTTTCTAGCCCAGGAGTGTGGTAGATTATTTCTAACATGTGATTTGAATAGTCTTGACAGCAGCCATGATGGCCTCCAGCCATGCCACAGTCCCGCAATCCAAGAGTCCCAGATGCAAAGGAAAGCCAACCAAGACCCCTGCTGGGAACCACTTCCGCACAGCAGGCGTGCCACGTCCTAAATGCAACACGACTGCACCCTGACCAGTGGAACTCGTGCATTCAGAAGAGAAGGGAGGTCAAGGAGGAGAAGGAGAGAAGAGAGAGAAGCAGAGAGAAAGCAGCAGTCAGCATCATTCTTACTTTTCTGGCAGCGGTTTGTGGTCCAGCAGCGGTAGTTGTACTCATTGTTGATGGTGGTCTTCTCGCACATCGGCTTCTCCTCCATGGTACCTGGACACAGGTCCCCACATTCCTTTGGGGGCTTATTCCCCACAATGTAGTTATTGGACACTGCATCCAGGATCAGGGACCAGTCCACAGTGGAGAGGTAACAGAGGTCAGCATTTTTCTCAATCCTGATGGCTCCCCGAGTAATGTTCCTCAGGTTGTAAAGCCCAATATCCTTGAGATTGGTCATCTCAAAGATGACCAGGGCGTAGTTGTAGAAGAGCTTCCAGCCGCGGATTACTGTGAGATTGGGGAACAGGTCTCCGAGGCTCTCTAGGCCAGCCACTCGGAACAACAGCAAGTACTCGGTGATGACCGTGAGCTTGGGAAAGCGGTAGCTGCGGTAGTCCTCGGCCTTGGAGATGAGCAGGATGTGAAGGTAGCCCTCGATCACCGTGCAGTTCTCCAGGCGCTTCAGCTGCTGATAGTCGTTGCGGATGTCAATGCCCGGCCCACAGACTGAAGGGAGACAAGAGGGTAAACGTCTCAGTTAAAAGGATATAATTTTTAAAACTATTTTTCAAACAATAATAAAGTTGGTTTTCAGGAATCTTGTATTATTATTAAAGAAATAAGGTTCGGCCGGGCGTGGTGGCTCACGCCTGTAATCCCAGCACTTTGGGAGGCCGAGGCGGGCGGATCACAAGGTCAGGAGATTGAGACCATCCTGGCTAACGCAGTGAAACCCCATCTCTACTAAAAATACAAAAAATTAGCCGGGCGTGGTGGCGGGCACCTGTAGTCCCAGCTACTCGGGAGGCTGAGGCAGGAGAATGGCGTGAACCCGGGGGGCGGAGCTTGCAGTGAGCTGAGATTGCGCCACTGCACTCCAGCCTGGGTGACCGAACGAGACTCCATCTCAAAAAAAAAAAAAGAAAAAGAAATAAGGTTCAATTGTTCACGGCAGAGCTGTGGGTTGCAGACTGACAGTTTAGGTGGCTAACTAGTTAGCGGGCATTCATTCTGGGCCAGACTGTGCAGCACACACCAACTGACTATGGGAGAGGCCATCCCTGTCAACCTTGCAAACTAAAACTTACAGCCCAGGGGCACACAGAGGGACAGGTGAAAGTTAAATCTGCAACCCAGGCCAGGCCGACTCCACCACTGCACACTCCTGGTCCCTTCTGCAGAGTGTCAGTTGCCAATGCCTGAGCAACAGCTCAGCAGCCAACTATCAATAACTTACTACTGCACCCTGCCTGAAGGGTACAGGGCAATCAGTCTGCTCTATACTGGAAAACTGTCACTGTGACCTGGAAAGTGGGGACTCCAAAACGCATGCTTCCATGCTTCCCACTACCATTCAACATGAGCCGGGTAGACTGTGTCCTCCCAGTATCTGCATTAATGTAGACATAAAGGATAACCTAAGATTAAAAACATGATTTTTTTATGAATAAAAGAAGCATAAATTCCAACTTTGTTTTATTGATCAAGAAAGCATGCTTCCTACAGAGAGTTTAGAGGTAATAACAATATTATATTAATATAATAATTATTTATTATATTAATATAATAATAATAATTAATAACAATAAATATTACATTTAGAGGTAATAAACAAAATAACAGTAAAAATCATCAATGATCTCAACATTCCAAGATAAACAATGTTAACACTATGCCAATTATCCACTCTCTATAAATGAAAGTAAGTGAAATCAGACAAAAATATGACATTTGTAAACACCCTTCCTTCATTTAATATTCTACTAAGTCAATACATGTCCTTCTACATCGTCATTTTAAGGGGACAGTAATTCCAGAGTATGAATACACACCATGAGGCTTTTTGTTTGTTTGTTTGTTTTTTAAACCAATCCCTTATTGTTGGACATTTAGATTAGCTCCTGTTTTGTACATTATAAACAACACTCCAGTGAACATTCTTGGCAGATACCCAAGCCTATTTTCTTAGGATAAATCCCTAGAAGTAGAATTGTTGGGCCAATGCATTTGCAGATTTTAAAGGCTTTTCATAAAATGGCCTTAATACTGGATGACTTATTTTCTCAATTCTAGGCACAGACACACACCAAGAAAACTTTTTGTTATAACCTTTTTTAGGATTTAATAATCCCCAAGTCCACTATTAAAGCTTCTCAGATAGAGTGAAGTTTTTTGATGGATGTAATTAATTTGGGAAGCACCCAACGTGTATGACACCATGAGAAATGCCAACAGGCAGTGCCCTGACCTCTGAGGAGGCTCATGGTAAAGGCAAGGGGCTAAGATCCATGAGGAACAATTGTCACATGAGGCAGGTGGTCAGCGGTGTGCACACAGCAAGTCCACTCTAGATGTGAATGGAATTAAGCAGGACAGACAAGAGGTGGTGTCCAAGCTTCGTGCCACTGTGCTGAGGGAAGCTCTCGGCTTCCCTGATTCCACACTGCTCTGCCTTCTACCTTACCTCTAAATGTTGGTTGCTATCCTCAACCTTTTCCTCTGTCACCTCATCCACACAAGTGGCTTCCTGTGCCACTCATACTCTAGATGATCATCAAATTCATGTCACTGGTCCAGACTCTTCTGAGCTCTAATGTATATATCCATCTGAGTATATCCACTGAGGTGTCTAATAACTCATTCATTCCCCCACAAAATCCACCTTCCAAGCTTCTAAACTGTAGCACTCTCATTCTCTGAGTTGCTCATGTTAAAAATCAAAGAGTCATTCCTGATTCTTCTCTCCTCTCACACCTCACATATTTAGTCCAGCAATAGACCTCAGGGTTCAAGCTCCCAAGCCCATGAGAATCTGGTTGCTCTTCCCACAATGCCATCCCACCTCATTCCTCCCTGAGCAGCACACTCTTCCTCGACAACCCCACACACTTCCCTCCCAGGGCACACCACTCTCTACAGGACATGACTCTGGCCTTTCTTCTCATGGTCTCTCTCATCACTACCAACACAACGGCAGCTCCAGTGGGTTCACTATCATATCCCCAGTGCCTAGAACAGTACTTGGTGTACAGCGGACGCATCACATGGGACACATGCAGAATGAGTGAACTTCATCATTCATTCAATGTCTGTGTGTCTCCACTACTTTAGCTCTGATCTGAGCCACCATCATCTCCAGCTTGGCCTAAAGCAACATATTCCCCATGATCCAGCCTCCCCACGGTCCATCCCTGTCCTAACACCATCCCACAAGACTCCACAGGAGTCGCCGAACTCCAACACACTGAACTCCTCCTCTGCTCATACCCTGCTGCCCACAGTGCTTCTGCTCCTTCAGGAGGTTGCCCCATTCTCTCACCATGTGAGTCTCTACTCAAGCGTCACCTCCTCAGAGCTCGGCCTAAACACCTTACCTTCAACTATTTCCCCAACTGTCCCCCAACTCCTCCCTCCCTCCCCTACCTCTCATTTCTCTTCTCACTTCTCTAAAAGTTCATTTTATATAATATTTTTAATAATCTTGTGCATGAAACAATGTTTGTGTACAATGAACCGTTTTATTACCCTTTGTGGAGGTGTTTGAGTGAATCTAAGCATGTGTGGAAAAGACACATCACATCTGAAGGGAGCCAGGAGGGTCTTTTTTCCCTTGGGGACACTAAATTAACTGTGGGTCGTGCGCCTGAGTTTTGACTGTGACCCGTCACATGAGGTGAGGTGTGGAATTTTCCACTTGTGGTGTCATGTCAGTGCTCCAAAAGCTGAAACTTTTGGAGCGTTTTGGATTTTGGATTTTTGGATTAAGATGCTCAATCTGTATAAAGTGTTAGGCATCTATTTACTTGTTATTTCCAACAGATCACAAAATTCAGTACCTAGTGAAAGAACATGAAGATATAGACTGAAGCAAGCTGAACTTCATACTGCAATCAAACTGCAGACAGGAGGAACAAATCTGCTTCACTGCCATCTGGCCCCTCTTTCACAGCCAGTGTTGACCACTAGTTAACAGAGGCGATGCTACAGAGATGGAACTGTGAATTTCCTTCAAATGAAAGGGCAGTCTCCATACTCAACACTTTTCTTCCCATTTACAGAAGAGAAAAAAAGCAGGAAGAAGTTACCCACTTAACTCTGGAAGAAAAGACAAGCCCAAGCCACAGAGCATGAGGCAGGGCCTAGGAACCAGCTGTTTTGGATCCTATGACTGATACCATTGGTCTTCAGGATGTTTTGTGATAGAAACAGTGAAAAAGAAAACCAAGCTGGACCATGAATGATAGCAGCGTTCAGGAGGTGCAAGCCACAAACAGGAAAGAGAATAAAACATGCTCCACTGGTGCCATGAAATAATTCATGCACCGAGGGAGTACATAGTAAACACAGCACAGGAGGGAAAGACACACCCTTTGTGGCTACTCACTGATGATTAAAAGGAAAATGCAAAATACCCTTTCTCCCTTCTCAAAACAACTGATATTGGCATGATCCAAAAACAAACCCAAAAACTTCAGGAATATGAGATCCCAGGCAGCCCTGTAAAGAATAAGACAAGCAGGGAAGCAGAGAGAAGGGTGTGTACAGCTGGAAGATGGGGACAGTGGGGCTTCAGCAAAGTCCCCAAAGCCAGAGAATGGCAACAGCAGAACCAAAACAGATGGGGGTGCTGGGAGGCAGGGAAGGGAGTTGGGAGGGACAGACAGGGGCTTGGTACCTGGGTAAAATTCACTTCTACAAAGATGTCATTTTATTTAATTGTTTTTTAGACATGGTCTCACTCTGTCACCCAGGCTAGAGTGCTGCAGCACAATCATGGCTCAATGCAGCCTCAACCTCCTGGGCTCAAGCAATCCTTCCACGTCAGCTTCCCAAGTAGCTGGGACCACAGGGGTACACCCTAACACCTAGGTTTTATTTTGTTTTTGTTTTTGTTTGTTTTTTAATTTTTTGGCAGACAGAGGGTCTCCCGATGTTGCCCAGGCTGATCTCCAATTCCTGGGCTCAGGCAATCCTCCAGCCTCAGCCTCCAGAAGTGCTGGGATTACCACCACACCCTGGCCAAAAGATGCCATTTTAAAGAAAGCCTAAAAAGTCAGGCGCAGTGGTTCACACCTGTAGTCCCTGCACTTTGGGAGCCCAAGGCAGGTAGACTGCTTGAGGCCAAGAGTTTGAAACCCTATCTCTACTAAAAATACAAAAATTAGCCAGGTGTGGTGGTACACGCCTGTAATCCCAGCTACTTGGGTGGCTGAAGCACGAGAATCACTTGAACCCAGGAGGCAGACGTTGCAATGAGTCAAGATCACACCACTGCACTCCAGCCTGGGAGACCCAAAGCAAGATTTTGTCTCAAAAAAAAAAATTAAAAATTAAATTAAATTAAATTTTAAAATGAAGCCTTTCAGTTGAAATGAGCACTGTTAACAAAATACTCCTAGGTATTTTCTAAAGATCAAGAGGCAGAATGTCTGCTCTAAGAACTTAGGTGAATGGCTTATACAAGCTATACATATTTTGAAAATAAATCCCTAAGACCTAAATGTTAATATGAGAAGGGCTAATGAAAAACATTTGGCTGAGAAAACTCCCCAAAGCTGTGTATCTAAGTATTTGGAAGAGCTACATGAGAGTTGTAACTTATATCTTAGACACAACCTTGTGGTCCTAGAAAAAGAAAAACAGTGTGACTCCCATGAGCCTGGAGTGCCATTTACCAGCTCCTGTCCTCAGGCAGACACACCTCACCTCTAAATCTCATCTTCCTCACCTGCAAAACGAGCTGTCACTACCTACCCTATAGAAGCTGGCATAAGAATCAGGTAAGTGCTTCTGTCTTACTGCAAACAGTAATAACTTTTAATAGCTGCTATTAAGTAAATATTAACGGAAATACTGATCTATTTTGTTGCCCCAATGTAAATATTACTAATATACAACAAAAGAGGGTGGCATGAATTAGCAAACTCATTGATTACCCTTCTGTCAACAGTTACCCATTTAGCTAAAATGGATAACTACTTGATCAACTCTTCTTTAAAAATATGGGGTAGGTTGGCAGGGTGCGGGGGCTCACGCCTGTAATCCCAGCACTTTGGGAGGCTGAGGCAGGCGGATCACGAGGTCAGGAGATCGAGACCATCCTGGCTAACATGGTGAAACCCGGTCTCTACTAAAAATACAGAAAAAAATTAGCCAGGCGTGGTGCACTCGGAAGGCTGAGGCAAGAGAATGGCGTGAACCCGGGAGGCAGAGCTTGCAGTGAGTTGAGATGGGGCCACTGCACTCCAGCCTGGGCGAGACTGAGACTCCGTCTCAAAAAAAAAAAAAGAAAAGATAGGCTTAGCTTACAGTTGGAAATAAAAGACGTTGGGAAACATAATTAGCCTTCTTTTACTACAGGTCTACAGGCACACTGTGAAGGTAAAACACGTTAGTGAACCAATCATCATCTTTAATTTTGATGGTAAAGCCCAACGTAACAAAACCTTTGGGCTTATATGAGAAGCCGATTTTGTCTCAGTAAGCAACATACTATAATAGTTCTTTACTTCTCTTAAAATGAATCCTTTGGAACCAATAACTTAGTACAACAAAAACCCTCTCTAGACACTATCCCTCTGTGAAAGTCAAAATGATTTAAGAAGTTAAGAGAGGATTAGTGTATCACTGAATTTTGCACAAGGAAGACAGAGCAACCATCCCTCTACCAAGTAGCAAATTAAATGAAAGAAAAGTTTTAACAGAGCAATGGACAGAACCCTGGGAACACAAAGACAAGGCCCCACGACTCCCTAATCTTAGAGGAAGTCAGGAAGACTTCTCAGCGGAGAGGACCCTGAAAGATGAGCAGAGTCTTGCCAGGAAGGGTGGGGGGCAGGGTACTCCAAGCAGAGGCAGGAGCACACCCCGGGGAGGTGGCTGGAGCTGATGCCTGGTTGCAGTTGGGAGAACCCCAGGGGTGCAGCCCGTGTGGCAGGGAGCACAACAAAGGCAATGGGACAGGTGCTAGAAAGCAAACTGAGACAAAAGTGTGTGGGAGGTCAACTTCACTTTGCATGTAGGAGGACAGTGTTGAAAGTCCTCAACATGCATCGGGACCACGTGAAGGACTTGTTAAAACACAAGAGGTGAGGTCCCAAAATTTATGTTTCTAATACGCACCCAGGTGATGCTGATGCTGCTGGCCTAAGCAGCACCCTGTGAAACCCACTGCCCTAGGAAATAATTGAATAACCCACCCCACCACCTGTCACTACTCTCCCTATCCACCTTATCTGCAGTGTGGTGCAGGTATAGCCTGTGCACCTGTTACTTCTCAAATTGACATTCACGCTCTCAAAAAACCCCAAGAAGCCGGTAGAAACTATGCACGAAACAAAGCAAAGCAGAAGAAAAATGGGGTGGAGACAGACTCTCCCTAGTACATGATCCTCCCGTGCTGTGCCCTTCAAGGTCTGAGCATACCCTCCTTGTGCTCAGAGAAGAGAGAGCATGGGTTTCTTTAGGCCTCATTCCTAACAGAAAAATCAGAGATCAGAAAAGGAGGAAAAAGACAATGTTATGATAACAAACACTACTGACACTTCAGTTTGTTAGAGTAGAATTTTCTGTGTAAGTGTAAACAGACACAATTCATGTTAAGCCCTTTATCTTCATGTGTCAATCAGAATGTGTTTACATTGTATATGTACATTCCCATTTCACAAAGACAGCAACCCTGGCCACCTAACACATTCAATAATTGAAGGCAATGATAAGAATGTAAGGGATTACCATTATAGAGGTAACTCTGAGAACAGAAATTAAAAACTAAGTGTAATTTGAATGTGAACGCTGTTTTTTACTGCCACAAGAGCCACCTACATCATGCACATAAACAAAATAAATGGACACATAAACGGCAGTCCTGAAGGCTCAGAATGTTAAAACAGAGTGCTACATACAGCAAAGAACTTACAAAGATGGGTAGGATGTTTCTATCCTGCCATACCAATTAAGACACAGAAACTTTAACGGGAATTAATTCAAACACTAAAAGGAACACAAGCCCCAGTGTCCCCTCCACTTAAAGCATCTGTAGCCACAGACTGACGCAGAATTGGTGCAGAGCTGTATTTGCAACAACTGTTTTCCTGGATCTTCATAAAAACAACTTTATCTGCTCTGACAGTGACTCCAAATGCCTTTCTGATCTTAAAATATCCCAAAGCCCAATACTCTCTAAGTCTCCATATTTCAAAAAACACCCTTATAAGAGCCTCTAATTCTTTCTAATTATCCACAGTTCCCATGGGTGGCTGGCTTCTCGATGAAGCAGGACACCAGGAGCTAGAGTCCCTCAGAGTCAGAGCTCATCGCCTCACCATGAGGCCTTCCGAGGGGCATCCCCTGCCTAGTCCCGCACCCTGTCCTCACTACCACCTAGCACCCACCATGCATGAGACAGCACCCTAAACCTCTGAAGGGTAGACTGTACAGCCAGAAGATGGTGCCGTGAGGTGCAGCCAAGTTAGGACAAGGCCCATGCTAAGCAGGCACCTGCAAAAACCAGGCTCCTTCTCTCTCTCCGCTCTCTCTCTCTCGTGACTTTCAACTTTCTGCTCAGAACCAGGCAAATGTCCTAAATAAAAGTCAGCCCTGTGTCCCCTGTCCTCTCACTGGCTTCGTTTTGTAGAACACATTACATCATTCCAGTTACAGTTCACATCCTCATTTCAAAAGCATTTTACTTTGCCCTACAATGCTCCAGTTTCCTTAAGTGACCTGTACTCTTTTCAATTAGCCAGTTCTCTAAGTCTAGCTGATAACAGTGTAGAAATCCCACTCATCTGTTCCCCTACCCTGCAGTGTGATTCTTCATGGATGTGGTGTCAAAACAGAAGCTTCCTGAAATACTGAGGCTTTCTATCTGATCTGGGGACTTTCCTAGAGAGGAAAAGGACTGGGCTAGTATTCAGAGACCAGCTACCTCTTGGTTCCATCACTAACCACCCACCACATGGCCAGAAGTTAGTCACTGCATCACTCTAGTTCATGCACAGGAAGGAAATCCTCTCACATACAACAAGCTGGATGGAGCTTGAGGACATTATGCTAAGTGAAATAAGGCAGTCACAAAAGAAGAAATCCTGCCGATTCTGCTCATAGGTACTCAAAGTAGTCAGACTCACAGAGACAGGAGAAAGTGGTTGCCCATGGCTGGGGTAGGAGAGAATGAGAGTTATTAATGGGTACAGAGTTTCCATTTTTCAAGATTAAAAGTGTTCTAGATACTGATTGGACAGAAGTGTAAATGTACTTAAACTATACACTTTAAAATGCTAAGATGGGAGGACAGCGGGCCCAGTGGCTCACGCCTGTAATCCCAGCACTTTGGGAGGCAGAGGCGGGTGGATCACGAGGTCAGGAGTTCAAGACCAGCCTGGTCAACATGGTGAAAACCCATCTCTACTAAAAATACAAAAATTCGCCAGGTGTGGTGCCTGGCACCTGTAATCCCAGCTACTGGGGAGGTTGAGGCAGGAGAATCACTTCAACCTGGGAGACAGAGGTTGCAGTGACCCAAGATCGCACCATAGCACTCCAGCCTGGGCAACAGAGCAAGACTCCGTTCTCTTTTAAAAAAAAAAAAAAAAGAAAGAAGAAGGAGGGAGGCCAGGTGTGGTGGCTTATGCCTGTAATCTCAGCACTTTGGGAGGCCGAAGCTGGGGAATCACTTGAGGCCAGGAATTCGAGAACAGCCTGGCCAACATGGTGAAATCCCATCTCTACTAATAGTACAAGTTAGCCAGGCGTAGTGGCACAACCCTGTAATCCCAGATACTCAGGAGACTGAGGCATGAGAATCGCTTGAACCCAGGAGGCAGAGGTTGCAGTGAGCTGAGATCGCGCCACTGCACTCCAGCCTGGGTGACGGAATGAGACCCTGTCTCAATAAAAAAAAAAAAGACGGTAAGTTTTATGTTATATGTATGTCACCACAATTTAAGTATGGGGGAAAGTTCTGCCGCATTTTAACACAAGTGCAAGTGGACAGCTGAGGGCAGACCACACAGTCCATCCACCACAGAGAACGAAGGGGAACCCAGATGGAACGAAAGCAGGTTCAGCCACAGCTCTGCTGCAGATACAGCACACACAGGCCAGGCATTTAAAGATGCCACCCATACCAGATGTGGCTGTGGGCCTGCATCCAGCACAGTCAGATTCATCAGGACACAAATAGAAGGGTCCCCCAGGAGTGCTGCACTGACTTCCCAGGGAAATGGGCTCTGGGCACACAGCCACAAGCAGGCAGAGGTGGCAGAGCAAGTGGACGCCCGCATGCAACCTCTGTATTGAGTGGGCAGGAGCTAAAACACTGTATGAAACCAACCACTCTGCCAACTGAACTGTGGCAAGTTCTCACTAACTGACATGATTCAAGGGCAGAAGCTACAACCCATTGTACTGATTTTCTAAGTCTTGAGTGTTCGGCACATCTGTACCTCAACACAGTTCTTCCTTTGTAAAATGCAGCAGGGTTACTACAAGGGTCGATCACGGCTCCAGCCTGTCCCAGCAAGCCCCTGCCTTCCCTTCAGTGATCACTCCCACTCTTGCCAAAGCCTTTATATCTGCTACAACTTCTGCATTTACTCTTCTGCTCTAACACCTCTAGATTCACCTCTTCCCCCAAAGGAGTACTTTTTCCGCTGCATGCTCATTCAAGCATCCGGAGGACAATCCGCACCCCTGACTTCTTCGCTGAGGCCTGCCACAATTTCTACTAAGACCAGGCAACCTCGGCATTTAGGATTTCTCCATCCACACCCACAGGAACCTCTGCCCACCAGCCCAGCTGGACAGCAACCCCATGGAGGCCAATCCCATCATCAGCCAGGAGAGGATGTCTAAAACCAGAACTCTTAGCTTCCCAAAAAAAATCACCTGAAGACCTTTCTCCCGAGCAGCTCAATCCCGCTCTGCTCCAGATGACAGCCAATCATAGCCCAACACTCAAGCCTCCTGGTAGTAACATTTTCTTATCTGCACTCTAGCAGTGGTATCAACCAAAGGCAAAAACAGAAGAAAAACACTGCTACAAAGTGAAGCCCTGGGTCAGAAGCCATAAACTATCATAAACCACAATAACCTGGGTTTTGGGGATGTGCCAATTTTCTTGGTATACGGATTTTTTCTTAATAGGTATATTCCAGGAACACATACTTTGTCTACAATACCTTGCTAAAATCTCTTTGTTGACAAGGTGAAGAAATATGAACTACATCCGAATAGCTTAGTAAATGTTCAGTTTACCCTCCAAAATGCTGATTAATGAATAGACCAAGGAAGGTCTCTAGTGGAAGGACACAGGGCTCTTTCTGAGTACTGTATATTTCAACATTTTTATCAATTACTTGAAGGATGGCACAGATAAAATGTTTATCTAATTCAAAGATGACAAGTTTCCAGGAGCAATGGCAAATACATTGGATGACAGAGTCAAGAGCTAAAAAGATCAACAGATTGGAATTGCAATAGAGAGGAAATAAATGCTATTTGGACACTTGGGTGCAAAAAAAGAAATGCACAAATGTAGGAGGTGTGAAAAAGACTTAGGAGATTTAATTGGATATAATTTCTGTATGTGACGATGTGATGTTGTGGCTGCCAAAAAAAAAAAAAGAAAAAGTCAGGCAGTCTTAGACTGTACCTAAGGGAGACTTAGTAAGGGGCCAGGGGAGAGACCCTGAAAACTGGGTTTCTGCCTCCATACATTAAGACACATAAGTCAGTGGAAGAACATCCAAGTGGGAGCAGGGACCAGAAGTCCCTTCTCATGGAGAACAGCTGCAGAAACCCAGCACACAAAGGTCTCCAGGGAGGTGGACTGGTCAGGCTCTTTATGACCCTGCTGGGGGACAGAAACAGAAAACTTAGATCAACACAGGGTGAGAGATTGTGGTTTCATGTAAGAACAGACAGTAGGATTCATTTGAAACCAGACTGCACTGCCTAAAGAGATAATGAAGATTTCTGCGGAGCTGCACATTTCTGAGATTGTATAAGTCTGATGTGATTTACTATGATAACTCTTTTGGGGTGTTATTTGTTCTGTTTTGCAGCTAAGGAAACTGATGGTTAACAATGACCAAATGACCTACCTGGGATCACTCAGTTAATTTAGGGAGCAGAGCTGAGGCTTAAATTGAGATGACCTCACATGATTCTAGGGGTAGAAAATTCCTCTTTGGAGGTATCTCTTAAGGCTGACAAGGATGCTACAGCCAGGTGCATATGACGGAAGAGGGGCTCTCTCACACACATCGTGCATGCTGAGAGCCATCTGACCAGAATGGGCACCTCTTTAAAGCCTCTGAGAATAGAAACCTCTGGCAACCCCAATGCCTTGACCCGTCAAAGGAAGGCAACATACGGAGCTTGTAAAAAGCTTTACAGAGCTTCACTTTGTATCTCATAACCCATATGTAAAGGAATAAAACTGACTTACTGGGGAAAATGCTATTATTTCAGCCTTTATATTCCACTGAAAAGCATACACTGTTTTCACAAGTTAACTATACTGCAGAATATCAAATTCTTGTTTTTGTTCACAACCCAGAGAGGGAGAAAAAAATAATAAAGACAGAAAACACAATCTAACCCAACTACATGAACTCCTCCTGCACATACAACATTCTCCTTAGAGGACAGAAATGGATCTCACAAATTTGGAACACAAGATTTCCACTTCATCAGGCAACTGCCACTCATCACACCCTGTTTCTATTAAATCCCATTCCCTTCATTATCTCCACACTTAGTGTTCCTTCCATACACTGCTTACACACAGTTCAAACTTTCCCCTGAAAGCCACAGGAAAGTTGGCCTCCCTGACCTCGACGCACCCATTCTTTATTCATTGCTGATGCTCAGATCACACAAAGATCCCTTCATGCTAAGAAAGTTTCCACCCCACCAGAAAATCTATACATTCTTCCATGGAAATTGAGAAGTACATTTTTTTTTTTCTCTTTTACAAGTTCCAGTTGAGAACAATATAATTCTCAAACAGATGGAAAGCTCAGACAAGCATGAGTAACCCTTGCCTTTAAAGCAAACCAGGCAGTGAAGTGTGAGGGGCCAAGTGTCAGTCACTGGCACCTGCATCCCCCCACCCTGAGTCTGGCCCAGGAGCACCGGAGGCTGAGGTCCAAAAAGAAAAAATGAGGAAAGTCAGGCTGCCACAACCACATCACTCCAGGAAGGTGCGGATGTTCACAGAGCCACACAGCAGTACAAGTGGGGGTCCCTAAGCCTCCCTATGGCTCATCTTCTCTGAAGGGCTGACAGGCATGCTAATGGATTGTCGTAGAGGATTAATGAGCCTGCCATGGGCCAGGAACACATGAATGAATGGTGCAGTGACATCTTTGAGGAGCCGCCTCACCCCTTTAATAACCCTCCAATTTTGTTCCCCTGCACCCTTGCGCTCCAGCACGAACTCTGTTAATTTGCTTAAAAGTCAGCAGCATGTTACATCATGTAGACAAGAACAATTATGCTTTTTTAAAAAAAAATCCAGAGGAATAAAAGTATACCAATTAAGTGTAAAGGGATCAATGTAAATGCTCCTTGGTACCAGATAAAGGACACATTTCCAAATGGTCACCAGAAATGAGGCAGGTGCTGCCAAGCAGCATGCTGACAAAGTCAGAAATGTCTCCCATTACTCCTCTTTATGATAGCACGAGTGCAGCCTTGAAGAAGTCTACCCTTGACAGTGGGCAAAAACAGAAGACAGGAGGTCAAGCCAGGCGGTGGCTCACGCCTGCAATCCCAGCACTTTGGGAGGTTGAGGCAGGCATACTGTTTGACGCCAGGAATTTGAGCCCAGCCTAACCAACATGGTAAAACCCCATCTCTACTAAAAATACAAAAATGAGCATGGCATGGTGGCACACATCTGAAGTCCCAGCTACTCAGAAGGCTGAAGCACGAGAATCACTTGAACCCAGGAGGCGGAGGTTACAGTGAGCTGAGATCATGCCATTGCACTCCAGCCTGGGTGACAGAGCGGGACTCCATCTCAAAAAACAAACAAAACAGGAAGTCATTCGATCAGGGAACAAAAACATCCCCAGAAGGTGGAGATGACCAAAAAGGCAGGCAAGCCGCTGTGCCCAGTGCACCAGGGAGGCAGCAAGCCCCAGGCACCCACCAAGCGAGTCTACAGCGTCCTCTGCATTCTGCAGCGGGAGGCAGGGCTGCTGGATAGCAGCCCCATTCAGCAACTTTGTGGACCAGTCCTCCCAGGGACCTGCTGTAGAACAAAGCTCAAGGTGTAAAGGAAAACAAAACCCAAAGTATCAAATCCCCACAACAGGGTGGTAAATCCTGTCCCCCTACATGGAAGTGGCACTACTCTGAGGCAAAGCGAATGCTCCCTCGCCCATGGCCAACATCATCTCTATGCCTGCTCCATTCTGCTCATCCAGGACCCAGCTTCCACGACCAAATACATCTTCGAGCCACAGCACAGCAGCCTATAGTTGCGGAATGGCACAGCAGGAGACAGCAAGGATGTTCATGTGGGTTCAGAGGGCACTGCCAGCTCTCCCCACACAGCCCTGGGTTAGGGAACCACAGAACATGCTCCACCAGCCCCTCCATGCTCTCTAGGCAACACCACGGGCAAAGGGAACACGGGACAAAGGCACATTGGACAAAGCCTTGGCAAAATGCAATCATGCTGGAGACGAAGGATCCAGGGTCTCCCACTGCTCCACCACTCATACCTCCCATCCAGGCTTACCCCACCGTGAGGCCCCTAGCATCGAGGGCGGGGCGGGGGGGGATATGTCTATATCCCGCCTACTGATGTCCCCATACCATCAAGCAGCTCTTACCAATGTATCAGGTGGTAAATGACAGAGTCTCACTAACTCCATTTTTAAATGCTGGGGCGTATGACCAAGCACAACATCTTAGATAGGTATTGTGGGAATAGCTTTTAGATAATGGCTTTGATTCCTTGAGGGTAGGCCCCTATTTTGTTTATATTGTTGACCAGAGCTTGGTACTAAACAAGAGTTTCCAAATGTTACTGGAAAGTCCAATCTCACCATCATCTTACATTAAGGTTTCCAGGGTATGGTAAATACACTTCTGAAAATTAGAGAAATGCAAACCAAGATATTTTTACCTTGGCTGGGCATAGTGGCTCATGCCTATACTCCCAGCGCTTTGGGAGGCCAAAGCAGCAGGACTGCTTGAGCCCAAGAGTTCAAGACTATAGTAAACTATGATGATGACACCACTGCATTCCAGCCTGAACAACAGAGCAACACCCTATCTCAATCAATCAATGTTCTTTTTTTCTTTGGAGCCAGGGTCTCACGCTGTCACCCAGGCTGGAGTGCAGTGGCAAGATCTCAGCTCACTGTAGCCTCAACTTCCTGGGCTCAAGTGATCCTCCCACATCGGCCTCCCAAGTAGCTGGGACCAAAAGCAAGCACCACCATGCCCAGCTAATTTTTTGTAGTTTTGGTAGAGATGGGGTTTTACCATGTTGCCCAGGCTGATCTTGAACTCCTGAGCTCAGGTGATCGGCCCACCTCAGACTCCCAAAGCGCTGGGATTATAGGCATGAGCCACTCTGTGCCCGGCCAATCAAAGAAATATTTTTAACTTCACATATTCACACACAAAAAACTACCAATCTAGTAACACCAAGCTTGAGTGAGGACATGGGGCAACAGGCACTCACCTACTTTTGGGAGGGGCATATGTGTACAAGTCATTTTGGAGGACAACAGCTACCAAAAACTACAAAAGCCTATAACCTCTGACCAGTGACTCCTCTTCTAGAGATCCAATCCTCATGTCAGTGGGGCAAATAGATATATGTCCCAACACATACACTGCCTCATCCAGGTGATCAAGGTTAACAACAATGGTGATAAGTCATGCTGACAAATGATTGAAGGGAGAGCATTTCAGGTCTGCGGTCTTGCTCCCAAAAACCCATGGTCCCAGTCTAACCATAAGAAAACCATGGGCCAGGCGTGGTGGCTCACACCTGTAATCCCAGCACTTTGGGAAGCCGAGGCGGGCAATCACCTGAGGTCAGGAGTTCGAGACCAGCCTGCCCAACATGGTGAAACCCCATCTTTACTAAAAATACAAAAATTAGCTGGGCATGGTGGTGGGCACCTGTAATCCCAGCTACTCGGGAAGCTGAAGCAGGAGAATTGCTTGAACCCGGGAGGCAGAAGTTGCAGTTAGCCGAGGTTGCGCCATTGCACTCCAGCTTGGGAGACAAGAGTGAGACTCCATCTCAAAAAAAAAAAAAAAAAAGAAGAAGAAGAAAACCATGAGACAACTCCAAATTAAGGGACAGTATGCACAAAACCTGGCCAGTGTCCCTCAAAACTGTCAGAGTCACCAAGGACAAGGAAAGTCTGAGACACTGTCACAGACCAGAAGAGGTGAAGGAGACAGCTAAATGTAATGTGCTGTGATGTGCTATTCTGTTCTGCACAGGATCCTGGACCAGGAAAGGAACATTGGGCAAAACTGGTAAAATCCAAAGAAAGTCTTGAGTTTAGTTCACTGACAGTCATGGACTAATGCTGGTTCCTTAGTTGTGGCAAATTACCATGGTGACAGAGAATGTTAACAAGAGGGGAAGCTGTTAGGAGGTACATGGGAACTCTCTGGACTATCACAGCAACTTTTCTGTAAATCTAAAACTATTCTAAAAGAAAAAGTTTACTTAAAGAAAAGAGTGAGTATGCACGAGCACGTAAGCCGCAGGACAACAGGGCTATTTTAAATGTTTTTTGAAAAAGTATCCTTACTGTTCTGTGGCTTGCTTCTGCCTGACCCACCAACACCGCCCCACCCTGCCGCCTGCAGTTTCTTATGCAGGTGGACATAAACACATGGAAAAAATGCCTGGAAGGAGACATGCTGATGGGCCAGCAGTTCCTTCTGAGGAGTGAAGCAGACTCAGAGTAGCAGGAAGAGGTGAGGGTGAGTTGTATCACCCATCACCTTCTCCTCTGTGACTGTGTATTGTTCTAATTTCCATAAGAAACATACATTCACGTATTAATTGTATACTTAAAATCATTTTAAAAACAAAGATCATTCTGCTATAGGAAGAGAGCCAAGATTTATTAAAATGAAAAACCACAAATTGCAAATCTGTGTTTAAACAACGGCTAAGAATAGCATTTTTGCTTGCATAGGGAGTATCTGCAAACCTTACCCTTGGGAAGCAGGCTGGAAGAAGGAAGAGTCAGAGGAGAGAAGGAGGAGCCTGACATGTTTACTCGTTACCTTCTGTTTTAATTTCCTACCACAAGCATGTGTTTTTGTTTTGGGATAGGGTCTTGCTCTGTCACCCAAGTTGGAATGCAGTGGCACAGACAAGGCTCACTGCAGCCTTGACCTCTTAGGCTCAAGTGATCCTCCTGCCTCAGCCTCCTGAGTAGCTGGGACTACAGGTGCACACCACCATGCTTGGCTAATTTTTTAATTTTTTTTGTAGAGATGGGGTGTCACTATGTTGCCCAGGCTGGTCTTGAACTCCTGGACTCAAGAAATCCTCCTGTCTTAGTCTCCCAAGGTGCTGGAATTATAGGCATGAGCCACCACGCCCAGTCAAGCATGTTTTTAAGTCATTATCATCATGAATATGATCATAAATCCTCAAAGTTCACCCCTCACTTGCTCCATCTCCTTGACCCCCCCAAACCACACCCAAAGGAGCCCACATTTTGGAATTCTGCTTCTAGGGCTGTGAAGGCACAGGGTCCCCCTCCTTTGCCCACCGCTTGAGGGCAGCATGAGGACAGTGTGAGGGAGTAAGCACCCTCAGAAGTGGCCCCTGCCCTCGCTCACACCATTGGCTGAAACGCTGGTCTCTCTCCATCGGACAGGATCTGTTCAACATCAATGCTGCTCTACACTGGGGCATCCTGAAGGATCTATATAAGGGGGCAACCCATATCCATCTGTGATGGCAGCAAAGTATGGCAAGAACCTAATGTGCCTTCTGAGTCATCTTTATGCAAGGTCTCTGCCTGCAATAAATATATTCTGATACTTTAGATTAATACTTTCTGATTAATCAATCTATGACAAACCCCTGGATCCTCAACCACGGCATCTAAAAAAATGTGGTGCAACTGGCTGGGCACAGTGACTCACGCCTGTAATCCCAGCACTTTGGGAGGCCAAGGCGGGCAGGTCACATGAGGTCAGGAGTTTGAATAACATGATGAAACTTTGTCCCTACTAAAAATATAAAAATTAGCCGAGTGTGGTGGCGGGCACCAGTAATCCCAGCTACTTGGGAGGCTGAGGCAGGAAAATCGCTTCAACCTGGGAGGCGCAGAGGTTGCAGTGAGCTGAGATCACACCACTGCACTCCAGCCTGGGTGACAGAGCGAGACTCCGTCTTAAAAAAAAAAAAAAAAAAAAAAAAAAGGGTAGTGCACTGTCCAAAGCTGCTTGTCCTTGAAAAGGACGCCAAAAACCAAACAAGCAACCAAAAAAAATCTGCAAGATATCTAGAGGGAAAACAGCACAATGAAGATGAAAAACTGCTATTTCATGCTGCTTTCAAGATCAAGTGATTTAATTTCACTAACATTGATTTTTGCAGAGTAATTTAATTTTGCTAACACTGACTGAGCTTCTGCTTACTTGATGTTAACATCTGGGCAGCCGAAGTCATCACCCGCCACACAAAGTAAGGAGGAGAAACATCAGGCCATCTGAGAGCCCGTCCACATGCAGATACTGATGAATCAAAGCATACTGCGTAAAAAGAGGCCTCCAAGATTAATCAGGGTTTATTTTTTAGGTCCTGAATCTCTCAGGAAGTCTGATAAAAAAGCTGGGCTCTTTCTCCAAAAAAATGCACTTACATAGAGTTTGCACGCCATTTCCAAAAGTCCTCTGAACCCCATCTACAGGGCCTTTTGAGTCACAGACTCTCATCAACTAGTCTTGAGCTATAAGCATCTGTGATACCATTTTACAGATTTAAAAAAAAAAAAAAAAATGAGGACTAGAGCAATTGGGTGACTTTCTCAAAATTCTCCCACCAGCTAATGGCAAGGTGGAGAGCTCTGGTCTCATGCTGCTGGGCAGGATGTTTCTAGAAAACATGCAGCACACTCAGCAGCGGTTAGCACTGACCCCCAACGAAAGCATTATAACAGCATTCCCATATGTGCCAACGCTACCCAAAGGTACACACATGAAATAACAGTGCCATCACACACACACACAGCTGTGTATTGTGAGTCGAAGGGAGAAAGTAAGTTGGGAGTGGGGGAGAGACAGTGTGTGTGGGGGAATGTAAGGCAGAGAGAGGAGGGAGAGTGGGAGAGGAAGGAGAGTAGGAGAGAAGGGGAGGAGGAGAAAAGGGGAGGGGGAGAGAAGGGGGTGGTGGGAGAAGAGAGAGAAAGAGAACTATACTACTGACACTATGAACTTGGGTCAGGTCTGGCCAGGGCTTAATCCAAAACCCTGCTCCCTACCCGTGAAACAAAAATCTAGGTTCAGATCACCAGAGAGCACACTGAGAAGTCACCATGTCCTTCCTTCAGTAAGGTGCAGGCAGGCAGGGGGGCCTCAATCACTGGGACTCAAACTCCCCGCCCATCAGCCTCTGTTCCATGCTACAAACCACAGAGCACAAGACACCGCTGCAGTTCAGGAGCAAAGCCCCAAGTTGAGTGGCACCAAGTATCCCACTTCCACAGGCACTCCAGGACCACTACCAAACAGGGGCTGGCAATCATGAGGAACTCTGCTTCCAGCAAGGAGATAAGTAACTTCGGCCTTCCACTGGAGGCCACAGATGGCAAAGACAAAAATCTGAAGATAAAAAGAGACAGAGAGTTCCACAGCTGGAAACTTTTAAGAGCTTTATTTCTTGCCCAAACTTAACCATTAATTACACAATGACAACCTGGGGATGCTTTGGCTTTTATGCCAAGTCGTGGCTTCCAACGCTATCACCTCTCTCTCCCGCTGGTTACCACACAGCATCTCGCTGGGGGCTGGGCCCTGGTCTAGCCCTCCATAATGCACCCTCCACCCTACTACCAAGGCAGACTTTCCAAACCACAAATCTGACAGTGCCCATTCTTCTGCATTAAGTCCTTCAAAACCTCCCTGTGCCTTCCAGAGAAAAATCCAACCTCCTTGAAATGGCCTAAGACTCTTTGTGATTTGACCTGTGTCAATACATCCAGCCTCAGCTCCAGATATTCCTTCACCAAGGACAAGACATGGAGGCAACTGAGGTTTCTAAACTCCAAGATACTGAGTACACATGCTTCCCAGCAGCTCTTTCCATCAAAACACCCATCTTCTCTAGGCCAGGCCTTTAACACTCGCCTGGGTGCAGACTCACCCCTTCACTGCCACAGGACCCCAACCACACTCATTTCTCAAGTTTAGGCACTCACTTACCTACTGGACTGTGATCCCATGCGCAGCTGGAACTGCATTGTATTTACTGTCCTTCACAAGGGCCAAACCAGCACAGGTCTGAGAAATAGCAGGTGCTTAGTAAACACCAGGCAAATGAATGACAAGGAAGTAATCAGTTGTTCTTGCTCACATGCTCCCTCTCTTCCTTCTCCTCCTCCTCCTCCCAAAACCTTCAGTTTTTTCACATGCTCCCTCTCCTCTCAAAGCCTTCAGCTTTTAAGTGGATTTGTACCCATAAAAATTTAAACAGGCCAGGCGTGGTGGCTCCCGCCTATAATTCCAGCACTCTGGGAGGTTCAGGTGGAAGAATTGCTTGAGGCCAGGACTTCCAGACCAGCCTAGAAAACATACCAAGACTCCATCTCTACAAAAATTTAAAACTTAGCCAGGAATGATGGCACAGTAACGTAGTCCCAGCTATTCATGAGGCTTAGATGAAAGCATCGCATGAGCCTAGGAGGCTGAGGCTGCAGTGAACTATGATCACATCACTGCATTCTAGCCTGGATAACAATGTGAAATCCTGTCTCTAAGAAAAAAAGAAAGAAAACTTAAATACTTCATTGATATTTGCTAAAATTCAAAAGTCCCATCAAAACCACAATGAGATACCACATCATACCCATTAGAATGGACAGCTACTTAAAAAAAAAAAAAAAAAAAAAAAAAACAGAAAATAAATGTTGGCAAGGATATGGAAAAATTGGAATTCTTATGCAGTCTATAGGGAAAACAGCACAGTGGTTCCTCAAAAAATCAAAAATAGAACTGCCATATGATCCAGCAATTCCACTTCTGGGTATATACACAAAAGAACAGAAAGACTTAAGGAAATATTTGTATATCCATGATCATAGCCATATTATTCACAGTAGCCAAAGCAGGGGAGCAACTCAAGTGTCCGTCGACAGACAAATGGATAAGCATATATATATACCATGTGGTAATGGACATTATATAAATGTGTTATCTATCAAACATACATATATTATTAATTATTATTGGGCCTTAAAAAGGAAGGAGACTCTGGACACATGCTACAACCTGAATGAACCTTGAGGACATTATGCTCATACAATGAGTCAGTCACAAAAGGACAAATAGTGTATGATTCCACTTACATGAGGTATCTAGATAGTCAAATTTAAAGACAGAAAGTAGAATGGCAGTTGCCAGGGGCTAGGGGAAAAAGGCAATGGGGAGTTGTTTGATGGATATGGAGTTTCAGTTTGGGAAGATGACCAAGTTCTGGAGATGGATGGTGGTGACG
Organism: Piliocolobus tephrosceles; assembly: GCF_002776525.5. Taxonomy (NCBI): domain Eukaryota; kingdom Metazoa; phylum Chordata; class Mammalia; order Primates; family Cercopithecidae; genus Piliocolobus; species Piliocolobus tephrosceles. The sequence continues at coordinate 129,931,436 of NC_045439.1, forward strand.
GTTGCACAACAATGTAAATGTACTTAATACCACTGAACTCGTACATTTAAAAAAATTCTTTTAAGTAGCCTCAATAGCTGCTGTCTGACACCACCCTATGATAAAGTTCAAAATGGTTTCAGACACTGACAGCTGCCGCACCGTCCAAGGAGGCTGCAGCTCCAAGGCTGGGTAATCAAGCTACCTGGGGTGCGGTGGCAAGCTGTTGATGCCTGGGACCTGCTGCTAGACCTGAATACTGGAAACATGCTGGTGTTCTTGCACACTCTTATTCCATCTTCAACAGTTACCTGGAGGAAGCACCACCAGGGGCCCAGCCCACAGAGGCATCTTTGGAGGGACCCTGGACAGACAACAGGCAGATATACGCATGGTCTGAGCCAGTCATGGTAAGAGCCACTGGGAAGATACCCAAGGTCAGACAAAGAGGAACACAGAGGAAGAGGTGCCCAGCTGGGTAACAGAGAGTAGAGTGGGCTGGAGGAGACTAAGGATGGAAGCCCAGTGGGAAGCTGGTGCCCTAGATCATTATTAACCTCCCCAGACTAAGTAAGCAGAAGTTGGGGTCTGTCCTCTAGTAAGTTACAGCCCCAGTAAGAACCCACACAAAGCATCTAAGCATCCAGGCATCTAAAGAACTCAACATCTACCATCCAATGTGTCCATCCACTTTCCAGGAAGTATGGTGATATGACTGTAAACGCAAACACGGCATCATTCTTCTTAAAAGCCAACAGTTCCAGCTCGGCCTGGTGGCTCATGCCTGTAATCCCGGAACTTTGGGAGGCTGGAGGGAGAGGACTGCTTGAGTCCAGGAGTTTGGAGTGTAGCCTGGGCAACATAGTGAAACCCCATCTCTATACAAAATTAGCCAGGCATGATGGCACACACCTGTGACCCCAGTTACTCAGGGGGCTGAGGCAGGAGGATCCCTTGGGCCTGGGAGGAGGTTGAGTCTGCAGTAAGCCGTGACCATGTCACTGTACTCCAACTGTGGCTACAGAGCGAGACACTATCTCAAAACTTAAAAAAAAAAAAAAAAAAAAAGGAAAAGGAAAAGAAGAAACATATACATGGAGGGAGCCCACAGTGTGGGGTCAGACTGCTCACAAAGTTTCAAACATCCTGAAGCTCAGGGAGACTAAATAATTTGCCCCAAATCACACTCACTAAATATTAGCGCTGGATAGAATGCAAGCCCAGACTTCCTGAAGCCAAATCCCACATGCATTCTCTCAGCACACAGAGGGTCTCCCACTGACTGCCTTTCTCCTTCTACTCTCTCATCTGCAGCAACCCAGTGGCCAAATTTTGCCCCATTTAAAAAGGAAGGAAAGGTCCCTGTCCTCATCTGGATAAGCTTTAGCTATGTTTTTATAACATTCAGAAAAGGCCATAAAAGATCTTCACTGAGGGCTGTGCTAAGTATTAAGTGTTACTCAATAAACCACAGCATGGAGGCTGCCAACTGACGTTTAGCTATAACCTGGAAAGAGTACTGGCTGAATACATTTTTTCTTCTATTTCAATTTCTAGGTATCATTTATATTCATCAGTCCCCACCCCCACCTCCCCCATTAGCAAGCATAAAACAAACAAAAAAACCCACAGAGCTACAGTTTTAAGACACAACCAGAGTAGGTGGCATATTATGATAAACAAAGATGACAATAAAACATTTTTCCAGCTGTGATAAACATATTTAAGATCTATCATAGAGGCTGCCAGAGCTAAAACTGAAAACTATGAAAATTGCAAGTTGTTCATAACACAGAATTTATGTCTTAGAAGCTTTTATTTTTGAGGCAGAAGTTGTCTCACTAGGAGATCATTTCCTTACCTTTTTAAAATTTGAACTTTTAAAGCTGTGACATGTTGAGGCTGTCACACGTCCAAAGTGATTCAACAACTGGCTGAGGGATGGACTGAGGCTGAACACGGGCACATGGTCCAGCTCAGAGGCCCAGCTGGAGAAGACAATACTGCTCAGGGCAGCCCTACTAAGCCTCCAGGTGGATCCCAAAGATCTACGCCCACCAAGTGATTAGGACACTCACGTTTCATTACATTCAAATACTGTGAACAAGCAATTCAATTAACAGCTGTCTCAGTGTCTCAGATATCAGAAAAAATTAAGAAGAATGGTGAATTATGCCCAGATTTCCAAATATCCATGCCTTTGTGTCCTTTCTTGGCTTCTGAAACCATCTGTCTTCCTTTCCCAACTTAAAAAAGAAAAAACGAAAACTTTAAACAATAAACCTTGCCATGCAACTGTGACTGATGAGATGTAGTTGTGAAATGGGCTTGTCAGATACACTTATATAAGAGGATACCCACTTGATTGCAATTCATAACATCTCTAACATCTGAAAAACTTCAACAGACAATGATTTTCTCAATAAACAAAACTGTTGTGTATTACACTAAGCTGAGCTAAGATTACCTCATCCCTTAAAAACCAACGGCTGTAAACAAGTTGTAACACAACTGGGCAATGCCCACACAAGCAAAAGTCCCTTTGCAAAGCCCAGCGGACTTCCCAGCAACTTCCCGGCCTTCCGAGCAGAAACAGCCCCCAATGATGGAACTAAACGAGGAGACTTAACAGAATTGGAGAACTTCAGATTGTGAAAGACTCGGAACAGAATACTTTACTTTTAGAATCCTAAAATAAACACAGCCAGACCACTTGAGGAATCACGGAGGTGTATCCGTGAAAAGGCACTATATCTGCTTTTTAAGTCACACACCCAAACTAGTCAGATCTCTCCTAAAACCCTTGATATCCACCTCTTTTGATGAACACCTACTATGCCATGCACTTTGTCAGATCCTATGGAAACAAAGAACGTGTTTCCTGCCCTTAAATAATCCCTACAACCATAGAAAGAGAAAGGGAGAGAAGCCGATACTCTCAGCACTGTGCGATCAAAATATCCAGCAGTGATACGAGATATACTGTGAGGTAGGGAGGTCACTGACATGAGGGGTTAATCAACTCTGGGGAGAGAAGTGGTGCCCGGGAGCCTGCTCCAACTTAAATGCCATAGCAAGAAAAGTATAACCACTTATCACATTTGAGACCCAAATAAGACAGTAAGTATGAATTTAAAAAGCAACCCAGGCCGGGTATGGTGGCTCACGCCTGTAATCCTAGCACTTTGGGAGGCCAAAGCGGGTGGATCACCTGATCAGGAGTTCCAGACCAGCCTGGCCAACATGGTGAAACCCCATCTCTACTAAAAATACAAAAATTAGCCAGCCATGGTGGCACGTGCCTATAAATCCCAGCTACCCGGGAGGCTGAGGCACAAGAATCGCTGGAACTCAGAAAACAGAGGTTGCAGTGAGCCGAGATCACGCCACTACACTCCAGCCTGGACGACAGAGTGAGATTCTGTCTCAAAAAAAAACAAAAAACAAAAAAAAAAACGCAACCCAGAGAAAGATACTAGTTTCTGTGTGCTTAAGGAAAATGTAAAACTGTAGACAAGCTCCTCAATTAAACCTCCAATATTTCCAAATCAACTACAGTATTTAAACAGAAAGACTCCTTTTATAATTACATCTGACACTTTTCCCCATGAAAACATCTCGGAGCACAGATACGCTTCTTCAACGTGAAGGTCGGTCTCCACGGGCCCTAAAAGGAACACTAGCTCACCTTACAGGAAAACCCTCAGCAAACATGAGAGGGGCAGTCATCTTTCTCCTGGTACCTCTCCTGGAAAACAACTCAGATAACCATAGGAGACCAAAGAGTCCTAATATGATTTAGGAGACGGAAGTTACTCAAAATCATTTCAAACAAGTTCACCACTGAACGCTTCCTGTGACCAAATAACGGTGGCAGGCCCTGAAGGTTTCAACCGTTCTGCTCCATCCACCCTGTTGCTCATTCATCAGTCCTGCCTCTAGGAAGACCCTATGCCTGAGGACCTAAGGGTGGTGAATTCCTTCCTAATCACTCTCCACCCTACACAGAAAATCACTAAGCTCAAAAGAAAAAGTATAAGGCCCCCATCCACATTCCAAATTGATTTCACACGACTCAACAGAAATCATAGCATTTCTCCCCTCCAACCACCCACCCTGAAGAGTGACCATCTCCCTGGCCACACACAGCAAACAATAATTCAGATGACACCAGGGGACAGACCCTAAATTCAAGTATTAGCCTGATGCAGGTCTAAAGCAGTGATATGAACAGAATTTTTGAATCAAACCAAATGAACCAGACTCACCTTCACTAATACATGGGGTAAAATTCCACAGAGTTTTATGAAAGCCATGTCATAGCTCCCCCAAGAATAGCCCTGAGGCCTCCCGACAGGGATGGCATCCAACCACCCCAGGCAGGAGAGTCTGCTGCCTCCATCCCTGCAGCCAGGAGGCATCAGATGTCATCCAAGCCATCTTCTGTGGCTCACATATCCAGCAAATTACAGAACTCCCTCAATTTAGAGGTTTATCCTTGAACTACTGCTTGGAATGAACCCAAATAGGCAAGCATTTTCTCCTCCATAAGGCTACCCATTACCTATACCCATTGCACAAGACTGCAATCAACGAAAACCTCCTGATAACTATCGGAATAGCTGGTGGTGAATGCAAAGACACAAGCAGAGAAGCAAGAACTAAACAACGAGGCGGGCCAGGCGCGGTGGCTCAAGCCTGTAATCCCAGCACTTTGGGAGGCCAAGACGGGTGGATCACCAGGTCAGGAGATCGAGACCATCCTGGCCTACACGGTGAAACCCCGTCTCTACTAAAAAATACAAAAAACTAGCCGGGCGAGATGGCGGGCGCCTGTAGTCCCAGCTACTCGGGAGGCTGAGGCAGGAGAATGGCGTAAACCCGGGAGGCAGAGCTTGCAGTGAGCCGAGATTGCGCCACTGCACTCCAGCCTGGGCGACAGAGCGAGACTCCGTCTCAAAAAAAAAAAAAAAAAACAACGAGGCGTATGTCATGTGCCAGGTAGACATGTGAAACAAGGTGCAGGCAGAAAGTTGAGCAGCTGCCCTCAAGATATCACAATTTATCAGCAAAGCAGACTCGTAAAGAGACAGAATCCTAACATAACCAAAGTGCTACCGAGGCTTAAAGAAGCAGAGTTACGTATCACTTAACAACGGGGATGCATTCTAAGAAATGCACAGTTAGGTGATTTCATCATTGTGTGATCAGAGTGATCTTGATGGGATAGCCTACTACTACATACCTAGGCTATACAGTATAGCCTATTACTCCTAGGCTACCGACCTGCAAGCCTGCAGTGTGTTACTGCACTGAATACTGCAGTCAGTTTTAACACAATGGTAGGTATGTGTGTATTTAAACACACCTAAACATAGAAAAGGTACAATAAAAAAAAATAGTATGATTAAAAAAAAAAAGGTACAAATGGCCAGGCTCACACCTATCATCTCAGCACTTTAGAGGCCAAGCACTTACTTGACGCCAAGAGTTCAAGACCAGCCTAGGCAATATAGTGAGATCCCATTTCTACAAAAAATTAAAAAACAAAAATTAGCCATGTGGTGGCACGAGCCTGCAGTTCTAGCTACTTTAGGGAGGCTGAGGCAGCAGAATCGCTTGAACCTAGGAGCTCAAGGCTGCAATGAGCTATAATCACGCCACTGCACTCCAGCTTGGGTGACAGAGCTAGACCTTGTCTCTTAAAAACAAAACAACGTATGTATACACGCACACACACACACACACACACACACACACATATATATATATAGGAGTACTAGTACAAATACAGCTTGCAGTACTAGAAGTTGCTCTTCCGGGTGAGTCAGTGAGTGGTGAGTGAATGTGAAGGTTGACTACATTACTGTATACTACTGTAGACTTTATAAATACTGTATACCTAGGCCTCACTAAATTTATTTAAAAATTTTTCTTCAGTAATAAATTAACCTTAGCTTAACCATAGCTTTTTTACTTTTACAAACTTTATTTTTCTTAAATTTTGGTTCTTGTATATATTTTCTTTATATTCTTATTCTATAAGCCTTTTTCTATTTTTAACTTTTTTTAACTTTTTTAACTTTTTGTTAAAAACTAAGACACAAACACACACGTTAGCCTAGACCTACACAGGGTCAGGATCATCCATGTCACTGTCTTCCACCTTCATATCCTAACCCACTGGAAGTCTTCAGGGGCAGTAACCCACGCAGAGTCATCATCTCCTATGATAACAATGCCTTCTCCTGGATACCTCCTGAAGGACCTGCCTGAGGCTATTTTATAATTAATTTTCTGTTTAATAAGTATAAGGAATACACTCTAACAATAAAAAGTACAGCATAGTACTTTTAACAATAGTACTTTCTAACAATAGTACTTTCAATATAGTACTTTCCAACAATAAAAAAAGTACAGCATAGTACATACACCAGTAACAGGGTTGTTTATTATCAAGTATTAGGTACCTTACACAACTACACTTTTATCTGACTGGAAGCACAGTAGGCTTACACCAGCATCACCACCAACATGTGAGTAATGCCGTGCACTACAACAGATATGATATCCCTAAGAGACAGCACTGTTTCAGCTCCATTATAATCTTATGGGACTACTGTTACAGATGAGGTCCACCACTGACCAAAACATTATGTGGAGCATGACTACAATTAATTCTGAATTTGGATGGGGACACAAAATAAGCACAGCTCTGGCAGGTCTAATAAAGATTAAGAGAGAAAAGCAACTAAAACATCTGAGAAAACAGATACAGAGGGAATAACACCACACAGAAAATACTACATACAACTCAGCTGTAATTTTTAATTGACTTGCTGGAAATTATTAAATTACTAAAATTGATTTAAAAAGAACCAGAAGGCCAGCACGGTGGCTCATGCCTGTAATCCCAACACTTTGGGAGGCCAAGGCAGGAGGATCGCTTAATCCCAGGAGTTTAAAACCAGCATGGGCAACATAGTGAGACTCTGTCTCTACAAAAAATTTAAAAATTAGCCAGGTATGGGTCCCAGCTACTCCAGGGGCTGAGGTGGGAGGCTCACTTGAGCCCAGTGGGTTGGGGCTACAGTGAGCCATGACTGCACCACTGTCCTGGGCAACAGAGTGCGATCCTGTCTCCAAAAAAAAAAAAAAGAGCATCAGAGGAAAGAACCAGAAACCTGGAACAGACCAATACCCATGAAACTTTTTTAAAGTTGTCACAAAAACTAACCATTTTTTTGGGCCAGGCATGGTGGCTCACACCTGTTAATCCCAGCACTTTGGGAAGTGAAGGCAGGCAGACCACTTGAGCCCAGCAGTTCTAGACCAGCCTGGACAACATGGCAAAACCCCATCTCTACAAAAAATACAAAAAAAAAAAAAATTTTTTAGCCACGTGTGGTGGCAAGCACCTGTGGTCCCAGCTACCAGGGAGGCTGAGGTGTGAGGATTGCTCAAGCCTGGGAAGTCAAGGCTGAAGTGGGCCAAGATTATGCCACTGCACTGAAGTCTTAAAAAAAAAAACAAAAATAAACCACCTATTATTTGTGTGTGTGTGTGTGTGTGTGTGTGTGTCAGCCTCCAAGCATTTAACAAGTGAGTTGTTTCAAACCTTCAAAGGACAGTTTATTGCCACACTATTGCCAAACTGTTACAGAGAAGAAGGTAAAAAGGAAAAGTCACTGATTCATTTTACAAAACTAGCCTAAACCTGACAGCAAAATCTGGAAAAGAATGCATCTAAAGAGAACTGTAAAGCTATCTCATTTAAAATAAGATATTAAAAAATCTGAATATGTTAGCAAACCAAATTTAATTAGGAATTTAAACAGCCACCCACAGCAACCAAAAATAGTTTAACACAGGAATCTGAGGAGGGATTACTACTAGGTAATCTATGCCTACATCACATTAATAGGTGTAACAACAACATCTGAATCTAAATGAATGCCAGGATGACACCTGATGACATTCAACACCCATCCTTAACAAATCACCCAAGAAAACAAGACAGGCAATTCTTCAATATGATGAAAACCTCTCCTAAACCAAAAGATACCTTACATATTGAGAAACAGAGGCATTATCATTAACATAGACAAAAAAGGACAAATATGCCTGTAATCAACATGTAACAATTCTGGATGTGCAGGCTAATGCAGCAAGACCCTATGACCAAACCTGCTTGGTTGGGCCAACCCCCATGCCCAACCCACTAGCCGTACCCACTTCCATCTCCCACCTTCTAGTCAGCTGCATGCAACTCAGTTCTGGCCAAGGAGAAGCAGGGCCTGCTGGTTGAGCAGCAATTGCTGACCTGTCATTCTGCCTTTTTTGCCTTTTGTCTTCATCCCTTCCCATCTTCTTCCTGCCTGAAACACAGACATAATTCCTGGAGGTCGTTCTGTGTTCATGAAGACAAAAGCCACAGGCTAAGGATGAAGAAACAGAAGCCAGGAGCCCAGTCCTCACACGCTCTTCGAGCACCTCACAGCAGCCACAGACTCCTTCCCTCTAGACTGCCTGAACTTGAGAAAAGTCAGCCCCTGCGGGCCTACTCCCTTATTAGGCAGCAGGCTGTCAGTTATTTTCAGCCATTTATATTCCTAAATGACACACACCTGATGGTAAGTAAAGACGTATTATGTACCAGAAAAATGGAGACCAAATTATCCTTATCTGTCATCAATGATTTTCGGCACAAAAAAATCAGCAAGAGTCAACTGAAAAACTATTACAACGAACAAGAGCAATCAACAGATTGGGTAGATACAAGATAAGTACAGAAAATACCAGAGCTTTCCTCACACACAACCAATAATCATCTAAAAGAAACAAGGGAGGTCAGGCATGCTGGCTCACGCCTGCGAAGTCAGCACTTTGGGAGGTGAAGGTGGGAGGATCACTTGAGGTCATGAGTTTGAGACCAGCCTGGGCAACACAGCAAGACATTGCCTCTAAAGGAAAAAGAAAAAACTTAGCCAGGCATGGTGGTGCATACCAGCAGTCCCAGCTGGTGGTGCATACTTCAGCCTGGGTAACAGAGCAAGACCTTGTGTCTCAGAAATGGAAAAAAAAAAATTTTAATAAAAAAAAATTTTTAAATATATTAAAAAAATGGGGAATAAAGACTGCTCCTACATGAGCAACAAAAAGTGTTCATTAACCAGAAATAACCCAAAAGGAAAAAAGTATACAACCTCTACGACCTTCTGTGATTTCTTCACAGATAGATAAGTTGAGTAAATGGAGAAACATAGAATGTCCTTGAATGAGTAATTCAAATATTTGGAAATGCTTTCTTCCAAACTGATTTATTAACAATCACAATCAAAATCTAATGAATTTGTGTTTTTTTGGATGAGTAGTGGAGAACTGCAAAAACAAAACAACATACACACACACAAAGTTCACCTGAAATAATGGTGCTTCAAATTTTTGTTTTAACCTGAGTGGAGATTCTTCCTAGAAGATGTCAACATGTATAATGAAGCTACAGTGTTTAAGACAAAATGATTTTACCACTAAAAGGCAGATCAGTGGGAGAAGACAGCTTTAAGAGTCTTAGCCAGGCACGGTGGCTCACGCCTGTAATCCTAACACTTTGGGAGGTCGAGGCGGGCAGATCACGAGGTCAGGATTTCAAGACCAGCCTGGCCAACATAGTGAAACCCCATCACTACTAAAAATACAAAAATTAGCCGGGCATTATGGCACATGCCTGTAGTCCCAGCTACTCGGGAGGTTGAGGCAGGAGAACTGCTTGAATCCAAGAGGCGGAGGTTGCAGTGAGCCGAGATGGCGCCACTGCATTCCAGCTTGAGCAACAGAATGAGACTCTGTCTACAAAAAATAATAATAATAGACCGGGCGTGGTGGCTCAAGTCTGTAATCCCAGCACTTTGGGAGGCCGAGACGGGCGGATCACGAGGTCAGGAGATCGAGACCATCCTGGCTAACACGGTGAAACCCCGTCTCTACTAAAAAATACAAAACACTAGCTGGGCGAGGTGGCGGGTGCCTGTAGCCCCAGCTACTCAGGAGGCTGAGGCAGGAGAATGGCGTAAACCTGGGAGGTGGAGCTTGCAGTGAGCTGAGATCCGGCCACTGTACTCCAGCCTGGGCGACAGAGCGAGACTCCGTCTCAAAAAAAAAAATAATAAAATAATAATAATAAATAGAGTCTCTAGCTAGGCTGGGCACAGTGGCTCACGCCTGTAATCCCAACACTTGGGGAAGCCAAGGTGGGCAGATCACCTGAGGCCGGGACTTCAACACGAGCCAGGCCAACATGTAGAAACCCGTCTCTACTAAAAATATAATAAAAAATAGCCAGGTGGGGTGGCGCACGCCTATAATCCCAGCTACTTAAGAGGCTGAGACAGTAGAATCACTTGGAGCAGGGAGGCGGAGGCTGCAGTGAACAGAGATCGCATCTCTGCACTCCAACCTGGGCAACAAAGCGAGACTCTGTCTCAAAAAAAAAAAAAAGGAAACATATTGTTCGATAATCCAGTGAAGAAAAAAACAGCACAATGTGGGGAAACTAAATTGTCAACAGGAAGAGGTATCTTACTTCACTTAAGTACAAATACGTTCTAGAAATATTAAAGAATTAAAAGAAAAAGATAAAGCATCAATATGCATGATTAACTTTAACTAATTTTGACTTGAGTATAAACTTACTAAGCAAGAGAATTAAAGATCATAATGAAGGGACTGCTGTTCTACATTAAAATGATACAACTTTTTAAATGCTAAATTACAAGGCTCAATTTAGTGTTCAATTCTGGTGGAGTATGGATGACAGACACTGCTCCTGGAAGCTGAAACTAAGAGTTTTCTGCAAAATATTTTGGCAATATTTATCTAGGATCATGCACACTTATACTATTCTTATTCCTTAATTTCCACTTTCAGGAATCTAGCCCCAAGAATTTATCAAAGTAGCATATCAACAATACACAATAATTTTATCACTATTTTTTAATGATCGAAACTATAAAATAGGCCAGGCATTGTGGCTCACACCTGTAAATCCCAGCACTCTGAGAGACCAAGGTGGACAGATAACTTGAGGTCAGGAGTTTGAGACCAGCCTGGCCAACATGATAAAACCCCATCTCTACTAAAAATACAAAAATTTGCCAGGCATGGTGGCATGCACTTACAGTCCCAAACACTCGAGGCTGAGGCAGGAGAATTGCTTTAACCTGGGAGGCAGAGGTTGAAGTGAGCTGAGATCACACCACTGCATTCTAGCCTGGGCAACAGAGGAAGACTTTCTCAAAAAAAAAAAAAAAAAAAAAAAAACTAAAATACCTAAATTTAGCATTTATAGAATAATTTTAATTTTAATAATTTCATTAAAGACCACATTCCAGGTGATAAAGATATAATGTTATGGGCAGAAATTCACAGTGTGTGTGTACATAGTATACTATTATTTTTATTTTTTAAAATATATAGATACACATACAACAAAATATTAACAATGGTTACCTTGAGATTAAGGATAATTTTTATTTCCCTTTTATAGAGACAGACAGAAAACTTATTTTCTAATTCTCTCCTCACAGTCATCTATTACTATTATAATTTGAAAAAAGCAATACACATAATAAAACACTTGTAGTGTCTGGCGGCAGGCAAATGTGTCCCTGATCAAAGGTTCATTGTTCGTCATAGCTGCACGTTATTTTTAAATAGGTCAAATATGTGAAGTCATTCTAGTGCTATGTGTACACGTGATTGTTGAATCAATGAGAAGAGCCCCAGAACACACTCTGTAGACCTCATATAAAGGAGACAATGGGCTCTTCTGGAAGAGAAGTAACTGGAAGGATGAGGAAGCCTAGGGTTATGACACTGATGGTCATCTTGGAACTCTAAGGATCTCCCTTTCTTTAATTTACATTTATAGAATATCCACCATATGCAGGTACCAGACATTCAAGAATGAACACAGTTCTTGCTTTCACGTAGTTAACAGTTTCTCCTCCAAAATTTTATGTAAAGCAATCATGACCACTGTACTTTTCCCTTTCGGGTATGTCTAATCATGATGTGGTAACAAATTCTGTTTCAGTGCAACAATCAGATTTCCTGTATAGTAATTATTTTAAAATATGTCTGAAACCCACTCTCTCAAAAAGCTGAGACTTTAATCGCTATGAACTTTTGAAGACACCAATTTTCTAGAACCTATAGATAGCATTAACATTTCAACTATTCAGAGGCCACCACTCATTCACTCTGCCAATGAAACTTGTCTAAGTCCTTAAGACAGCTTCTCTAAACAAGAGAAGCATGGCTGTACATTTTTTCCAAATTTTTTTCAGAGAAACTACAACCACAGTGGAAAGTTCACTGGATGAGGAGAAAAAGGAACAGGGTAAAAGATGCTGGCCTCAGACACGCAAAATACAAAATACAGCGTCTGGCACAGACCTGGTGCTTATCAGGTATTTGCACAATAACTATTTTGCAAAATGAACAGCAGGCTTAAAAAAGCAGTTGCCCATCTGCTCATTCACAGCACCCAGCTTCTAAGAGCACTACACCATCAGCAGAAATTGCAAAGATTCCTTCACCGTCAAAGGTGAGGCCAGGAGTGTCTGTGACTGCACAACATGTACCCAGCATGGGGGAATCCGCCCCATTCAATGTAAGCACAGGTGTTTTCAAAGATGATCTGTAAGGCTACTAAGAGTTAAAGGTCTTTCTGCTTTGAAAACAAACAAAACAACTAAAAAGTCACTGCCCAGGGATTTGAGTCTTTTCTTTCCATTTCTATTATTGAGAGAGCCTCCAGAAGACTACAGCTAAGACAGCTGTTATTTTCCTACTAGAAGAGCAGCTGAGGAAAGGTAAAACAGAGTGAGAATGATCATCTATTTACTGTACAACCTGCTAGTCCACCACCAGAAGTATGCAAACAAGAGCCTCAGAAGATGGCTATTCCACCAGTACATCAATTAACCAAACAGTGTAATCATACACACAGTGTCACTGACATGCCAGTACATCAATCAGTTATAGAGTATAAAACCATGTGTGGTCCAAAAGGACCCTACAGCAATCCCCAAGAATGCTAGGTGGCACAGTAGCTTATGTCTATCAGCCCAGCTACTCGGGAGGCTGAGGCAGGAGGATCACCTGAGCCCAGGAGTTCAAGGCTGCAGTGAGCCATGATCACGTCACTGCACTCCAGCCAGGGTAATAAAGCAAGACCTCATTTTTTTAAAAAAGTAAAATAAAATAAAAAGATGCTCCCATGTGACAGTCTTGCCATGCAAGCTAGTGTCTCCAAAGAAGACTTACTGGGCTACACAAAGGAAGCTGGACATTAGGAATCCCACCCAGAAACATTTGTGTTAATCCTTACGAAATCGCTGATTAAGTATCACCAGATACGCTGCTTCAACTTTCTCGGAACCTGTATTTAGGGGGAAAAAATCCATTCACCACAAATGAAATGATTATTGGACCAAAATTAGTTAACCCAATCAGAACTATTTGAGTCACCAAGACATTATCATCCTATAAAGCTGGAAAGGTTTTTGTATTTCTCAAAATTTTATGACTCTCATCACAAATGAGACCAGAAGAAATATAATGTTTAGCATGGAAGCATTTGAACTGTAGGCACTTTTGCTAACCTACACTTTTTTTTTTTTTTTTTTTTTTTGAGATGGAGTCTTGCTCTGTCACTCAGGCTGAAGTACAATGGCGCCATCTTGTCTCATTGCAGCCTCTGCCTCCCAGGTTCAAGTGATTCTCCCACCTCAGCCTCCGGAGTAGTTGGGACTACGGGCGCACACCATCACACCCAGCTAATTTTTGTATTTTTAGTAGAGGCGGGGTTTCACCATGCTGGCCAGGCTGGTCTCAGGCTTGGCCTCTGAGCCCAAGCCAAGCCATCGCATCCCCTGTGACTTGCACATATACGCCCAAATGGCCTGAAGTAACTGAAGAATCACAAAAGAAGTGAAAATGCCCTGCCCCACCTTAACGGATGACACTCCACCACAAAAGAAGTGAAAATGGCCGGTCCTTGCCTTAAGTGTTGACATTACCTTGTGAAAGTCCTTTTCCTGGCTCATTCTGGCTCAAAAAGCTCCCCCACTGAGCACCTTGTGACTCCCACTCCTGCCCGTCAGAGAACCACCCCCCTTTGACTGTAATTTTCCTTTACCTACCCAAATGCTATAAAACGGCCCCACCCTTATCTCCCTTCGCTCTCTTTTCAGACTCAGCCCGCCTGCACCCAGGTGATTAAAAAGCTTTATTGCTCACACAAAAGCTGTTTGGTGGTCTCTTCACACGGACACGTAAGACACTGACCACAGGTGATCCGCATCGGCCTGCCAAAGTGTTGGGATTACAGGCGTGAGCCATGGCGCCTGGCCTTATCTACATTTTATTTCATGAAAAGAGTTGTGGGAAAAAGTGAAGCCTGGGTCCATCATTTTCTTGGTTACTTTGGATCCTACTCCTTTGTTGCAAGAATCATAAATATTCCCAATTCTTTTACAGGCAAAAATGAAACTTGTACCCAAATATGTCCTTTAAAAATAAACATTAAACATTATGAGGGAAACAACTGGCACTGTGGAAAATGTCTGTGCATCCTGGCTAAGCAACTCACTATTGCTTGGATTATATTAATATACACACCATAAAGCTAAGAAAGAACTTAAATTTTAGCCTCTGTATTTCTGTGCTGATTAAGCTGCACTTTTTTCAACTTATCGCCTTCATACTTGCCTGTCCAAACAAAAAGATCTCAAGAATTCCATTGAAATAGCCCAAACAAGAGCCTAAACTTGCAAAGCTATTTTTCAGAGCTCAATAGTACAACAACAGGAAGTAGGACTTCTGGGATAGGGATTTTGCTATTTATTTTTTCTTTCAATGGACGCTTTTAAGCAAGAGAGAAAAAAATCTACAGGCATTACAAATCCTGGAAGCTATGAATCAGGAAGTGGGAAATGGCTGATTCTGAAATGGCCAGCCTGAAAATCCTGGCTCTTTTATGTAGTCAAGTCTCCGAGGCCAGGAATTTCAGAAATCTTAGGCATTTTGCATTATTTTCTGAATCTTAAAAGAGCTGAGACTTGAGAGAAAAGAGAAGGGCCAGGATAAATGAACCAATAAGGAAGCCATCAGTCTCCAGCTCCATGCCCCCATCACCACACAAATCTTGCCCCCATAATTACAAGCTCAGTTGGGACATGCTCCTTACAAATGGGGTTTTGTTTACAATGCTGCTAAGGAGAAGGGGGTGATAGCCCATGGTTTCTGCAGACCCAGGCTTCAGCTTTCTCATTCTTTCCCAATGTTGAATCTGGAATGGACTCGGGACCCCAAATATTTCACAACTCCAAACACCCTACAGTTGATTAAAAACAATGGTCACTTTTGTTTTCAGGAAAGACTATACCAGATTTTTGCTAAGTCTAAGTAAAATGCAAAGACCCATGCAACGAACCTGCACGAATGCTTTCAGATATGCAGATTTGAAGAGGGGGGCACTGCTCTCTTTTGAGCAAATGGAGATCCAGTAACAGAGCAGGGCTCACTCTGCAATGGCTGCATTTGCATCAATGTGAGACACCAAACAAATGCCTGCACATGGGAATCTAGTATGTGGATGGAGAGAAAAGAGGGCATCTTTATCCTTCCAAATATGACAACTCAATCGAAAACTTCTCATTCCAAAGTCCTACAACAGGAAGCTACTGGAGCTTGTGAAATTATTTCCAATTATTTTCTATAGAAATTAAACGTATCAATTCTATTGGCAGGTCATGTGAGATGACAGGTTTAAAAACGTATGCTGATTAGGGGAGAAAAGTAAAGAAAAAATAGAAGAAAATAAAGTCATTTCCTGTGTCAGCTGTAATTTGGGAGGCTTTTTTCCAGTGTCCTTCTGAGTGAATTTGCCATAATCAAATGTAGTCAAATATAACTGCAATGTGCAAAAGCACAGTGATGACCTGAGAGGGAGGTACCACCCAGAACCCTTGGGACCAGTCTTCTATCTCTTCCAACAGACATCCACTACCATCTCCCCAAAATTATTTCATAAACACCAGTAGCCTCCCATGTGTTTCTTTAACTTAGCACAAATAAGAGAACCAATATGTAACAGATGTTTTTTAGCTCTTAAGAACCAACCATTCCTCTTAGCCCAGCCTCTACAGACTTGGAAAACCATCCCCGATTTGCCCCCAGCCTCATCCCCCACTATAACCTAAACAAACCCTCCTCTCCAGCCTTGCTACCAGCCCCAACATACATTTTTAAAGTTCTGACACCAAGACCACCCCTAGTATAATCCTTCTGATCATCTAAGCACCCTCCTCCAGGAGACCTCCAAGATCCCTCTGGGCAAAATGATCTCTTCCTCCAATTCCAGGGCTCTTTCCCAGTGTGCTCACTCTATTCTCACTCATAAAAACATCTGATCGCATTCCACAGCTATGCACAACTTATCTTCTCAAAAGACAATGTAAAGCTCTTTTTAAAACAGGGGCTGCATTTTACACACCTTACATACCTCCTGCAGGTCCCCGAACATCCAAACACTCCAATTTGTCTCTGTCTCCAAATCCTACAAAACCAAATTATCTCTACTCAGCTCAGCTCAGTTCAGCATCCCAGGTGCCCCTGGGATCTACCTCATCTGCCTCCTCTGCTCTAGAGTAAAAGTAACACAAGTAACCCCCACTCTGCTGCCCACTGTAGCCGAATCCAAGTGGCACTCTCAGCCCATGCTCTTATCAGTGCACTGGGGGCAGGCCTGGCATCTACCAAGCACCAGAAATGCCCCTCCAAGCTTTGTGCAGCCTCCTTGCCAGGCAGATGGCCTCCAGGGCCAGGTTTAGCACGGGAAGCTAGAACATGGAGCTGACTGCACAGCCTGGAGCAGACACACCTCAGTTTCCACACCCACCTGACAAGACTGCCTAGAGGACTGAGGGAAGTCAGTGTTTCACCCATTGCCCTAATGGGAAGACAGTGTTTCACTCACTGCCCACGCCTGGAAGCAAAAGGTCCCAATGTTCCTAATCGATGTCCTGCCCTGTCATGCTCTGTCCAGATATCTAACCCTCACCTTTCTCTGTCCATCAAATAGTAAGAATTCATAGCAGCCAGTACATATGACCCTGAGGGCAACGTTCTAACAAAGCCAAAGAAAAGGTGGCACACTGGCATTCAATTCAAATCCCAGGGTGGCAAGAAAAGGGTCACTAGTTTCCTGAAAATAACTGGCATGCAAAATTCAAACAGGTAATTGGGGTGGAGTTCACGGAACAAAAGGGAAGGGAAAACCTCACATGGGTTGGTATCCTCTTCATTTAAGCACACTGTCTTCAGGCAGCAGAGGTTCCAAGGTGCATGCTAAACACCCCCGCGCAGGTTTCAGAGCAGCAGATAAAAGGGGCTAACCAGGCCCTCAGGAAGCCCAACCGGCACACACAGGGAGCCAAGTCGGTGGAAACCTTAAGCCTGTCTCATCTGTCTCTAAACTGCTCACAGGATTAACAAGAAGGCTTGATCGATACTGATTTTAGTCATGGCAGTGACTCATCACGAAATTCTACCCAGCTTAAAGCTCAGCTGTGAACAGAAACAAAACAACATAATAGCAGGGTCAGATTTAAAATAGCAAGTATGACTGGTAAACAGTTAATGCTTATAAACAATTCACAATCACCTTCCCAGCCTTCTGGATTTGCTGGGAGAGGAAGAAGTACCACTGAGGGCTCTGAAGTGGGCTGCAGCAGTAAGTCTGTCTTCTGTGTCAACCCTTCCAACTCACTGATGCTAGTGTCAGCTTTACAAAACAGACCCTGGGGAGGGTCAAGAGGAGCTGCTTTTAATTGAATTCCACAGATCTGATGGGTATGTGTGCTCACTGAGGAGGGGAGAGAGGAGGAATGTACTTACATGGAACAGAGTTTTCAAGGAGTGAAATTTAAGCTCTCCTGGAATATAACTTCCTCTATGTAGCTCCTGCAGAGTTTAAAATAAGCAACTTATTTGTCCTAAAATGAGAGAAATGGGGTCATATAAAATTTCTCAATAATTCAGTTCCTCTCAAACTGCATTTACTTCAAGGAAAGCAATGGGGTGCTCAGAAGGTGCACTAAACATTTCAGGCATTTAGTTAAGGAGGCGAATGTGCTCAGTGCCATGCTGAAGACATGTACTTTCAAGTACTGGATTCCATGTAAATTTTAATAATCTGTAACCAACTCTCAGACCCGGCCAAGAACTTCCATAGAGTGTCCTGGTCTTGAGATCCCTTCACTATGGCACACTGCTCCACTGTTATGAACCGCATGACTGTGTCCCCTCAAATTCATATACTGAAGCCCCAACCCCAAAATACCCTCAGTGGTATCTGAAGGTGGGGTCTTAGGGAGGTAATTAGGTTTATATGAGGTCCCAAGGGTAGAGCCCCCACGATGGCAACAATGCCCTTACATAAACAGGAGGAGACCAGAGGACACACGACAAGACATTTGTCATCTGCAAGCCAAGAAATGGACCCTCATCAGAAACCAAATTTGGTCGGCATCTTGATCTCAGACTTCCAGCCTCCAGAACTGTGAGAAACATAAGTCTGTTGTTTTAGCCCTCAGTCTATGGTAATTTGTCACAGCAGTGTGAGCTAAGACATCCATACAGCCCTGTAAGAGAACCAACTCAGGGAAGAGCCACACCTTTCATTATCTGACACCACCTCCTGCCTGATGACCAGGCAAAACAAGCACATACACAAACAAGCAAAAGGGGAGGATGAAAGTGGTCATTCGGGTTTGCTTTGGAGGTACACAGAAAATGCAATTCCAACTTCCAGGCACAGACCAGCTGCCAGCAGCAGGATTCCTCCCATTGGTCCCAGACCAAGGTGAACCACTCCTCTAGGCGGCACAGAGAAAGCTCCTCTGGAAGCCAGACAAGCTCAGCCACCTCAAAGTCTTGTTTGGAATCCAGCAGGTCCAGGCCTGAGCCCTGGCGCCTGGTTAAACCAAAGGATGACAACGAAGCAGAAAAAAACAGCCCCAGAGAGTATCTGCTGGAAAGGCAGACAGGCGGACCTGGCCTTTGACACGCAGCATGCGTGCCAGGATCTCAAGCAGCGCATCCCTCCAAGCTTCCTCACCTGTAAGGCGAAGCCTCTAGCCCTCTTCTACTTTTGGGACACTCAGATTCTTGTCTGCAGAGGTCAATCCCTTTCTTTCAAGGGCTCCCCGCTCTGTAATGAGGGACTCCATTTACAATAAAAAAATTGAGTTGTCAAAACAAATGAAAAACTTCCAGTATAATCATAATCAGTGAGGGAACCAAACATCTAAACAATTCTCTGTTCTGGAAAAGAAAATGAAAAAGGAATTACACGTCACACGGCTGATTAGTAATAAATTTCATTTTGTGACTACGGTGGCATGAGAGTTTGACTCCTGACTTGCTTTCCTTGAAAGAAAAACATGATCTGCAATACTGTCTCTTGCTATGGAAAACAGACCCATTCCTCGTGACTCAGCTCAAACCTATATTTTTTTTTTTCAAGGTCTTTCCTGACCTCACAGTTCCCCCACAGGGATCCCATGGTACCAAGGACCGCCAAGGACAAGGACTGGTCTCCTTGAATTTGTCTCCCCCACTATTCCAAGCATATACTCGCATAAACAATTGAGAAATAAGCTTTTTAAAATTGTGGTAAAATATACACAACAAAAAACTTAACATTTTAACTCTTGTTAAGTGTACAGTTCACTGACATTGATTCACAAGGTTGCTCAACCACCATAACCATCCATCTCTAGAACTTTTACATATTCCCAAACTGAAACTCTGTACCCATTAAACATCAATTTCTTATTGCTCCCTCCCCGCAGCCTCTATTCACCACCCCTCGCCATCCTACTTTCTGTCTCTATGAATGTGACTACTCTACATACCTCATGTAAGGGAAAGAATCATGCAGTATTTGTCCTTTCGTGACTGGCTTCTTTCACTTCACAGTGTCTTCGATGAAGGTTCAAAGACACTATAGCACATCATAGAATTTCCTTCCTTTTTAAGGCTGAATTATATTCCATTATATGGATATACCACATTTTGTTTATCCATCCATCTATGGATGGACCCTAGAGTTGCTTTCACTTTTTGGCTATTTTGAACTATTTGCTGCCATGAACATGAGTCTACAAATATCTGTTCGAGCCCCTGCTTTCACTTCTTTTGGGCATATACCCTAAAGTGGAACTGCTGGATTATATGGCAATTCTATGATGAATTTATTGAGGAAGCACCATATCATCTTTCACAGTGGCTGTGCCATTTCACAGTCTCACAAGTAAGGCACAAGGGTTCCAAAGTCTCCACATCCTGGCCTATGCTTGTTATCATCTGGTGTCTTTGGTAATAGCCATACTAATGAGTATGAAGTACCAATTGTGGGTTTGACTTGCATTTCACTGATTGCTGGTGACTTTCATCATCTTTTCATGTGCCTATTCGCCTCAAGGAATAAGTTTTAAATCAAAATAATAACTCCTCCTCCTCCTAAGAGACCTCTCATCACAAAAAGCAAACAGTATCTTTACTTACTAGCATTGTTAAATTGGTTAGTCTGGGCTCAAAACACTTTATTTTCCTTGTAAATACCACCATAGGCAACATTCTCTTGGCAAGACCATTCAAGCCCATCTACCAGGTTGCCTAAACAGGACTAACCTTGAATTCTGGTCTTAGGCAGACCCTGTGCAATCCAGAGAGCACAGCAAGAGAGCAGCTCCTTCTCTCACCATCCTGCATCAGGCAACATACTGCAGCTGGCTTTCCACCTGACTGAAGCCTTCTCCTGCTCTGGCTGCTGGGGGGCCTGCTCCAGCTGGGGACACTCATCCTTGCAAGCAGCCATCAAAGTACAAAGGGCACAGGTTCTCGGGTTTCTCCACCTTCAATTTAAAATACCCTAATTTGTTTTGCAGATACTTAATCTAAGTGTTTTTCAGATCCTCTGCCCTACATTTTGGCTGGAAACAAAGTCCCACTCACATCCCTCATGCTCGTGACCAGGCTCTTCCCCAGAAGGCCACATGACCCCCAATTACCTACCTCTCCTTGAAGAAGGAAGAGACTGAAGGACCAAGGGACATCCACAGTTCACACTGATACGTGAATGATCCACAACCGTGATCCCTGACCTGGTGGCCTTCTCAAAAGGGCCTTGGAATCCAAATGACCCATTTCCTGGAGGAAGATGCTTCACCCCTGAGGCAGATGCAGAGTCAGGAGGGAGACAGGGACAGAAAAGGAGGGAGCTGTGTTGCTATCCCCAAGGGAGTGCTTGTCAAACTCTCTTTACATAAAATGAAGCTGGGTTCCTAACTCTGCAGTCAAAAAAAAAAGGCAAATGTAGCTAGGAGCAAAACATCAGAATCAATATGCACCTAAAGGATACTTTTTTTTTTTAAAGAAAGTAAATAATTTCTAATGTGTATTTCCTCTATCCTTAGCAACAGTATCAGTTAACTCTTAGTGTTTATGATAAGCCCTAGGTTCTAAGAAATGTGCATGTATTCCGCTCATGAAGTACTAGTAATGATCCTCCGAGATGGGTGGCCCCCCCCTTTTTTTTTTTTTTTTTTGAGATAGAGTCTCACTGTTGCCCAGGCTGGAGTGCAGTGGCGCGATCTCGGCTCACTGCAACCTCCAACCTCCGCCTCCCAGGTTCAAGCAATTCTCCTTCCTCAGCCTCCCGAGTAGCTGGGACTACAGGCACATGCCACTATGCCTGGCTAATTTTTATATTTTTAGTAGAGACAAGGTTTTACCATGTTGGCCAGGCTGGTCTCGAACACCTGACTTCAGGTGATTCCCCCCCCCCCCCCGGCCTCCCAAAGTTCTAGGATTACAGTTGTGAGCCACTGTGCCCTGTCTGATGGGTAGATTATCTTCCATTTTACAGATAAGGAAAGGAGAGCAGAGAGGATAAATAATGTGCCCCCGGTACAACCCATCAGTAGACTTCTAATTCTCTGGCTCTGGGCTCTAATCCTAATCTCAGAAGGGAATGGTACCATCAAACAAGATTGGGGGAAAAGGTAGAAGGCCTGCTTGCTAGTTGGGAAAAGCAGAGACTGCCTGAAACACTTAAAACTCTACTTGTTCCAACAGGTGAACACAATTGAAAATTCAGAATTCACTCTCCTAATAGCTGGAAAGTATTACAAAAGCCCACAGACCAAATGATATCACCCTCCCAGGAAGTCTCTTGCATTACTGTGTTTTTTAATGTTATTTGTCAAGTGAAAACAAACAGTTACAGTGGCAGAACAGGCACCACCCAGCGAGTGGCACTAATAGTGGGCTAAGGATGGGCAATTGCTTCTCATCAAGAACCACAATGTGTCCAGTCAGTTTACAAACATAAATCAATACAAGTTCAAAAGCACCAGTAGCAAAGTCTAGGCCTGGATGCGAAGCTGGCACCCCTCTTTAAACAAATTGTTCCTCTCCACTTGCATGGTAAGGACCGGAAAGAGCCCTGCCACGTTGGCCAGCTCTTGCAGGGTAGCGGAGGCCACCTCCCTCTCCCAGCCTCAGGAAATCCAAGGCCACTGCATCAGCCTGGCCCAACCCAGAACCAGCCTTGGGCCCAGTCGGCCCAACTCAGAAAAAGGCAGGGGTCAGTCTCCAGCCTGGACTCCTCTAAAAGCCAGAAAGCCCCAGCAAATGAACAACAAGAGCGCTCACCTGAAATGGTTTCACCTTCATTTTTAGAGGAGAGGAACACAAAAGGAGGGCGTATTACTCCACAGGTTTTAACCCTGGCCCTTGATGCTACCAGGTACCCATGATGCCCCTAATAAAGGTGAGAATTCTTCCACTTTTCTAACATCCAGCTATTTTTTTTAAAAGTTGAACACTGCAGTTTCCGGAGAACTTTGCTATGTGAATTACCTCACTGCAGGTTTGCTCCCCTTGCTCTCTCTATTCCCTGCCTTAAAAGTGCCAGGTGTCTCCTTGGGAGCTGCTCTGTGCTACTGCCACCAGTCCTGCAGCCAACCTGTTTTGCAGGTCCTGCCTCTCCATCCACTGGGACCTCTGTCTCGACAAATCAGCCCAGCCCACAGCTCCTCTGGCAACCCAGTCCCTCACACTGAGGACCCCTGTCTCACCAGTCACCTCCCTCAGCTGGGCCAACCTGTCCAGCCCGTTCCCGCTTCCCTGGTCACAGGTCTAGAGACAACACTTCCCTCCCTGAGCCTGTCCTCACTGCCTCCCTCATCTGTACCATCACTGGCTCACACTAGGGTGTCTATCTGTCCCCCAATCCTGACTCCATTGAGAGGCCAGAGCAGCCTCCCCAGAACACCCTTCTCAGCAGGTCCATTGCAATGGTGCAAAGGTTTCAAAGCTCCCCATTCTCTAGCCAGCAGTCAATTCCTTCCCAGCACACAATGGATTCTGACACCCTCTCCACTCCATCAGTGCACACTGCCACCCACACCACACATGGTCCCTTCCTCTCCTGGGGAGCTGCCTCCTTAGATCTCCAGAGTCAAATATTTAGGGCACACTGAAGTCAAGACACCCTCCTTAAAGCTTCCCAAGCCATTCTGCAGCTCCGTGACCCCACTGCCTGCAGCCCACACACTTCTCTCCACTCAGCATCCCATAACTTAGCACTAAACTGATAGTGTCTGTTACTCTCCACCAGTAGTTGAGTTGTCCCAACTAGACAGCAAGCTCCTTGAGGAGAAACAAATATATATCATATTCGTTCACATGCTTTCCATGGAGCAGAGAACCACTGGAGGCCCTCAATCTACGTATCAGAAACAGGGTTCCATACTCTTTGTCACCCCTCACCTTCCACTCCCACTCCCCCTCCACAGGCAGGGACATGACCTTGAACCAGTCAGCCTGGTCAACCTAAAAACCCCTTCTCTTCAGGCACAGAGAAGCAAGGCAGTTACTTAGCGGTTTCAATGACCTGAGACTCAGATTTCTGGGCTCAAACCTTTCACTGTAGATATGCAAAAAAAGACCCTCCTTGGCCAGGCACAGTGGCTCACACCTGTAATCCCAGCACTATGGGAGGCCGAGGTAGGTGCATTGCTTGAGGCCAGGAGTTTGAGACCAGCCTGACCAACATGCCGGAACCCCGTCTCTACTAAAAAAAACAAAACACAACACACACACAGACACACAAAAATTAGCCAGGCGTGGTGGCACACGCCTGTAGTCCCAGCTTCTTAGGAAGCTGATCCACAAGAAGTGTTTGAACCTGGGAGGAAGAGATTGCAGCGAGTGGAGATTGTACCACTGCACTCCAGCCTGGGCAACAGAGCAAGACCCTGTCTTTAAAAAAAAAAAAAAAAAAAGGCCCTATTCAACTGGCAGCAATGGCAGCAATGCCCTGGTGTTGTGGGGAAGGAGGACTGGAGGCCTCAGAGAGAGCCCACTAGGGCCACCCACCATGAGGAAGAGAAAAAAAGAGAAAAGCATCCATTTATTGCATGCTTTCTATTTGCCAGTTTTG
Organism: Piliocolobus tephrosceles; assembly: GCF_002776525.5. Taxonomy (NCBI): domain Eukaryota; kingdom Metazoa; phylum Chordata; class Mammalia; order Primates; family Cercopithecidae; genus Piliocolobus; species Piliocolobus tephrosceles. The sequence continues at coordinate 129,955,995 of NC_045439.1, forward strand.
CTGGGCAGATTGGATACATTATCTATTGCTAATTCTCATGGCATCCCTGCTAGAGCAGGGTTATTCCAATCACAGGCAGAGACACTGAGGCCTGGAGCTCCCTTTCCAATATGCCTCCATGCATGGGAGAGAAGAACACAGTGAATTGTTTGAGAGGACAAGGCTTCAAAGGAAGCCCTGCACATGTGCGAACCCCACGGAGAAGAGCAGAGCAAAGGCAGGCCAGGCTGTCTAGGTAAGTTCACATCCACCCGGTTCAGCATTCACATGGGAATTTCACAAGATGTTTTTTTTACAAGCTGCTCTTGAAAATTAACATTCCTTATGATTATGTTTACATCTTCTGCAAGAAATATCCCACCCCACTCCTCGGGAGAGGAGACTTTCACGATAATTTCTAAGGTGTTCATTAAGTTCAGGAGTCCTCTTTACATCAACCTAGACAAGTAAACTTTCTTCTGTCCAGAGGTAGGGAGCTGGCCTGTCTCAAACCATCTCCAAGGGCCCCACCAGGAGACTGTCAAAGGCCCTCCCCAGCAACCAAAACTGGCAGGGTTGGGAAGGATGCTTAAGTGATAAAGAGATCTTTAGGACCTTGCTACTGTCCCTCCCAGGAGTTAATGCAAAAGTTTACTGGCCTCACCAAGAAAACAATGCAAGAAATAGAAGCCAACTTCCATAGATGGTAATTCTGCTAGTTCCAACCACATCGCCCTAAAATCTCTCTCTCTCTCTCTCTCTCCCCCCCTCCCTCACTCCCTCTCTCTGCCTAGTGTCTTGAGATCTGAAGGCTGGAAGGGCCTGTGAAATGACCTAGGTCCACGCTGTCACTCAAGGTCAGCAGGTGTGCAAGCACCCACCCGACTTTCTGAGATGCCACCCTGGCCCTCTGCATCAGGCCACTCCGGAGACCACCAGGCAGCCGAGTCCAGCCTGCAGATGCTTCCTCCTCAGGCACCCAGCTAGCTCCACGAAGGTTTAAAAGCACATTACAGACACAAATTGGTGCCAATGAATTATTCATTACATCTTATCTATAGGGAACTTATGGAACAAAGTCTCCATCCATAGGGATGAGGTGATCTTGACACAAGGCCAGACTCACAATGACCGTTTCAGGAGTTCTAATTTTTTTATTCACCTCAATGTACAAAAAACCTAATGAAACAATGACTTTAAAGATAATTTTATTACTTTCAAGTTCCATGCAGCAGTAACTGGTGTGATAAAATGTTTCAGCTGGCAGAGGTGCAATGATTAGATGAAAATAAATGTGTACAAAAAAGCGCTTCAAAGTGAATGGGGAGTATCCCTTTAAGAAGTCTTCCGTTTCTTCAGCTCCTCCTACACGCCAGGCACTGGGCCACCTCCTGGGAATTCAAAGATAACCAAGACACCATTCCCCTCCCCCATGGCGGGAGAAAGCAATATGGGGGAGATGCCCAAATAGGAGGTATAGCAAGAGACCAAGTCAGTGCAATCATTCTGCATGCAGAATGAAGGCCAGAGAGAGGGTGAAATTACAGCTAACTCTTAAAGGAGCTTGCCAGAGGGCAAGCTGGTAGTATTGTTTGCTATTCCAAGCAGAGGGGCTTCCACCTGCCAAGACAAAGAGACAAGAATGAGTATAGCCTGAGTTGTTCAAAATGTCTGGGAGGAAGGGAGGATGAAGTTCTCTCTGAGAGCCAAACATTTCCAAATTAAAAATAATAAAAGGCAATCATGGGGAAACAGGTTTAAGGATTTTGACATGTATAACTAAATAACCCGCTATAGATTTTGAGTAATCTCAACAAGAAAGATTCTGAAAATATCAATAAAACATGAAAGAAAATACATAAAATTAGCTAACGAAATACAGACCATGTGGGACCTAACACTAATCCTGGATGTTTTTATTCTTATTTTCTGTCAGTATTTCTGGCTGGCGAGCATCTTAACCACATAGAATAGCCAAAGGGGAGAGATAAGAGAATGATAATGAAAGTGTTACTACCTATTTAAATAGAGCAATGGAAGGTCAATCTTGCTGTATTTTTCCAAATGAAATCAGCAGTGTTTTTTAAATCTCTAATCTCAAAATAAGTATTTTGGAGCTCTAAATTTATTAAATTTATTAAAGTCCTGTAAAAGTATCTTAATACTCTAACTGTAAAGGAAACACTAGGTGTAACAGCCCTGTGCAGTACTGCATCATTTAGGAAGACCCTAATTCTCTCAGCACAGCTCGCACTGACACAGTAGAGTAACGTTAATCCAAAACTGTAGCCCAGTGATTTCTACAGAAGCCTGTAGTATCCACATTTTCTTGCAATCAGTCCCTAGGAAGCAAGCCAGAGAGTGGGTTGGGATCACTATCTTCCTCCTCAGGGCACTGTTAATTCAGTCACCGAATAGGCTGAATTTCCGTTCTGGCCACTAGATGGAGCCTATGCATTGGTGAGATGGGCAAAGTGCACACTGGACACCTCTCAGGTGTGAGCAGAAATTGACAAATGACAAGATTAAGGGAGAACATATAATAAACAGATCTTTGAAATGGAAGGCAAACTGCAGGGGGTGACCATCGTTTACTAAAAAAAAAAAAAAAATCACAACTGTTTAATAAGTAGCATGCCATCTTGTTAATAAGCACCTTAGCAAAATAAAGTTTTATTATACATTTATTAAGCACCTATGTGCCAGGTTCTATAACATATTTAAATGGCAAGGGCAATCAAACATCAAGTCAGCCTTATATTTCTATCCAAAGAACATATCTGTTCAAGTATGTTATATCCCTAAGAGCAGTAGCAGCTGAAGTCTGAGGGCTTAATACCAGGTGACAGGTTCTGTTCTAGGCACTTGACACATGTATGAATTTGTTTGATTTTTATGAATGTTAAAGTAGGTTATATTAAAATTATAATTTCACAGATGAGGAAACTGAGGCATAAGAAGATTAAATTATTTGCTTGTGAGCTTAGCTACTGGAGAGCTGAGATTCAAACCAGCCACTTTGGCTCCACAGTCCTAATAAAATTACAAGCAAGGAACAAGACAAAACGAATCACTGTCAACCAACAAAACTGTGGGTTATGAAATCGGAAAGAGTAATGGGGAAGTAGATATATAAGTTAGGGAAATCCCAAAAACCTTCAAGAAAGAGAAGGAATTTGACTTGGAAATGTAAAGATGGCATCTCGGATCTATTCGAATCACAGAAAAGGTATATGGGGGAAAGGAATCACCTGACCTAGTGTTCTGCCTTTTGAAAGTTATGATCTTGTCCCTATTTTACAGATCCTTTACTTGAAACTTGGAAATTATTTCAATTTTAAAAACCTATTCTATTTCCTCACAATTTTTCTTGTGACTTTGGTTTTCTAAACATGTTAGAAAATGTTTTCATTCTGTTGTTTAGTGAGAAAAGGAGAAATGTCTCCCCCAAATATTTGTAAGTCTCCAGATTTCTATCAAGACTCAGAAAAGTTAGTAACTTTAGGACCAAAGAACCAATTTGGCAGCTAAGGAGAAATTAAAGCTATGGTGACCTTCCTGTGCTCTTAAGTGGCACTTTCTGCTATTCAGTATTGAGGGTGGAAGGAGAAGTAGCAGAGTAGTGAAGAGAAAAAACATTCTCAGCTATGGAAACAGCAGAAGCAAAAACTTGGAGACGGGCATAGCATGGCTGACTTTCCATCAGGCTAATGCACAGACACTGGGGAGTACTGGGAACTAACAGTGGATCTCTATAGCAAAGGATTACTAAGGACTTGTTTCATCACTTGATTCTAAGGACCTTGGACTTGATTCTAGGACCAAAAGAGGCACATTCTATTTGGAGCTAGCAAGTCCATCAAACCAAGGGGATGGTACAGGAACTGGTTCAGAGGCCAACTCAGCATATGTAGTCAGAGTCAATGCAGGTCTGCACTGGACCTGGCGAATAGGGGTGAATCCAAGCGATTTCAAGTGACTCAGTGAGACTGAAAGGAAACATTCAATTAACAAGTCTCCCCAGAAAAGGACAGGCTACAGAACTGAAATTGAACCACAAATTCCCTCCTGAGCCAATCTCTGTTGCTGAAAATTTTACTGAGGTGCATGGGAGAAAGAAAATCCCAATTATATCACCTGACCAAGAAAGGCTATCATAACAAAAGTTCCTACAGACTACACGATATCATGTTATGACCTAACATATGCAGTGAACTCATTATCTACAGAAATCAGACAACAGAACTAAGGGAAGCCTAACAGCAGATTTCCCTCTGCTGCTACTGGTCTCTGCAATCATTTGTTCTGGGGGCAATCTGTGCTTCTCTTTAAAGTCCTGAGTCTGTAAGCTTTTGTATTATCCCACTACAGTGAGACTCAGGGAAATGAGGTAAAGAGAATAAATACAGGACAACACAGATAAATGTGGACACAACTGAGGGGGATTTTACAATCTAGACAGAATAGCTGACTTAGAAAACACTTTGTAAGCTGATGCAATCAATTAGATCATGGGTTCCTACCTGGAATTTCTCTCCATGCTTCCTACTTTTTCCAGGAAGTTATCAAAGGTCACTAAGGCACTTTGAATTTGGGAAAAACTTTTATAAATAAAATCATCTCTCCTTAATTACCATCAGACTTCTGTTCTTTAAGGTTTTACTGACTAAACTTTGGCTGACTTATATTGGTGATGTCTCATTTACATAATCAAGCATTCCCAATAACCAACTTTACGGAGACTAATCACAACTATATTTTTTAAAGCAGAGGACCAACTGAAAGTAAGTGTTCAAAATATATCAGGAAATTTTTCAAGTTATGCTCTATAAAATATTTATGCTCTAACAACTATCAAAATACATTTGTTCTCCCATGTCAAGAGTAATTTTTGTGTTTTTATGTTTTTTAAGACAGAGTCTCGCTCTGTCGCCCAGGCTGGAGTACAGTGGTGCAATCTTGGCTCATTGCAAGCTCCGCCTCCTGGGTTTATGCCATTCTCCTGCCTCAGCCTCCCGAGTAGCTGGGACTACAGGCGCCCGCCACCTCGCCCGGCTAGTTTTTTGTATTTTTTTAGTAGAGACGGGGTTTCACCGTGTTCACCAGGATGGTCTTGATCTCCTGACCTCGTGATCCGCCCGTCTCAGCCTCCCAAAGTGCTGGGATTACAGGCTTGAGCCACCGCGCCCGGCCAAGAGTAATTTTTAAAGTGGTATTGATTTTTAAACTGACAAATAATTCCAAAGCCAGTTTGAGAAAGCTAGTGCCATGTTAAAAAGAAAATTGCAGAACAAAAGGATACAAAACAGCAACAACAATGTATTTCAAACTCTCAGAATTTGGACAATGGATAGATGGATGGAGATAACACAATTTTGAACAAATGGCATTTGTATTATGTAACTCTTACTGAAGTAGAGACCTGTGGCATTAAGGGGGCTAAGAGTGAAGAGTGAGTCAAAACAAAGTTGCAAAAGTTTCAAACTCCTCCCCGCAAGAACTTTCTGGATTAGTAAGACTACTTTCTAAAGTCTTTAAAAATATGGGAAAAAAAAAAAAAAAAAAAACATGTTTTCCAGACTATTACCAGGTGAGCAATTCATTTACTTTTATTTTTATATATGTATCTTTTGTGTGTGATGGAGTCTTGCTCTGTCACCCACACTGGAGAACAGTGGCATGATCTCAGCTCACTGCAACTTCTGCCTCCCTGGTTTCAGCAATTCTCCTGCCTCAGGCTCCCAAGTGGCTGGGATTATAGGCACAGGCCACCACGCCCAGCTGATTTTGGTATTTTTAGTAGAAAGTGGGTTTCACCATGTTGGCCAGGCTGGTCTTGAACTCCTGACCTCAAGTTATCTGCCCACCTCGGCCTCCCAAAGTGCTGGGGTTACAGGCGTGAGCTGCTGCGCCCAGCCAGGTGAGCAGGAAGGTAGGCCCAGCTATAGCTGCAGTGTGTGATGGCCCCATCTACAGGTGTGCACATCTTCCCCATGTGGCTAGCTAGCCACCCCATTACTCCAAAGAATGTCAGTGCTTCAAGACCACCAGCCATCAAGTGAGCTCCATGGACACAAGGCCCAACAACTTACCTTGCAATCGTAGGTGTTCATCCCTCATCATAAAAGAAACTACTTTCTGTTGTGGTCCAGTGAAATCAGAAGAGCAATCTATGAGTTTAAAAACTTCTTGTAGGCTGAGTGCGGTAGCTGTGATCCCAGTCCTCCGGGAGGCCAAGGTGGCTGGGTCACTTGAGTCCAACCTGAGCAACATAGCAAAACTTTGTCTGTACTAAAAATACAAAAAATTAGCCAGGCATGGTGGTGTGTGCCTGTAGTCCCAGCTACTTGGGAGGATCACTGGAGCCTGGGAGGTCAAAGCTGCAGCAAGTATGATCACACCACTGCATTCTAGCCTAGGTGACCAGAGTGAGACCCTGTCTCAAAAAAATAGATAGATACATAGATAGATACATAGATAGATAGATAGATAGATAGATAGAGAGAGAGAGAGAGAGAGAGAGAGAGAGAGAGAGAGAGAGAGATAGATAGATAGATAGATAGATATAGATATATATGTAGTCCAGGGCAGGAAAAATAAAAATTTTAAGCTTGCTTACTAGTTCTGTTGTTTTTGTTGTTGTTGTTGTTTTAATAACATGGCAGTAACATCTATGATTTGACTGATACCTTTAAAAACTACAGTAAGACATTTTATAGTACCAAATAATTTCTAAACCTAAAGAACTGCATCCAGTAAGTACTCAACATATATTTACTGATGAAGAAAAGAGGGAGGGAAAACTATTTCTCAGTTCAAGTAAGGAAATATCAATTTTCCTTAAAATTTCAAAATTAATTTAACAAAACATAAGTAAAGCTGGCATCAGTGAAAAAAGGGAGAGAAATCTTCAAAAATGGAATCTGGGACCTTCAAACGAGTAAAACTGACCATTTAAAAACAGTCTTCAGAAATCCAAAAGTCTCAAAATCAAACATGTTGTTTATACTTTGAGTCAAATAAAACTAAAGCAATTTAACAAAAGAAAACATCATGCCAAGGAAGTATGCTTCTCTTGAGATAACAGTCTAACTTGTTTTAAAGCTCCTTTGTTTACTAACCATTTTATATACCAACTATATGTTCCTTCCTCAGAACAAATCAATTCTTTTCCAGACCCTCGGGGATGGGGATGCAGGCATGAGGGGATGTGTACATATATCAAAGTTTTAATCTTTTCAAATAGTGGAACTCAGTTATGCTTCCCAAATGTCAACAGGTCTCAGTGTCCACAAACACTGGGACTGCTGCCCTCCCCCTTCCCCACTTAAAGCCACATCACATCTTTACAAATAACTGGAAAACTTCCTCTTGCTAAGCTGATGCCAAACACCATTTTCCAGGAGGGATCAGAGTGCATCATTCATTAGGAACTCTGCTGTCTTTACAAAAGTGTTCAGAATTTTCCTTCAGAACATCTCAGAGACTGAAATCAAGAAACTATATCCCTAGCATGTGTGCAACTATTATATATTTAGTACAATTGAGAAGAGCTCATCTCCTGGGCTCAGCACCTGTCATAAGTTGGCTAAGAAAAGCAGTTCAAAGCAAGTTCGCCCACAGGCGCAAATACCTCTTCCACGAACTAGGTTTGATTTTTAAATGAGTTTTGAAAACAAATTGGAGAAAATCACAACCTAGAAAGAAATACATCTTGTATGCTTTACAACTAAAAAACAAAAGCTTTCAGGATTTGTCTCCTCACTCTTACTCCCTCATGCTTTTAAAAACACCAAGTTATTTATAAATTACAAAATGCCCTGAAATTATGAATGCTGATGATTTCTAGAAAGCTAGCTAAGCAATATGTAATCCAGAAAACTTCAGACATAAGTCCCATCTTTCTTACAACTCAAAACATGCCATGCAATGTTCATGTACATACCTGTGACTCCGAATTTTTTGAAAAAGGCAACTACAATACTGCACTTTTTAAGTCACAATTGCCATATTCAATGTTATAAAGAAGGCAGTGCTGCCAGTCAAGATGGGTTAACATCACCTATATGTCATGGTCTACAGTGGCATCCCCATATAATGGAAAGCACCAATGAGGCAAAAATGGTACGGTAGAGGCTTCTGCATGAACAACACTAGAGTCTTAAGTCTACAGAAATATTTTTAAAAGAACCTTTAAAATGCTGCCTACTGTCTACTTGAAAACTGCATCCTATACTGAGTCTGAAAAAAAAAATCTGAATTTCAAGAAAGTTGGTTTCATGCAAGATTTTGCAGGCTCATGCACTGAGTAGCACAAGGTCAGCTTTCATACAGTAGGTGCACAATAAGTACTGGATTCAGTTGCTTCTTACAGCACATTCTTACAAAACAAATGAAACCAGATTTAAAAGGAAACCACCGTCCCTTGAGGGTTCCTCTTGGCAAAAACTCTAAGGCAACAAGTGAAAATGATACAGTTGATTTTCATTACTGTTCTGATCTTGCAACAATAGGAAGTGCAGGAAACATTTTTATTAGTAAACTAAGCCTTAGACAAAGACGAAAAGCAAATGTAAACACCAATTATTCTCTAGGTCTTTTCCTATTGAAAGGCCAGGGTAAATTTGGATAAATGCATACAGTTTCAAAACAAAAATGCCTTTGCCACATTTTAAAATCTTTTGTTCTGTAAGGAATTTTAATTTTATAAAAGTCACTGTATATCTGAAACACTTTATCCTAAAACTACTGCATCCTAAAGTTTCTTTCTCCTGCTCAGACCCTGTAACTATGTAAGAAATAAAACTACAAAGAAAAGAAACAACAGTACTGCATTAAAATGAACTGTTCATCCTCAGTCCTTACAACCACTTGTGGTCAATATGGCATATCAAAAAATGAGTGTTTAAAACATCTTAAAACAGCATTTCTTTGTTGGAAAACATAATAAAACTGGAAATACAGACAGCCATTCAGACAAAGCTCTATCTTGGAAAAAACCATCATTTCAGATTCAGTTGAGGTTTCTATTGTCAAAAATCTGCCTTCCACCAGCATTTGTGTTTTTTAAATCCAGCTCCTCAATCCCTAACTGAAGCTACATAGAACCAAAATTCTTTTTTTCCTGCTTGCCCATTTCCACTAGGGGATTGAATCCCTGTTGCTAAGCTTCAATTATCAGTTTGTTGTATTGCTGCAACTCACGGATCTGAAAAACTCATAAATGGAGAGAGAGAGAGAGACATCAGCCTGCCAAATATATGTAGTAACTTTAATGTAATTTAAGGTAGCATAACAAGTTATTTTCAACCTGAGCACATTTCTCTAAAAAAACCAAAACGGGTTTATTGAGATGTAATTCACATACCATTAAAGTCCCCGATTTAAAGTATATATATAATCCAATGGTTTTAAGTATATTCAGAGCTATGCAGCCATCACCACAAACTAATTTTAGAACAATTTTCATCACCCCAAAAAGAAACCCTGTGCCCACTAGCAGCAGTCACTCCCCATTCCATCGACCCCCAGCCCCTGGCAACGACTCATCTCCTTTCTGCCTCTATGGATTTGCTTATTCTGGACATTTCACATAAACCGGATCATGTAATATGTGGTCTTTTGTGACTGACTTCTTTCACTTTTTGTGATATTTTTAAGCTTCATCTATTCAACCTTAACATATTTCTTAGAGTTGGACTTTTCTAATCTTTTCGACAAATCAAACATATGACCTTTTAAATTTTAAATCCTGACACAAACCCCACCCTTCCACAAAATACCATTTACTTGCTATGTCTTTCTAGAGAATCTAAACTATAATTTGCTGTTTAGGTTCTTTCAAACGTTCTTTTTCTGGGTTCTCCATCTGGTAATAAACACTAACTTCTTTAAACACCAACATTTCACATACCTACATTTCTCTGACAATAGGATTTCTGGGGTAGAAAGATGAGTGAATCCTTTTAAGGAGATGGGTACAATAAATTTAAAGTGCATGCTGACTTTTTAGAAAGAAAATAGCCATCAGATTATCTGACTATCACTCAGAACCTCCGAACCTCCTTCATTTAGATGCTCTGTTTCACATTATGGTGATACAGAACAAACACATCCATATGACTGCCTTTGCTTCAGAAACTAAGTTTTCTAAGATAAACAGCACTCTTTCTACTGCTATCACACTAAAAGAGAAAACTCTAATCTCTCAATACGCCAGCAAAATACCTGCAACTGAACTAACAACACCCTGTCTTCAGTTCTATACCAGACAACAGCTGAAAGAATGCCCTCCCTGATACGGCTCAGCACCTTATTTCTATCAGAGTTAAGTGGTCTAGCACCTTCCCGGCTAAAAACTGAACGCCCGTTCACAGGCATAGCTTTTAATCCTCCACATTTCAGAGACGGAGGGAGGGGCAGGTACTGAGTCAGTCAAGACTTCAGCAAACCATAATCGAGATTCGGGGTGTCTTCTGACCACCCATGAGGTTTCAAGGAACTAACCACTGTAAAGGGATCCTTGGAGGAAGCTTTGGCATCATGGAGTAAAAACATACATTAAAACACCCCCTCCCCTCCTGTCTGTGTTCTCAAAAACCATCGTCTCGCACAAAGAATATCCTTAAAGAAGAGCACTCCAAAAGAAAAACAGCCTATTTTAAAATGCCCGACTCCTGCGTCGGAGAAGGCCATCCCTGCTATTTTGAATTTCAGAACTAACATTAAAAACACAAAACCAGAGAAGCTATACAGTTTAACTGCACACCATAATAAAATGGATTATTTCTCCCGTGTCTTCTAAACCGTACTTATCATTTAAAGATAAAAAACCCTCCTTTGTCCCCCTGAAACATCCCCTAAATGACTTAGTAAAGGGAGCCGGAAGGCTTTCGCCCAATCGAGTCCGCTGAAAGTTTAGAAAACAAAGAGCATGGGAGCCCAGATCTGTGGAAGGTCCGGCCCCAGTTCGCGTCCCACTCGGCAGTAAACACGCGAACCACGATCTGTTCTCGTTCCGTCGCGCACTCATTTCTTAAGAGACGTTTAAGGATTTGTTTATAGAAACAGCCTTTCTGAATTGCCCCAGTGATGGGGCCAGACAACCTCCGCTGCCTCCTACTTCTCCCCCTCACTCTTGAAGGCTCAGTCGTGATTTTTTTCGAAGTTAGTCGGCACCACCTGCATACCTTGGGCTACCATTACTCACCAGCACGCCCTCACCGTTCCCGGTCCCAGTTCTGCGACATTTAAACTTTTAATCCTGTTCAAATTACCCTACCATCTTGAATGTACCAGTAAGCCACACTTTCAACATTTTGAGAATAAAACCCCCACCTCCTGTGGCCGTACACACTGGGGGGAGTTCCCACTCCCTGCATCCCCGCCCTTCCCTACCTACCCCCACCCAATACCACCAAAACAAAAGCTATCAGGTTGCAAAACATAGCGAGTACGGAACGATACTGCTTATAACTGCGTACAAAGGAAGTGCGGGGCGGCACAAGGGAGGGCGACACGACGCCGGCCACAAGAAAACCAAGGCCAGGGCTCCGCGCTCGCAAAACACAACACCCTTCCCCCACCATTGCAGACCCTGGCGCTCCTGAAACCCACAGCGTACGACACCTCTCGCCAGGGACGGGCGTCTCGGTGTCTCCGTGAGGCAGCGACTACACCCCGCGCTGCGAGCACGTGTGTCGGAATGCACGTCGGCTCCGACCACACACCCACCAACGCACATTCGGATGCAGCCCTAGCACCCCTCCATCCCCCTGCCCGGGAGAAACTGAGAGACCATCCCAGAGCCCTCTGAACTGGGGGCCCAGTGGCACTCCCCGTAAAAGACAAGCTGAGGAAGACTCTCGGCCTCGCACTCCCCGGGGAGCTGCCCAGAGAGCGCTTCCCCTCACCCCACCGCCCAGCCCCGGGACGCCAGGGGCAGGTAACCCAACAAGGAGCGGGCCAAAGTAACGGGCAAGGCCAGGAACCCGAGGAGCCCGAGGGGAAAAGCACGTTGGGCGTCGGGAGGCAGCGCCAGGCGCTTGGAGACATGTCCTGGAGCTTCGGGGCCTCTCCGCAGGGCAACTCCCCCCTCAAGGGCAACTCGCACCCCGCGGGCCGGGCGGATGCCTGCTCCCCACTGCCGGATCAGCCCCAGCAGCGGAGACACGTTACGGCCCAGGGTGCTGTCTCCGCTGCCTTCGCGCCGCAGGGGATCAGCGCTATGTGCGGAGAGGCTCGTGCGCTCCGGATGGGCGAGGTGCGGGTCGCGGGGCCCGGGAACCCGCGGAGCCCGCCCCGGCACCTACTTCCCTATCGAGTTCTCGAGCCTAGCCGGGGGACAGGACTGTCGGCACGGCGAGAGAGAAAGCCCCTCAGGCCCTTCCAGCACGGGGGATGCGCGGAGCCTGGGCCCGCTGGGCTCCAGACGAACGAGCCCGGATCCCAGGTCCGCCGCAGCCTCCCTCCCGGCAGAGCCACCCCGTGCCCCGCCCCGCCGCTCCCGAGCCCGGGGGCCCGACAGCTGCGACGGTGGCAACTCGGGTTTCGCAAACAGGGCGCAGCCCCTCGAAGGAAAAGTTCCCGCAGTGGCCGCGGGCGGCGGGCACATACTCACTTTCTCCACTCGTCGGCCAGAGCGAGAGCGCAGCGGAGAGAAACAGGAGCCCCCACAGCGAGGTCGGGGACCCTTCTCCAGAGCCAGACTTCATTCCTTTTATTTGGGACGAAATTCCCCTTTCTCAAAAAAAAAAAAAGAAAAGAAAAAAAAGAAAGGAAAGGAAACAAGTCTCAAACTCAGTCTTCGCTCCCCCTCCAAAAACAAGGACGAAGGAAACAATACTCCGAAGGCGGCGCCGCCGGGGCCCTCCGGGTGCGCGGACGGGGCGGGCGGCGCGGGGCGGCCCCTCAGCGCCGGCAGCAGCGGCCCAGGGCTCGGCGGAGTCGGCAACTCGAGGCGCGCCGGGGCGGGCTGTCGGCGTCGTCGGCCTCCATTTTCAAACCCGGAGAGGCAGGAAGGGGGGAAAACTGCAAAGAAAGGAGGCAAAGCCCAAATCTGCCTCGGCGAGGAAAAACAAGCCCGGCCCTGGCCGCGCGGGAGGTGGCCGGACGCCCGAGCCTCCGCTGCGGGAGGGCGCGACGCAGTTCGCAAGATCGCCCCAAGTCCGGATCGCAGGGGAGGCCGGCAAGGGGCAGAAACCCGGAGTCAAATGAATGAGCGGCTCCCCCTCCCTCCTCCTCCTCCTCCTCCGGGCTCCGCTCGCCGCCGCCTCCTCCCTCAGCGCCGCCGCCGCCGCGAGCTCCTTCCCAAATCCAGGACACACACAAAGCGGCGGGCCGGCCGCGTCGCGCTCAGCACTCCCGCCGCGCCGCCCGGCTCTGCGCCGCCGCCCGCCCCGCGCTGCCCCCGCCCGGCCCCCGCCCGCCGCCGCCGGCTCTGCGCGGGGGCTCCGGCTCGCTGAAGGTCACAGCCGAGGCGAGGCGCGCCGTGGAGCTGCCCCCGCGCGGGAGGGGCGTGGAGGGCGCGGGGGGGGGGTCCGGGGAGCGGGGCCGAGGGTCTGCGAGCGCCGGCCGGGGGCAGGCTCGCTGGCGGCGTCCCTCTCGCTCTCCCGCCTCTCTCGAGTTCGCCTGGTGCGCTCTCTACTCCTCGGGTTTTTTCCCTTTTTTTTTCCGCTCAGCGGAGTTAATGCTGGTAAACAAGAGCCCCAGCCTCGCCGCGCCGCCGCCGCCGCCACACACTGGGGGCTCGCGCGCGCGCGCGCCCGGTTCCGCGCACACGCGCCCGCTCACACACTCGAGCGGCCACCGCCGCAGCAGCGGCGCGCCGAGGGCCTGGCCCAGGCCGGCACGCGCCAAAAACCGGAGCCCGGGATCCCCGAGACGTGCGGAGCGGAGCCCAGGCGTGGGGCGCGAGACTGCAAGGCACCGCCCCCATGTCCCGCCCCGCCGTCTCCCGCGCGCGCACAGAGACACGCGCGCCTGCCCACCCGCTCCCGCCCCCACCAGTGCAGCACTGCGCCGGCCACCCCGCACGCGCCCTCCCCTCCTGCCAGACTCCAAAAACAATGCCCCCGCCGCAGACCCGGTCTCGGCGGGGTAGGGGTGGGTAGGCAGCGAAAGGTTGGGAAGGGGAGGGGTAGGCAGGCGAGGGGCGGGGTGGGCAGGCGAGGGGAGGGGTGGGCGGGGAGTGCGGTGCTGGGAGAGGTTCATTGAAAACAACAACAGCGCGGCTGGAAAGCGCGTTTCCCTGGTTCTTGAAAAGCTTCATTGTTCCTTGCAGCTGTTGCAAAATAAATAAGTGCGTGCATGCGGCATTTTTTTCGCTATGTACTGGAAAGCCTGAACGTGGCGGAAGGGGCGCACCTGGGAAAAAGGGGACCCCCTGGCTACTACGCCGGGCACTTTCACGCCAGGCTGGGGCACCCCCGACGTTGCGACCGGGGAGCTCGGAGTTGCGGGGAGCGGAGGGGGAAGGGCGCGGCCCGCGTGGCTCGGCCCGGAGTGGCGCGAGGAGAGAGGACCCCGCCGCCCCTCTGGGGCCCCGCGCCCCGGAAGGGGGGCCCAGACAGGCGGCCCCGCGTGCCCAGGGCGCGTCCCCGCGGCGGCCGCCAGAGGGCGCGGCGGGCGCCGGGGAGGGCAGCACGCGGAGAGTCGCCTCCCTCCCTCCGGGGGAGGAAATGTGGGGGCCCGGGCTGGGGACTGACTCGGCTGGGTCGCGCTGGCGGGGCCTCCCGGACCAGCGGCCCGCCCCGAGCGCTCTCCGCGGCCTCGCGCGGCTCAGGGCTCCACCACGTGGGCGGCTGCGGGGAGCGGCCCGGGCGCGTGCACGCTGCGGGGCTCCGAAGCTGGGGGGCGTGTCCGGGGCCCCGAGAAGGGGGTGGAGGCTGGGGCCGGGAAGCCTCCCTTGGCTGCGGTCCCGACCCGGGAACAGGCGGCATGCACTCGGGATCAGCGGCTACTGCGGAAACCCACCCGCACCTGTCTTGAGTCCTCCCGGGCACGTTCCTCTTGCTTCGTTTGCTACGTAAGTGACTAGAAACCAGTACCGACCCTAACTCTCCGCGGTGGTTTTCTTGAATGTGCAGGAGGAGAGGTTCCCCAAAGCGAGACTTCCCTAGGACTGCCATCTAATGAATAAATGCTGCGGAGACCAGGTCCTCAAAGAGGGAAACAGCCCAGCAATGGCAGGAGAGAGGAGTTTGAAATAAGTGGACTTTTACAAACAGTGATTGGACCATGTGTCGCCCTTAATGTCCGATTTCATGACTCAGGCTAATTGATGTCAATAATAAATTTTTTTAAGATGGCTAATAAAAGAGTTGTGAATTGTCGAGATAAGAAGTGATTGTCTCATAAACAATCGGGTAGGATGGTAAGAGGGGACCTGATGTAAACGAAGGTAGTAGGTTTCTTTTATTACTCTCTAATTTTGAAAGATTTCTGCATTAGAAGGTGTATCCATCGTTCGTAAATAATTTTTTAAATTAAGAGCTGAAAACAAGTCAAAAGCTATCATAACGGAAAGTTAGCCCTTTTTTTCTAAAGTTGTTTCCTAGATCATTTTTCTCCTTGGAAATTTCTAGCTCAATTCAGAGTCAGTTGTATAGAAGGAAAATAAACCTTGTTTTACCTAAGAAAGTTATTCATATAATGGGATGGTTTTGTTTAACTGAAATTCAGCTTGATTTTTAAACAAAGAGTTTCAGTTTTAGATGTTCCTAGATTTAACAGAGAAAGAAATTTATTAGAATCTTAAACTTAAAATGTATTGTTTAAAAAGTAGACACTACACATGAAGAATTAAAGTCCAGTCTACTAATTTTTAAATATTTCTTCAGGAAGTTCTCTGCATGAGGTTGGTCTTGATTCCTGCAGATCCACTCTGGAGTTAAATGCAAAGAAATACTGATATATAATTTCGTTGTACTTGATTTCAGAATTTTTAATACATACTTGTAAGACAAAAATTTAGAACTGATTTTTAAAAGGCTAGTACTAATATAAAATCTTCAAATACTACCCAATGTATTTTTAGTATTAGTAATAAATATGCGTATTTGTCCCCAAGAACATAAAGAGGTATATAGAATTTTTAAATACATGCAGGTTTTTGTAGGGGTTGTAGGATTTATTTGTTTTTGTGTGTTTTTTTAATAAAATGATTTTCATTTGTGAATTTTTTAAATGTGTTTTCCTGAAGTAGTTGGAAATCAATCATATTAAGTTATTTTAAACAGTGAAGTGGGAGGTGTCATTATATAGCTTAATATTTAGGAAAAACAAAAACAAAAATTTAGGTTGTCTTTAGGCTCTAACTTGACCACATGGACAAAGGAGGTGATTTGTATTTCTTCAGTGATTATATTCTACATACACAAGTCCAACTTAGTTTTTCAACCTTGAAATAAAATCATGTAGACAAAAATTAATTGGAGTCTTTGCTTTACACCCACACTGACAATGTACCACACTTTTTATTTTATACCATTTTACCCAGATATCTTATAGATTCTCCCTCTTTTGGAGCAGAAACTGATTGCTTGTTTTCATTTCTTAAAAATGTCGTTTACTTGAAAACAGTTTCATCTCAAATTATTCTGTTAAATGTACCAGACTCCCCAAAAAATGTAATGTATATCATATACATCAAGTGCAAATATGAGAAACAGCACAACTAACAACTGACAAGTATCAAGTAATACAATATATTGCGATATATTCACAGAAAGGAATGTTAGCAGCAAAAGTGAATAAACTACAGCCCCACACAACATGAGCAGATCTTTGAAACACACTGAGTAAAAATATACAAGTATCAAAAACGCACACAGCATAACACCATTTTGATAAAGCTCTTAAAAGCAAGAAAAACTTTAAAAGTCATAGAAATCCCTTGCTTCAATTAATATTTTTGCTTTGTTTTGCTTTTGTTTTAGCAAAAGAATTAATGAAGGATGTGAATTCCTTTGGAGAGGATAAGAAGCTCCTAGGCACATGGGTTTCCAGTGTAATTTGGAAATGTATTCACTCTTGGATTGAGTGACAGATTTATGAATTTCCATTTTATAATTATGCTTAATAACACATGTTCCACATATTTTTGTATGTATAAAACATTAAAGAAGATCAATAAAAATATGGGAGAGATCCATGAGATAGATCATTCTGGTTTTCTAGTGGGAGTCATTCAGATTTTGAACTGTTTGTATAAACAACTCAGAAGCATTAAAGATCTACTAAAATAACACAGTTAATCAAAGTCTGATCCTTAAGATATTTCAGAAGAATGTCCACATATCTAATATCGATGCAATTTAAGACAAAAATCAAAAGACAAAAAATTTAAAAGACCTCACTTCATAGGTAATAAGGTTCATTAAGAGTGCGTTATGTAAACTGTTCGACAGTCTACCCCTAGCTATTTACCCAAAAGAAATGAAAATTCCACAAAAATACCTTTATGGGAATGTCAGTAGGTGCTTTGTTCATAATAGCAAAAACTAAAACAACCCAAATGTAAATCAAAAGGAGAATGGATAAACAAATCATGATATATCCATTCAATGCAAAACTGCTTAGCAGTAAAAAGGAATGAATTACTAATCCATGCAAAAACATAAATGAGTCTCCAAAGCATAATGCATAAGCCAAAAGAGTACATACTATATTAGCTCATTTATGTAAAGCTCAAAAACAGGCAAGATTGATCTAGAGCTAGAAATCAGAATCATGGCTGCCCGGGGTGGGTAGAGAAGGGAAAGTTTCAAATGACTAGGGAGAGGCATAAAGAACTTTCTTGGGTGATGGCAATGCTCTATATCTTGATGGGATGTTAGCTATGCTAGTATATGCATTTATCAAAAACACATCAAACTGTACACTTAAGATGGGTGCACTTCACTCTGCATAATTGTATCTGAATGTTAAATTGTTAAGATTGTATTATAATTTAGATAGTTGCAGCTGTTCTAAAAAATAAGATGTTAGCACAATGCTTCCCATTTTTACTATTATGTGAGTTAATAGAGATGCTAAACTCCAACATCCTTGCCCACAGCTGTCTACAGATGAGTATACTTTCAGGTATATCTGCCTAAGGTCTTTCCTTAGGAGCATTAGCTGTGGAAGGCATCAAATGGTTTCCACAGAGCAACCCAAGGGCAGGAAAAATACAAGTGATAATGTAGCTGACTCCAGTCCCCACACATCCACAAGCAACAAGAGTCTCAGTCTTGTTGAGGATCTGTTTACACTCAACTTGAGAAGATTTTCTATTTTAGCTCTGCATAGATAGCTAGCTCCCAAGGCATAAATGCTACATTTCTCCATGATACTTTAAAAGCAATGTGGAGGTTTCAGAGAGCATTTGCCCAGAGACAGCTGAGATAATGTCTTGCTGTGACTAACTTTCGGCACCATGTTCAGTAAAACATCAATCAGGGAAGTTCCTGGAAAACCCAGGCCTGGGCCAAGAGTGATAGGCACCCTGGAGATCTCCATGGGTCCAAAATGGAAATTGGAGGCTTCTGGGGCTCCACCACTACCCTGAGCATCATCACAAGCCTGTCCCCAACCTGAGGGTGGGTATGCTTAACTCCCCACATGGTAGTCTGGGAAAATAAACCCGACCAGGATCGCTGTAATGGCTCCGTCTTTTTTGCTTGTCATTGCAGTGGTTAGTCTCTGAGATGGGTGTGCTGTCTTCACTCCTCCATGTAATTAACTTTCAAACATATCAATAGTAAGGATCCTTGTCTGGCAGACAGTACAAAAGATGCTTCTTCGTTGTTGAAATGCATCATAGATGTACATGAAAAGTGGGGTTAAATCAAAAGTTCTGTTTCCTCTGATTAATGCCACCAGCTCTGAGATGTTGTATCAGCAGCATGCCAGAAAGAGACAAGCTATTCCTCTGCCCTACCCCGCCCTACTCTGCAAAGCTGTGTGACTCTGTGCAAGTGGCTTCACCTCTCTGTTGTCTCCTCTATGAAATGATCATGTTGACATTGACCTTTCCGCTCTAAAATGTGACTTATTTTTTTGATTTTTAATTGCCAGTGGTACCTTGATATCTCATAATTTAGTTGTACATTTTGTACTTTTGCCTTCTCTGTCAAGTAATTAATAAATCTATAAATTAACACACAGGCAACAGCAGCCAGGCTCAGGGAATGAATGCTTCCTAATTTTTTTTTATTAATACAGATTTTTCACACATCCGAGGTTTTTTTCTCTTTCTTTCCTTTTTTTTTTTTTTAGACAGGATCTCGCTCTGTCACCCAGGCTGGAGTGCTGGAGTGCAGTGGTGCAATCTTGGCTCCCACCTCAGCCTCCTGAGTAGCTGGAACTACAGGAGTGTGCCATCACTCCCAGCTGTTTTTTTGCTTGTTTGTTTGTTTTTAATGGAGACGAGGTCTCACTGTGTTGCCCAGGTGGGTCTAAAACTCCTGGGCTCAAGCAATCCGCCCACCTTGGCATCCCAAAGTACTGAGATCACAGACATGAGCCACCATGCCCAGCCAGGGTTTCTTAAAAGTATAACATAAAATATTTTTTGGCAGTTTTGAATTTCAATATATTTTCTCCTAAGAATGTGAGTATGGAAAAACAGAAACATCACCAAGGCAGGGGGAAGTGGTCCCAGGTAACCCACAAAAGGGATCCTTCAATTGATCGTTGAGAATGTTCCTGCAAAACATTCTCTTTGGGATGATATTAAGTTCTAGTGGAACCGTACTCTGTAGAATATATTTGCACATTTCTTCAGTACATTTTTAAACACAACATCATTGTGTCAGGCTCCTTACTAGCAGCAAACTCTATTTCTGGCCTCGTGAACAGGCTACAAAATAAGGCGATTTTGAAGTTATGCAGATGTCTGCAGCTCTGCAATGTGGAGAATCAGCTGCAGAATCAAGTTGTTTATATTTGTTCTTGGAGTACCATTGATCAACCAGAGAACTGAACAGAGACCACAGGGACCTAAACTCGGAAAGGGCTGGTTCCTACATCCATGAGGAATTATTAAGACATACAGACATTAAGAGAGGTCGTATATGATTTCTGGTTTCAAATACCTGAAGAAGTCATTAGACTTTTCAAATCTGTTTTCCTTCCCATTAGTCTAGCTCTGCCCATTGGTCATTCGACTTGATCCAGGTAATGCCAATGGGCAGAACTAGACTAATGGGAAGGAAAACAAATTTCATTTATTTTAAAGAATTTTTCTTCTTTTCCAATTGAAACAAAAAGTCATTATTATTTTGCAGTCTCTGCTTGGAGAGTTGCGTAGTGTTTGAGAAATCCCTCTGTCATCAGAATGTCCATGCAGAGACTGAACTGATACCTGCTGGGGAAATTGTCCAAAGAAACAAGATTGAGAAGATGGCGGGGGCGTGGAGGGGTGACATTTGCCATCCCTTCCAGTTGCAGGATCACTGGATACTTGGACTCTACTCTGTGCTTGCATTGTTGTGACTGATGAGCTGCCGAAGGAGCCTTGCTTTGCTTTAAATGAATAGTGATCCACTTCAGAGGAGAAGATGCATTATTTCAAAAGGATATTGAATTTATCATATATTACAGAAACCCTGATGAAATCACTCCTGAAAGAGGTCCAAGGCCCAGTTACAACAGACTGAAAAGCCAACTTAGATCAAGGTTTATTTTCAAATCAGTCATATTGTGGGAGATGCTTGGGCCAAGGTGGAGGTTAAGATAGTGGTATGCTGGTAAATGCTTAACACGGACTATGGGGTGGGGATATTCAAGATCTGTAGAGTTTCCCTATTTCCCTTGTAGAAATATTCCCATCATGGCCAATTTCAGCTACCAATGTAAGGTCATTGGATACAGAAGTCTGAAAAGAGGTGCACAGTTGTCTCTTGTAAGACGATGTGAGCCTGCTCCGATACATCACTGGGCTAAGATAGCTGAAAACCTTGTGTTGCCTTTGTAACAAATTAAATATGTATTCATAAGAACATTATAAGCAAACTAGTACAAAAATAGCAATAGCTATAAACAGACAATTCACAGAAGAAGAAGCCAGAACGTCCAATAAGCATGAAAATATACTCAGCAACCTGGTTGGCAAAATTAAGAATTGGACAGTACCAACTGTTCACAGGGATGAATGGGGAGAATTGCATTCTCATTCACTGCTCCTGGAAAGATAAGTAGTACATACACTTTGGAGAGCAACTTGGCAATATCCATAAGGTTAAAGATACACCTACTCCACAACCCAGCAACCCCATTCCTAAGGAGGATACCCCAAAAGCTCTTGATCTATGCACCAGGAGACACAAACAAGACTGTTAATTGGAACATTGTTTTCAATAGTAAAATACTAGAAACAATGTAAGTGTCCCTCAGTGGAAACGATGAATAATGGTGCTTTACTTGTACAGTAGAATAGGTAGAATACTATACAGAGGTTAAAATGAATGAACTAGATCTAAGTGAGTCAACATAGATTTAATAGCCAATATTGTGTGAAAGAGCGATTTGCAAAGGTTAAATAACAATATGCTACTGTTTATGTAGCTATCAATACAAAAAACAATAGCATTATTGTTTGTGGATACATACATATGTATCAAAAGTATAAAATATTCATGGAAGTGATAAAATCAGTCAGACTTTATCTCTCAGGATGAAGGAAGAGATAAAAAATAGAGAATAGTTTTAACTATATTGACAACCTTTTATTTGTTTAAAAGACAAAAGATATCAGAAGCAAATGATCCAAAATGTTAATATCTGTTAAACCAAGATGGTGGGTACATGCATGTCTGTGAGTTATTTTGTGTATTTTTTGTAGGCTTGAACTGTTTGATAAATTTTTCCTTTGTCTTTTTTAAAATAAACTTTTTAGTATAGAATCGTTCTGGATTCACAGAACTGTTGCAAACATAGTACAGAGAATCCCATATCTCAGACTGGTAACCACACCCAATTCCCCGTATTTTTAACATCTTACACTGCTATGCTACATTTGTCACAACTAATGAACCAATATTAAGACATCGTTATTATGATGATTTTTTTGTTTTTTGTTTTTTGTTTTTGGAGACAGTCTCACTCTGTTGCCCAGGCTGGAGTGCAGTGATGCAATCTCGGCTCACTGCAATCTCCACCTCCTGGGTTCAAGCAATTCTCCTGCCTCAGACTCCTGAGTAGCTGGGACTACAGGCACACACCACCAAGCTGGTCTAATTTTCTTTTTCTTTTCTTTTTCTTTTTTTTTTTTTTTTTTTTTTGCATTTTTAGTAGACATGGAGTTTCATCATGTTGGATAATGTATTTCTGGGAGAAAGACTCCAGAGGTACAGTGCTGTTCTCA
This sequence comes from Piliocolobus tephrosceles, assembly GCF_002776525.5. Classification (NCBI taxonomy): domain Eukaryota; kingdom Metazoa; phylum Chordata; class Mammalia; order Primates; family Cercopithecidae; genus Piliocolobus; species Piliocolobus tephrosceles. The sequence continues at coordinate 129,978,322 of NC_045439.1, forward strand.
TCACATCATAACAAGGGTACATTCTATCAACATGATGTTAACATTGATCACCTACCTGAGGTGGTGTTCATCAAGTTTTCTACTATAAAGTTATCTCTATTTTTCTCTCTCTTTATATATTGTACTCTTTGAAAGGAAGTCACTCTGCATATCCCACACTTACTCTCCACCTCCATGAGGGAGGTATGTATGTAAGTTATCTAGAATCCTTCTACACAGGAGGTTTGTCTATTCTCCTTCTTTATTTATGTGATAACTTTTTATTTATGTCAGTACAGGCTTGTGGATATTTATTTCATATTTTGGGTTATAACCCAGTAATACTTAATTTATTATGTTGCTCAGATTGTTCCAAGTTTGGCTATTGGGAGTAATTTCAGTTGCCTCTTGGGTCCGCTTGACATACCCCCATCATTGTGGGTTTTGTTTTGGTTTTAGCAATTTTACTTTCTGGCACTACAAGATACTCCAGGCTGATCTCATATATCTCTTGCCTCAGTCCTAGAATCAGTTACTTCTCCAAGGAGCCCTGGTTCCAGTGGAAACTGGAGAACGCTTTCAGAAACCAAAAGCCAGCTGCCAGGTGTGCTTGTTGCTACTGGGGTGTCATTGCTTCTAGGTCCTCTCAGCTGATGAAATAAGGAAACACATCTGTGCATACTAACTCGTGTATTTACACATATCTGAAAATATTTCAACATGTAACCATCTGTATCTCTGTGAAGCCAACTGAAGTTCCTACTGAAGTTTCCAACTGCTCCATTAGAACATGGATCATCCTAGCCTCCTCCTCCTTGCCCTTGCTCCCATCCATTAGTGAGAACCCTGGCTCTCACCATCTGCCATCCGTTTACTCATTGTTCAATTTATAATTTGTTTTTTTTTTTTCCTTTGAGATCAAGTCTCACTCTGTTGCCCAGGCTGGAGTGCAGTGGTGTGATCTCAGCTCACTGCAACCTCCGCCTCCTGGGTTCAAGCAATTCTCCTGTCTCAGCCTCCAGAGAAACTGGGATTATAGGCAGCTGGCACCACGCCCAACTGATTTTTGTGTTTTTAGGAGAGATGGAGTTTCACCATGTTGGCCAGGCTGGTCTCGAACTCCTAACTTCAGGTGATCCTCCTGCCTCAGCCTTCCAAAGTGCCAGGATTACAGGCATGAGCCACTGTGCCCAGCCTCAATTTACAATTTTTTTAAGAAGAAAAATAAATGTTGCTAAGAAATGCTTCAACTTATTACAGCATCCAGACCAAAGGTGCATACTATTTACAAAGCAGAGATCTGCAGGGAGAGGAAGTTTCATGTCATGATCCATTCCCAGCACAGACCTCTCTGTGGGGCCAGGACTTGCTTGTCTTGTGCCCTTCCAGGGGGCATTCATGGAAACACAGGCCAAATGTCCCTTCAGAACAGGTCTCCGAAACCCAGTTGTGAGGGATAAAGAGCACCAAGTCCAGGACACAGCTGGAGGATATCCTTGAAGAAAATTAGGTGGGAGGAGGAATCACATAACATAAGCTAAAGAGAAAAGTGAGATTGGAAACATTCACTTCAAACAGCAGTTTTTCACCTTTTTCAATAGTGAGCCTCTTTGAGACTCGAATATGGGCAGTGGACGCTCAGCTCAGGAAAGCATTCTGATAGATCAAGCAGCACAAAAACTGTTCCCTCCTCTGAGCCCATACTTAGGCCTCAGGTTAAGAAAGCTTCATGTATGCTGCATGAATGCCGTGTGTGTGTGTGTGTGTGTGTGTGTGTGTGTGTGTGTGTGTGTTTGTGTGTGTTTGGAGTAGGACTGGGGTAACCAAGTCTGGAGGCTGCACTACTTCAGCCCTGTTGTTTTCAGAATGGTCAGGATCTGTCACTTAACAGTTCACTTTGTTTGTTTGTTTGTTTGTTTAGAAATAAGGTCACCAGGCACGGTGGCTCACACCTCTAATCCCAGCATTTCGGGAGGCTGAGGTGGGCAGATCACAAGGTCAGGAGTTTGAGACCAGCCTGACCCAACATAGTGAAACCCTGTCTCTACTAAAAATCCAAAAATTAGTTGGGTGTAGTGGCGCACACCTGTAATCCCAGCTTCTCACGAGGTTGAGGCAGGAGAATCGCTTGAACCTGGGAGGCGGAAGTTGCAGTGAGCCGAGATCGTGTCACTGCACTCCAGCCTGGGAAACAGAAAGGCTCCATCTCAAAAAAAAAAAAAGAAAGAAAAGAAAAAGAAACAGGTGTTGCTCTGTCGCCTAGGGTGGAGTACAGTGGCACAATCATAGCTCACTGCAGGCCAGGCACAGTTGCTCATGCCCATAATCCCAGCATTGTGAGAGGCTGAAGTAGGGAGATCACGTGAGGCCAGGAGTTCAAGACCAGCCTAGGCAACATACTAAGACCCCATCTTAACAAAAAACTAAATAAATAAACCAGAACAAAATGGCTCAGGCCCGTAGTCCTAGTTACTTAAGAGGCTGAGATGGGAGGATGGCTTAAGCCCAAGAGCTCAAGGCTAAAATGAGCTATGATCGTACCACTGCAGTCCAGCCTGGGTGACAGAGTGAGATCCTGTCTCTTTAAAATAAAATAGCTCACTGTAGCCTCGAACTCCTAGGTTCAAGGAATCACGCCACTTCAACCTCCCAAGCAGCAGGGACTACAGGCACACCACCGTGCCTGGCTAATTTTAAAAGATTTTTCCTTTTTTTTTTTAAAGACAAGGTCTTGCTGTGTTGCCCAGGCTGGTCTGAAACTCCTTGCCTCAAGTGATCCTCCTGCCTCAGCCTCCTGAGTAGCTCGGACTACAGGCAAGACCCACTGCACTCAGTTTGCCAGTTTACTTTTATGGTTACCTCCTATTTATAGCAAATAGCAAGTAATAATGGTTTTCTATTTATGAAAATAATAAACTTTTTTTAAAAAAATAAATCTAGGTTTTATTTTTATTTTATTTTATTTTTGAGATGGAGTCTCGCTCTGTCTCCCAGGCTGGAGTGCAGTGGCGCAATCTCAGCTTACTGCAAGCTCCACCTCCCGGGTTCACGCCATTCTCCTGCCTCAGCCTCCCAAGTAGCTGGGACTACAGGCGCCCACCACCGTGCCTGGCTAATTTTTTGTATTTTTAGTAGAGACAGGGTTTCATCGTGTTAGCCAGGATGGCCTTAATCTCCTGACCTCATGATTCGCCCGCCTCGGACACCCAAAGTGCTGGGATTACAGGCGTGAGCCACCGCTCCTGGCCAATTTTTATTTATTTTTTATTTGAGACGGTGTCTTGCTCTGTTGCTCAAGCTGGAGTGCAGTGGCACAATCATAGCTCACTGCAGCCTCAAACTCCAGCCTCAGGCGATCCTTCTACTTCAGCCTCTCAAGTAGTTAGGATCACAGACATGCACCACCATGCCCAGCTGATTATTTTTTTAAGCGACAGGGTCTTGCTATTGCCGAGGTTGGTCTCGAACTCCTAGGCTCAAGTGATCCACCCACCTCAACCTCCCAAGACGCTGAGATTACAGGCATGAACCACCATGCCTGGTCAGTTTTATTTTTAATAAAATCAATTTAAAGAAACATATGAAGTAACATTTGGAACAGGAAAAAAGACTGAAGTTTCAGAAACCGGTATGAAGAGAAATGTCTTGACTATGGTGAAACGTGCATACACTTTGGAGCCAGAAGGGTCTGAATTCAGTTGCCAGCTATGTGATCTTGGGTGAGTGAAACTTTACCCCTTTATAAAATAGCAATCATAAAGCTTAGCATGCAGGGCAGTGTTTCTCTGAATGTGTTTCCTGTGCCACCCACATCAGAATCAGCTGAGGTGCTTGTGAAATGGAACTTCCCAGGCTACCACCCAGAACTTTTTTATCAGACAGGATCCTGGGGGTGGGGAGGTGGGTGGTGGCGTGGGAGAGAGCCTGGAAATCTGCATTTTAACGAGGTCCCCAGTGATTTTAGGATGGGCTCTGGAGAGGATGAAAGGAGCTGAAATAAAGGAGCTGGCACAAAGGAGCAGGAAGGACACCGTCCTTCTGGGCTGCCCAGCATCCGAACACCATGTACCTCTGAAGGGGGTCACAAGGGCCCTGCTCAGAACTTACATGGGTGGCTGTGCAGGTTGTGCACTGCGCAAGTATAGTGACTGATGCTCTGGAACTGCACAGTACATAAACTGCATGACCATAGCTCAGCTGATCTAGCTTCCCATGGTCCTTTCTGCTTTTTTTGAGCCTGGTTCTCCCAGCCTTCCTTGTAATTCTTGGCTATACAGTAGTGTAGTCTTCCAATAAATTCCTGGGATCAAGGGCCTACAGTTGGATGTTGCTGTTTGTGAACAAGAACCTTGACAGGAATAGTGAGTAATGACTGTTTTTTGTTTGTTTGTTTGTTTGTTTTGAGATGGAGTCTTGCTCTGTTGCCCAGGCTGGAGTGCAATGGTGCAGTCTCAGCTCACTGCAACCTCCACCTCCCAGGTTCAAGCGATTCTCCTGCCTCAGCATCTCGAGTAGCTGGGACTACAGGTGTGCTAATTTTTGTATTTTTAGTAGAGACAGGATTTCAGCATGTTGGCCAGGCTGGTCTTGAACTCCCTGACTTCAAGTGATTCACCCACCTCAGCATTCCAAAGTGCTGGGATTACAGACGTGAGCCACCATGCTTGGCCAGCAGTGACTGCTTTGCTTCCTTCTATCAATGGCTCCTCAGTGTATAGCCCCTCCTGGACGTTGTCAAAAGAAGGGGTTGGGGAGGAGTCAAAGGAAGTTAAGGAAGTGAAGAAATGACCAGTTCCACCATCCAAGCTCTGCCTGGCTTCAAGCTGTTTTATACATTAGATTTTGGATGAAAAATTCATTTGAAATGAATGATTCCAGCACCTTTTCTAAAAAGTTTTAAAACCACTGCCTATTATGAGATCCCCTAAGAGGAGACCATGTGGTGGGGTGGGGACGAATGAGGCAGAGAGCAAGGGCAGAGGAGGGGACGCCTCAGGACAATGGAGGCTGGGGACTGGGGTTTTAGGGCTCCCTACAGGCCAAGCACGCAAGGCCCTCCTTCTGGAGCTAAGACCTACTGGTGGGCGCTAAGATCCCACCCCTAGACTGGGGGGAAGCTTCCGTGGCCTTTGTGCTCCATGTAATCCTCAGAAGAAGTTGCTCTTCCCTGCTCATGGAAAAAATGACCATGACCACTTTCAAAAGGAAAAAGTGGGTGTTGATGTGATCAGATCACTAGGATAGCCAACAGTCTTCTGGCCTCAGGAAGAGGAATAAGCAGAACTCCTAAAGAGGCTCCAAAGACCACAGAGAAGAAAGCACCAAGTTACTCTTGAGAGACCAAAGAGAGAAGGGCATATGAAGGCATAAAGACGCCAACCTGTGGAACAGGGTGAAGAAAAAGAAAGGGGTCTGGACATTTCCCATCACAGCTAGAGCTCCCCCAAATCTGCAGCACTTAGAGCATAAAGATAGAAATGTGCAGGCGGCATGGTAGCTCACACCTGTAATCCCAGCACTTTGGGAGCCCTAGGCAGGAGGATTGCTTGAGGCCAGGAGTTCGAGGCCAGGAGTTCAAGGCCAGCCTAAGCAACACAGAAAGGCTCCTGTCTCTACAGAAAAAGAAGGAGAAGAAGAAAGAGGAAGAAGCCAGGCGTGATGGCTCATGCCTGTAATCCCAGCACTTTGGGAGGCCAAGGTGGGCAGATCACGAGGTCAGGAGATCAAGACCATCCTGGCTAACACAGTGAAACTCTGTCTCTACGAAAAATACAAAAAATTAGCCGGGTGTGGCGCATGCCTGTAGTCCCACCTACTCGGGAGGCTGAAGCAGGAGAATGGCGTGAACCCGGGAGGCAGAGCTTGCAGTGAGCAGAGATTGCACCACTGCACTCCAGCCTGAGAGACAGAGCGAGACTCCGTCTCAGAAGAAGAAGAAGAAGGAGGAGGAGGAGGAAGAGGAAAGGGGAAGGGATGGGGAGGGGGGAGGAGGGAGAAGAGGAGGAGGGAGAAAAGAAAAAAATGTTTCCTCACTCTCCAAATTTTGGTATTTGCAATAAAGGCACTGAATTTTCATTAAATATTTCCTCTTGGTCTACAACTAGGATAGTAGGAAAAAAGAGAGGAGAAGAAGACTTTATTAGATGCTATCGCTGAGCTGTTGTTTAGTTCTATTTTCTTTTCACTTCTTGTCTTTTATTTTTCTTTAGAGATGGAGTCTTGCTTTGTCTCCCAGGCTGGAGTGCAGTGCCACAATCATAGCTCACTGCAGTCTTGAACTCCTGAACTCAAGTGATCTTCCTGTCTCAGCCTCCCCAGTAGCTGGGACTATAGGCTGACACCACCATGCCTAGCTAATTTTTTAATTTTCTGTAGAGACAGGATCGGGCCATGTTGCCCAGGCTATTCTCAAACTACTGGACTCAAGTGATCATCCCTCCTCAGCCTCCCAAAATTTGAGGGCTACAGGCGTGAGCCATGATACCCACTCTGTCGCTCAGGCTGGAGTGCAGTGGCATAATCACAGCTCACTGCAACCTGCACCTCCGGGGTTCAAGTGATCCTCCCATCTCAGCCTCCCAAGTAACCTCCACATTGGGATTACAGGCATGCACCACTATGCCCTGCCTCATCTTCCTTGTTATTGGTCTGTAGCATGCTCCTTTCTTTTTCTTTAAGTTAGTGTATTCTCTTTTATCCTCATACCCCACTCTAATTCCCCTCCTTAATTTTATTATTATTATTTTTTTTTTTTTTTTTTTGAGATGGAGTCTCACTCTGTTGCCCAGGCTGGAGTGCAGTGGTACAATCTCAGCTCACTGCAAGCTCCGCTTCCCAGATTCACACCATTCTCTAGCTCCAACCTCCTGAGTAGCTGGGACTACAGGCGCCCACCACCACGCCTGGCTAATTTTTTGTATTTTTAGTAGAGATGGGGTTTGTGCCTGGCCAATTTTTTTTAACATAAAGGTGGGCAAGTAGTTTTCAATTTCCTGTATAGTTGCAAAACTGGGTTATTGTAAAAGACACATAATATAAGGTTATAGCAGCAGTTGGAGTAAGGTGGGAGTAATCTAATAAAAGTCATGGGTCCTCTCCCTGGAAAAATCTGTCTCTATTCATACATGCAATTTTGCAAACACTTTCTAGTGTTCAGAGACCTCTGAGGCCTTTTGCAGACATACTTTGAACACCAAAGTGTTCACTGCCTCTGTTTTACAAGAAAGCTCTGAGAAATAGGGAAGCATTTATACTGCAGAATCCTTTAAATAGATTGTAGCTTTTATTATTTTCAAAATTATAAAAATAATTATTACTAAAATAAAAAATTGTGATAGAAGAGAATGTACATTAATGAATGGATAAGAAATATTTGTAACTAGTGCAATGTAGACATTACTTATATAAACAGGTTCTTTTTTTTTTTTTTTTGAGATGGAATCTTGCTCTGTCTATAAACAGGTTCTTATAGAAGAGGAAAGTAACTTTGTTGAGTACCAGCTCTTGACCAGACATTGCACACAACGCACCACCTCCATTTCCTTAACAAACAGAAATAGTCGCTATTTTCATACCTGTTTTTATAGATGGGGAAACTGAAGTCAAAGGAGAGCATAAGTTCCGAAGACTATGCAACTTACAGTATTATAGTGTTAAAAAAGTCTGCCTTAAACACAGCCATAGTGATCTTTTTTTTTTTTTTTTTTGTTTTTTTGAGACGGAGTCTCGCTCTGTCGCCCTGGCTGGAGTACAGTGGCCGGATCTCAGCTCACTGCAAGCTCCGCCTCCCGGGTTTACGCCATTCTCCTGCCTCAGCCTCCTGAGTAGCTGGGACTACAGGCGCCCGCCACCTCGCCCGGCTAGTTTTTTGTATTTTTTAGTAGAGACAGGGTTTCACCATGTTAGCCAGGATGGTCTCGATCTCCTGACCTCGTGATCTGCCCGTCTCGGCCTCCCAAAGTGCTGGGATTACAGGCTTGAGCCACCGCGCCCGGCCCATAGTGATCATTTTTAACATTTGTTTTACAAAATGAATTTATTGAGCAAAGTGGGGTTAACTTCTTTCCATGGGTGGGGAACTCAAACTCTGTCTTATTTAAATTACATTTAAGGCCAGGCCTGGCGGCTCACACCTGTAATTCCAGCACTTTGAGAGGCTGAGGCGGGTGGATCCCCTGAGCTCAGGAGCTCAAGACCAGCCTGGGCAATATGATGAAACCCCATCTCTACAAAAGATACAAAAATTCGTTGAGCATTGTGGTGTGTGCTTGTGGTGGCAGCTACTCAGGAGGCTGAGGCGGGAGAATTGCTTGAGCCTAGGAGGTGGAGGTTGCAGTGAGCCGAGATCACACCCCTGCACTCCAGCCTGAGCAACAACAGCAAATTTCCATCTCAAAACAAAAAACAGCGGAATTCAGGTTTGTTGTGCCATTTTTGATGACATCATTGGGTTCTTTTGTCTCATTTTCTTAGGTTTTCCATTAGAAAGAAATAGAAAGAAACCTTTCTATATCTGCATGTCATCCCTTAAAGAAAAAACCTCCCTCCTGAATGCTGTTCACTCACTCACTCTACAAAACCTGGTGTCTTTCAGGGAGGAGCAGCACTGGTTCCCCAGAGGTGGAATTAGCTTTTCCTTCTTCCTACTCTCACACCCCTCTTTACTATCTCCACTCCTTGTAAATTATGTGTAGACAGAGTTTGTGTCATTTCTTTTACCAGTGTTGCTTAGGGGTGTGATTGCTCATACTAGGTATTCAGTAAGTGTCTACCAAACTGAGTTAAATTCCTATTTTTTTAATTGGGAAAAAATTTTGACACAGAAAATTAAGGAGAAAAGTTTTGAAGAGACACTTTACCCATGAGCCAGATTTAGCAAATGAAAACATTTTTCTCATTTTTGCCTTGAATTTCGTTGGTTTAAAAGAAATAAAATTTAGAGGCCGGGTGCAGTGGTTCACCCCTGTAATCCCAGCCCTTTGGGAGGCCGAGGCAGGTGGATCACGAGGTCAAGAGATTGAGACCATCCTGGCCAACGTGGTCAAATCCCATCTGTACTAAGAATACAAAAATTAGCTGGGCATGGTGGCGCGCGCCTGTGGTCCTAGCTGCTCCAGAGCCTGAGACCGGAGAATCGCTTGAACCCAGGAGGCGGAGGTTGCCTTAGCCAAGATCACACCACCACTGCACCCAGCCTGGTGACAGAGCGAGACTCCGTCTCAAAAGAAAAAAACAAAAACAAACAAACAAAAAACATTTGCTGGGCATGGTCACAGGTGCCAGTAATCCCAGCTACTCCGGAGGCTGAGGCAGGAAAATCTCTTGAACCTGGGAGACGGAGGTTGCAGTGAGTCGAGATCAGAGTGAGACTCTATCTCAAAAAAGAAATAAAATTGAGAGATAAAATAGAAGTTCCTTTCCATGATTTTATCCTCCTCCTGCCCACTACAGAGAAAACTATGATCATTATTTTGGTATATATTTTTCTGATTTGCATTTTATATTTTTGCTGCCTATAATCCTTAGTATTGTTTTAATTTTTTTAACTTTACATGTTCTGCACCTTACTTTTTAAACTTAATATTATGTTTTCAAGACCAATCTATATTGATAGACATAGATCTAGTTTATTTGCGTTAGCTATTGTATACTGTCCCATGATGTGAATATACCAGGTTTTACTCACCACTGCCAAGTGAGGGGCTTATCAGGTTTCCCTATGGAGCTCTTTGCTATAACAAACAATGCTGAAATGTACATCCTTATTACAATTCGTGTTACTTCTTGTACAAATTACCTAACACACAATTGGTAAATAAGGGAAGGATGTTAGAACACGGAAGTCATATTAGCTTACACATGATTTTCCATAACATGTTACTGTTTTAAAGCAATTAAAAGAGAAAGTCGGCCAGGCGCAGTGGCTCATGCCTGTAATCTCAGTACTTTGGGAGGCTGAGGCAGGTAGATCAGGAGATCGAGACCATCCCGGTCAACATGGTGAAACCCCGTCTCTACTAAAAATACAAAAATTAGCCAGGCGTGGTGGCGGGCGCCTGTAATTCCAGCTACTCTGGAGGCTGAGGCAGGGGAATTGCTTAAACCCGGGAGGCAGAAGCTTCAGTGAGCCAAGATCACGCCACTGCACTCCAGCCTGGGCAACAGAGGAGACTCCGTCTCAAAAAAAAAAGTCTTAGCAGTGAACAAAGACCTGGAGCTGAAAATCTACTAAAATGTCTTCCTTCAGAACCAATAGTTACATAGTTAGTGCCTTCGAGGAGCACTATTTTAATAGCTGTTTTCCATACAGCTATTAAGCTATATGGTGTTGCTGTGGGTGCAGAAGAATAACATTAAGAAATTGGAAGCATTTCAGCCAGGTGTGGTGGCTCAGACCTGTAATCCCAGCACTTTGGGAGGCTGAGGCGAGTGGATCACTTGAGGTCAGGAGTTCAAGACCAGTCTGGCTAACATGGTGAAACCCCGTCTTTACTAAAAATACAAAAATTAGCCGACTGTGGCGGCGGGCGCCTGTAATCCCAGCTACTCAGGAGGCTGAGGCAGGAGAATTGCTTGAATCTGTGAGGCGGAGGTTGTGGTGAGCTGAAGTCGCGCCACTGCACTCCATCCTGGGCAACAGAGTGAGAGCTTGTCTCAAAAACAAACAAGAAAAGAAATTGGAAGAATTTCTCCTTGTATTAAAACTGCAGACCTTAAAAAATACAGTCCAGGGGCCATATTTTTAATTTTGATGAAAACGTTCTCTACCTACTTGTCCCGGAAGGAGGAGCCTCAGGTTAAAGGCTGCAAAGGACACCTGGGATGCTGGGAACAATGCCAGCATGGGACCAACTCTGTTTGTGTCATAATTTTTAAAACATTGTAGCTTTTGTTAGTGCTTGGGTGACAAAGTTCTATAGGTTTTGAGCAGCATGCCCCAACTGTATTTCCCCCATACACTTGCCAACTTTAGTGAAGGATGTTGCACTTGTTTCCCTAAACACACGTGTAAGAGTTTCTCTAGGGTGTATGCCAAGCAGTGGAATTGCTGGGTCACAGGGGACGCATGTTTTCAACTGTTCTAGGTTTTTTTTCCAAATTACTCTTCTAAGTGGTTTTACCATTTGCACTCCCACCAAGAGGTGAGAGCCCTTATTTCCCTGCTTCCACACTAATATCTGATGTCATTAGATCTTTTCATTTTGACTGATATCATGGATATAAAATGCCTTCTCATGGTTGTTTTAATTTGCATTCCCCCAGTTGCTAGTGAAGCTGAGTGTATTTTTATATGCTTATTGGCCATTCCAGCTTTCTCTTCTGGGTATTACCAGTTCAACCCTTTGTCTTTTTTTAAGCTGAATTGTTTGTCTTTTTCTTATTGACTTATAGGAATTCTTTATGCATTCTAGATATGAATCGTTTGTCTGTTAAATGTCTACTTCTATGTTCTCTTCACAATGTCCCCACCTGCCATATAAGCCCATTTAGAAAAATACGTCTGCTCTGCTATAAAACACACTGGGTCGCTTTCTTTTTTTTTTTTTTTTTTTTCGAATATATCCTAGGTACCTGTGGTTTTAGATTATGCAAATAGGTGGTATAACTAGAAAATTTTGAAACTCAGATTTTTATAGATTCTTGTTTCTCTATGGATACTTGACCCATTCTCCTATTTATAGAGACTTCTCTTTGTACAAAAGAGTTTTAAAAAACAGACAAAAAAGGATATCCCCTGTCCTGACAACTGTTGGCCAGATATCTTTTGTCAGATTAGTAAAAAAATACTTTTTTGGAAAAAGTTAGGGAAGGTGAAACTTCATATTTGAATTGGATCCTTTGTAGATGTCTTAAACCCAAGAGAGAAAACAATATATTTTATTACATTCCATGATTCTCATTTTTAAAATATTCAACCCATACGCAATCAATCATCTTTTTCTGACAAGTTACCTAACAAAATTTTCTTTAAACTAAACGGTATTGAATTACAGACTAAATTTTTAAAGTGACATTCTGATTATAAAGGAAAAAAAGGAATTCCTAAATGAAAATACTTGCAGTTTGCCTGGAACTGAAAACTTAGCATGTGGAAATGTGAGGGAAAGATCTAAGTGTTGGCAAAAGATTGCAATAAAGTAAATGATGTGGTTTTCTCAGGGGTGATTTTGCAACTCGAAACATTCCAAAAAGAGTTACTGATCACAAAGTTTCTTTTAGCTTCTAGCTCTGAAATGCTTGGCATACATAAAGCTCTTACAGATATTTGGATAAATTAAATTTATATTGACATTTTTTAAAAGTTGGCCTAAGTTTCTAGCTGGTGAGGGCATGTATGAAACACAGAACATTTTGAGGCATTCAGTTTTACAACTGATAGATGCTGACATCAACCTGCCCTCTTCTACACTATATTCTTGAAAGCTGAACCACAATGAAATTTAAAATATGTATTTTTCTCTTGAAAAGCAGCAGTTTCCTCAAAAAGTTAATTGTAGAATTATCATATGATGCAAAAACTCCAGTCCTAGGTATATGCCCAAAAGAATTAAAAGCAGAGACTCAGATACCGATGCATCAATGCTCATTATAGGATTAGTCAGTAGCTGAAAGATAGAAAAAACCCACGTGCCCATCAACAGATGAACAGAAAAACAAAGTATGGAATATTCATACCATGGAATATGATTTACCCTTTAAAATAAAATTTTGATACATGCTATAACATGGATGAACCTAGAAAACTTTATAAGTGTAATAAACCAGACACAAAAGAAAAATTGTTGCATGATTACACTTATATAAAATATCTAGAATAAACAAATTCATAGTGACAGAAGGTAGGTTAGAGGTAATCAAGGACTCTAGGGGAGTGGAGGAAATGAGGAGTTATTGTTTTATGAGTCCAGAGTTTCTGTTTGGGGAAAATAAAAAAGTTTAGAAATAAATAGTGGTGATGGTTGAACAACATTATGAATATAATTGGTGCCACCGAATTGTATACTTAAAAAATAGCTAAAAAGGCAAAATTTATGTGTCTTTTACCTCAATAAAAAATTTTAAACTAGGTTTCTTCAAACTCCTCCTCCAATAAAGTAACAAATACTCCTTGAAGAAAGCTAGGAAAACTTTGAAAAGTAAAATGAAATTAAAGCCGCCTATTCTTCCACCAAGTAGTGATAACATGTGATTAATGTGTTGTGCAGTTTCCTCTTCTAATCAGAAGTATAGATGTACACAGGTACACACATACACACACATGCACACAAACACACAGGATTATGCAGAGCCTGCTTTTCTCACTGCATGTTGTAATAATCAGTAGAATTCAGTCTTATCCATGAGCCTTAATGTATTCAAACCTTATCAACTATTGTTGGACATGTAAAATGTTTTCCTTTTTTTTCTCAATTTTGAATAATTTTGTAGTGACCATCTTTGTACAAAAATTTTATGAGCATTTGATAATTTACTTAGAATAAATTAAAGTAAAATTGCTGGATCAAAGAATATGAATTTTAAAAGATCTCTTAATGCATATGTACTATTAATTTGTACCATAGGAAGTTTTGTTATTTATACTTCAGCAACCAAATATGAGATTTTATTGCATCTTCACTGAGTATTACATCTTATAAAAGTCTCTGAAATTGATCAGAATAAATTCCATAGAAATATGACATTGGACCAATGATAGTATTGGTATAGAAAGGAAAAAAGATTAACTTTTTAGATTAAAAATGGATGGAAGAAATCAATAACAATTTGTCACATTCAAAGTATGAGCCATTCTTTAACACTATTATCTGTGCCGAGATGCCCTTAGAATTTACCATGCCCAGGAAGTTACACTTGCCGTCCTTAGCCATCCAAGCCTTCCCCAAGTCACATGCAGAAGCGTGCACAACTCTTTCCAGCCTCTTAGTTTTTGCTACTCTCATTCTCTTTGCCATGAAATACTTCTGCACTTCCTCAAGCACAGACCCATTCAATCCTCATTATCCATCTAATTAAACGCTGTGGGCCAGAAGTCAGCAGTCTGGGGCCATGAGGGAGAAGAAGCATCATAGGTGCAAATTCAACCCACAAATGGGCAGGAGTGGTGAGCTCCTTCTAAAACAGGCTTTGAGGAGAGCCTAGGGATTGCCAAAGGCGCATAATCATTTGAAACAAGCGGGAGGCCAGGGATGAGGATGCTGGGACCTGGGAGGAGGCAAGCTGGGAGTGAATGGGGAGTGGGGGCGGCAGATGCACCAGATTGGAATTCTGTGCCTTATATGAGCAGGCGGGCCAGGCCTGGAGTGGGGACAGGGAGGCAGGGTGGGATGGACAGACAAGGCCACTACCTGGAACACGGTACCTTTTATACTGAGTGCACAATTCTTGAAGAGTGCTCAGATTCTCAAATATAAGAAATACAGTCTTCAGGTATTATGAAAGAATAACGTGTTTGTGTAGCACCTTAACATTTACATATGTTATCTAGTTTAAAAAATTGTTTTTGAGTCTTAGAACTAATGTGTAAACTTGGTAGTGCATACAGTGTCATGATTATTACCTCTATTTTATTTTTATGTATTATTTCTTTATTTAGAGACGGGGTCTTGCTCTGTTGCCCAGGCTGGAGTGCAGCTGCAGCGGCGCGATCTGGGCTCACTGTAACCTCTGCCTCCCGGGTTCAAGCGATTCTTGTGTCTCAGCCTCTGGAGTAGCTGGGATTACAGGCACGTGGCACCACGCCCGGCTAGTTTTTTCAGTAGAGACGGGGTTTCGCCATGTTAGCCAGGCTGGTCACCCGCCTTGGCCTCCCAAAGTGCTGGGATTAGAGGTGTGAGCCACCACGCCCGGCCTATTTTATATGTGAGGACTCTGAGGTCTGGGAAAACTGGACAAAGCAGGAACTCACGCCAAAGACTTCTGTCCCCATGTCCAGAGAGCTCTCCATGATAGCCTAAGTTGATTTTCCAAAAATGCGACCACTCTGTCAGATTTGCAACTTTTCTGATGTTAAGACATCAGGTCAAGGTGCAAAGTTTAGAGAGAACTAAAGGGCTTTGATTCAAGCAGCTTTTCTGAAAATATAAGGAAGGGCTTGTGTGCCCTTCTGGAAGTAAGGGATTAAAACTACATAGAGATACTGTATGCTGATGTTGTGGATGCTCTAAGGATGAAATTTTGAATGGCATCTTAATAATAAGAGGCTCAGAACACATTTTAACAGCAAATCATTTAGGATAAATTATCTTAAAGGACACATATACTTCACTTATATTTATTGATCAATTTACTGTTGTCTAGTCCATCATTCTAATTTATTAAATTCCTTTCTAATTATTTTAGTATTTTTGTTTGGTTTGGTTTGGTTATTTTTATCAACAGTGATCTATATAGGAGCAACATTGGATTAGGCTGTGTTATGGTCACATAGAGATGAAACTCACATGGTCCTTGTCCTCAAAAACTCCTTTGACTGAGCGAGCAAGAATCACTGGCCCCAAAGACCCCCTCCTCCTCCACGTGTTCCTAGAATCATGAACTCACACACACACTCACACACACATACACTTAACATCAATAAGAAGTGGCAGAATGGTGCTGTTTTTGATGGAAATATGTTTGTTTTGCTTTTTAAATAAAATATCATAAAGATATTTACCCAATATTATATTAATTGATACCAGAAAAAACAATCCATACATGGGTACGTTATAAACACCAATAAGTCAACAGATTTGTCTTTAAGTTGCTCAAATAACTCACAATTCTTCTTTGAGCATTTTTTGCTGAAGGAAAATGATCCCCAGGAAATGACAAAGATACCAGATCTGAAATAATTTTCTTCTGCTTTGCACCCCCTACCACTTATTCCAGTAGGAGGTCTTGCTAAGGTGAGATTTGAAAAATGCATACTCAAAAGCACTTTATTCGTACACTAGTTGGAGTTTAAGAATTCATCCTTTCTTTTTCTACTCTTAAACCTAAGATTTTAATTTTATGTAAACCAATTTAAAAACAATATTCGCCTTCTTTAATTAAATTATTTATTTCTATTACTTTAAGCCTTTCTTCTGATTTTTATCCCTATATTACTGCATTTTACACCACCATTATCCATAGTTTTACACATTTTCCTGCACTTTTATGTTCTGCTTTTCCACTTTGTTTTTTACATGTTTTTCAATGTATCTGCAATTATCTTAAAAAAAATTTTTTTTTGTCCTGGAAAGGAGTTAATTTTAAACTTTCTTTAGCAGAATAATTATTTGATCAAACAAAATCATACATAGTGTGGTGGGTGCCCTCCCTGCCCTGCATAACCACTTCAGAAGTTGATTTTAACATTTACAACTATTCTTGTACTATTTAAATTACTGTTAAACTGCTTTCAGCATTTGAAATTCTAAACAATGCCATTATAAGCATCTTTATATATAATTTTTTAAAAAACTAATTTCATTAGGATAAATTCTGAGAGGTGAATGTTTCTGGGTGGAACTTTTATGTGTGTATATGTGACATGGATCATCACATTTATTTCCAAAAGAGATGAACCAATTTTTATTGCCATCAACAAAATAGGAGTCTTCTTTTTCCCCCAAAGTCCAGCTATCAATGAGTTTTATCATATTCTTTCCTTTCATTTAATGTCATGGGTGTGAAATGAAAACACATTGATTCCACTTGAATTTCTTTAAATTTTAGAAAAGGTGTTTGGTTTGTCAGATGTTGGTTTCCTATTTGTGTTTTGTTTTGTTTAAACCATTCCCTTTGCTTTTAACATTTGTCTCTTGAGTACTGGTATTTGCTTCTCTTCTAATCGATTTGTATAAATCTTTCATCAATTTTAGATGTTAAACAGTTGCCTATAATTTATTTCAAATATTTTTCATTATCTTATATGACTTTTTAGAAATCTAATTATATCAATCTAGTTTTTCCGTTGTTTGAATAATCAAAATTATTTTCATACATAGCTCTACTCTTCTCCTAGTTTTTCTATTGTTACTATAATTACTATTATTGTTAGTTTACCATTTAATCAACCCACTACTTATTATGGTAATGGTTTTGAGGTCTAGGTCAGGTTAATTTTTTTCTTCATTCTGATTTCTAAGTGTCCCCAGAGCATTTATTAAATAATTATTACTTTTCCATTTGCTTTGTCAATATTTATGATTCACCAGTTTCTCACATACCACAATCTACTTCTGCATTTTCTATTGTGCTTAAATTTGTTTCTGCATTTAAACCAAGGCCATGGTGATTTTAATTTTCACATTTACACTATTCTGTGTTTTCTAAAATTTTTCAATGAGCATGCATTATATTTTGTTTTTATTATTTCATAATGAGGAAAAATCTCTAAAAATTGCATTTGCCATTCATGCTTATTTATCTTTCAGACATAAATTTGGAATAGCTTTTGCTATAAGATTTTATAAGTATTTTTATAGTTTGATTAAAAGTAAATCAGATCTAAAAATTACCATGAAATGAAATAAATTCTTTTTTATATTTAATCACCTAATATAAAGCATTTGTTCATCCTTCTTTACATCTCCTTTTAAAGTTTAGCATTTTCTAGTTTTGTTTGCATATTTCAAATCAGAAAAATTCTCAAATATTGTATATTTTCTGTCAGCATTGTGAATGAGACTGCCCCAAACCAATTACCAGTTACTTGCTGGTTTTTAGTAGAAATGCTTTAGGATTTTGTGGATTTCACTTTTATCTGGACACTTTCCTGACTTCTCTTTTTATCTCTAATACTTTTAGTTGGAATTCTTAGTTTCTTTGGGTTCAACTTAATGATTCTGTTTTTTATTTTATAATATTGATTCTCTAGTACATTTTTGAAGCACTGTTAGGATGACAAGAATCTCCAATGATAGCTAAATAATTTTAAGAAAAAGCATCTTTGTTTTGCTTGTTTTTAAGTGGGGTCCTTCAAAAGTTTCTCTGTTACAGACTGATAAGTTATATCATGTTAAAGAAATATTTTCCTATTTCTATCTTTAAATTTATAACAAGGAGCATTAAATTTTTATCAAATATTTAAATATTGTATCAAGAAGATCATAAAAATTTTATTCCTGAATTTATTTAAATTGTGTACTTTATTCATCACTTTATATTTTTAAACTAAACATATTACAGTGATAAACTCTATCATAAAGATATGATAAACAAATCTTTAAAAATAGGATCACATTCTACTTGCAGATATTTTCACACTTACAAGCGTTTTGATTAGAGACCGATTTCTTTTGTAGTATTACACTTTTTAAGAACTGAATCTTTTTTGCCTGCTAGAATAAGCTAGGAACTATTTAACTTAAGAAAAATTTGTATTAGGTGTAATTAAATTTTATTTGAAATTTTGAAAAAAATTCCAGCTAATTCCTAGTGGCAAGGAAAGCAGTCTCTTGGCTACCCTTCTTAATTTCTTCCTTAGCAACTGGCCTGTTCACATTTCTGTCTCTCATGATACCATTTTATATTCTCTAACTTTTGTAAAATCATCCATCTTATTTAAATTTCTAAGTACATCACCATTGTAAATGGGCACCATAATCACTAATGATTTTGTGTCTTTTCATTGATTTTTAAAACTTTCTAGGGTTTTTAATCTCATTAGTTTTGATAGTGAATTGACTTTTTTTTTTTTTTTATCTTTTCAAAGTAAGAGAGCTCTCTGTTTTGGCATTTCGCAGAATTTTTTGTGACAGTTTCACAAAATCAATTTGTTTACTGCTGTTGTGTGTTTTTTTCTTGAGGGTTTTGCTTAGTCTTTTATCTAGAAATGTATTTCTAGTTTTTTAAATTTTACTTTATTAATAAAACATGTAAAGCAATACATTTTCTTTAAATATATCTTTTCTCTAAGTTCAAATATTTATTGAATAGTATCTTCGTTTTTCATATTTTAAAATGGTTTGTTGTTATATTTTAGATTTCTTTGACCAGGTGATAGAATTTTTGTTTCATTGATATTTAGTTATTTTTCATCTATTTAAAATAAACTATTCACATTTTTGCAGCAAGGTGCATACAATTTTTGGTGTTTTTCCTTTATTGAAAAGTTCCATTCATTTCTTTTCTCTGAAAGTTTTATATATTCTGCATTTTCTCTTTAAATTCTCACCATAAAATTGCTAATTCAGCCTTCTTTCTTGTAGTTTTCAGCTTTACAAAGTCTTATTTCTTTTTTTTCCCCCCCTAATTCATGTAATTTTTATGATGGGATAAGGATTTCTGCTACTATTTTGTTTCTCTCAATTTCATCTTGCAAGTCTAAGTTTTTTTATGTACTTTGTTACAATGTGTTGTAGTTCATATAAATTTAATACTTTTTGTTTTTAGTAATTATTTTACCTTTTGTTGTCACACAAACTCACACATAACCCTTTTTGCTTTATATACTGCTTTGATATTATAATATATTTAATTGATATTTTCTTACCTAACCAATTATTTTTGTTCTTTCCACATCTCCTCTTCTTTCTCTTTTAAATAGAATATTCTTGGATTTTTTTCTTGAATTCAACCTGAAACTCTTTAAAAATATATAGAAATTTAATCTACTGGCATGCTCTTGTAATTGTTATATTTAAACCATTGTAACCATATTTTTATTATTCTGTTTTCTGTTATGTTTCTTTTTTGTTTCTTCACTTGGGAAAGGGTTATATTTAAGCTTCTTTTACTTCACTTAATTCTAAAAAGAAATATAAAACAAATATTAGTATTTTTTAAATACATAATAATGACTTCTCATAAAAATCTGACATTTAGAATTTTGCACATTTAACTTTACACCTGCCCTCTCCTCCTTTCCTTTTTACCATTCTTCATAACTTGTATGTCTGAGATAAAATAGTTTTAAAATAATTCTTACACTTTTCTGTAACTGATGCTGATCATTCACTGCTATGACTCTAGAAATGCTCTTTGGAGGGGAAGTGTATGGTCAGGGAGCATCTGCAGCATTTTCTGAGATCAAATCTGGTAGATAATCTGTGAGAATCTCTTCTTTTTTTTAATCCTTTTTAGGAAGACTATATATAGTTTTCCATTGCCTTTAGGAAGGTTACAGTCTCAGCTGCTACAGTAAAGCACTTTTTGAAAGCGGAAAACCACCCATCTTGATTACATTTTAAATAAGAACATGAATAGAACAGGTAAAATCATGCCAGTGACTTGTATTCATTTCACACTGAACACTGAGAAAACATGGTCGCATTCTCTGTTCTCCACTCGGAAACTTGAGCATTACTAGCTGGCTGCTGTTGCGTGGTTGTCAGACTTTATGGGCCCTTGCTGGGAGGAGCACGGAGTTTAGAGTTTTAGCCCTGCCGCTGACTGCAGTATCTTCTCCTAAACACTGAGATACTCTGGGAGAGTGCTGAGAGTGGTCAAAGAGACCAAGCCTCTGGTGACGATTTCATTATCGCTGAGTTCATTTATTTATATATCGATTGATCTCATTCTTTATTTATAGCTTGTCTGTTATGTAACTGCCCCATAGAGCTGAGATTCTTTTTTGGAATGAGATGTGGAATACTTTAAATGCCTATAAAATCAAATGTATATATTCACCACTGTCTGTTTCAGTTTCCAATCTAAGCTCTTTAATCAGTTCTGGAAATTCTATTGGCTTATGGTTTAAATTATGGGCTGGGGCCATAATTTAATTGTTTCTTAGGAGGAATAGTTTCAACAGTGGCTAACATTTATTGACCTCTTGCCCCTGGCTGCCAGGTTGGAAAACCATGTTGTATGGTTTTTCTTTTATGTTATCTATCGAAGGGTTAATCCTTCTTTATGATACACTTGATTTTCCAGGTTATTCTTTATTTTAGTAATTCAGTATTCTGGAGTATTCTCTTTCTCTCTCTTTCTCTTATTACTGCTTCTAGACTGTTCTAAATGGTTCTGTTTAAAGCAGTCACTACATTTTATGGTTTTAAAACTCCAACAGATGCAGTGGTTGTTCTGTCCCATTCCTCTTTATTTGAGAATGAAGGTCATCTATATTCTGATTGTGATTCTTGTAGCTGTTATTTTTAGAAGGGACAGGAGCTTTAATGGTTTTCCTGCTATTAATGGTGTGTACTGAATAAAGGTTTCACTTATTTTTAAAGTGTTTACCTTTCTTCTTCTTTTTTTTTAACCTAACTCCTAAGAAGGGCTAATTTCTTTCTCTCTTAAGCTTTAATATATTCATCAAATAGTCTCAAGATTTCTGTTTTTTTAAATTGATATCTTGATGGTATTAACAGAGAATTATCATACAGAACCTCTTGCTCTGTCATCTACCCAGAACATTGTTATTCCCAAGTGACCTGACTTTTCCAAAAGAACCCAAGGAAAATGCAAATTTATCTTGAGAAACAACAAATAGTATCCATTACTGCAATTGACCTTGATAACAAAACAGAGCTAAATATTCTTGAATTCTAGAAAGGGAGACATACTTGAGAACTTACTTCATCCTTTGAGTCCTGTGATCTTAGATTTTAAAAGCTCTCTTTTCTTAGGGATCTTTTGATTTGTGAAGTTTGATCTCCCATTACTAATTTAAATATACATTTGTTTCTCAGCAACCTCCTGCCACCTGCGTATGTAATACCTTCTCTTCCAGAACTTCTTGCAATTTGTAATAGTTATCTTTTCTTGGGGGGGGGGCGGGGGGAAAACAACAAAATCTTTCTTAAACAGACTGGAGGCTGGGCATGGTGGCTCACGCCTATAATCCCAGCACTTTGGGAGGCTGAGGTGGGCGGATCACCTGAGGTCAGAGTTGGAGACCAGCCTGGCCAACATGGTGAAACCCTGCCTCTACTAAAAATACAAAAATTAGCCGGGCATGTTGGTGCACGCCTGTCATCCCAGCTACTCGGGAGGCTGAGGAAGGAGAATTATCTGAACTCAGGAAGCGGAGTTTGCAGTGAGCTGAGGTGGCGCCACTGCACTGCAGCCTGGGCGACAAAGCCAGGTCCCATTAAAAAAAAAGAAAGAAAGAAAGAAAAACCAGATTGGAAATGGTTTCAACACAGCCACCACTATTACCTGCCTTTCACTCGGACCTTTCACCAGCTTGTTCCTGTGTTTCTCAATCTCCTTCTTAGGAGTGCATCTTGTGAGTAAATTCAAAATACCACATGCACAGGGCTCAGCAGGACCCACTGCTATGTGTTATTGTGTGCTGTGAAAGAATTGCATCCACCGGCCACGCGCGGTGGCTCACGCCTGTAATCCCAACACTTTGCAGGGCAGAGGCAGGCGGATCACGAGGTCGGGAGATCAAGACCATCCTGGCTAACACGGTGAAAACCTGTCTCTACTAAAAATTCAAAAAATTAGCCGGGTGTGGTGGCGGGCACCTGTAGTCCCAGCTACTCGGGAGACTGAGGCAGGAGAATGGCGTGAACTCGGAAGGCGGAGCTTGCAGGGAGCAGAGATTGTGCCACTGCACTCCAGCCTGGGCAACAGAGCCAGACTCCTCTCAAAAAACAAACAAACAAAAAAGCAAGAATTGCATCCACCTAGCCTCTGGCTCCAGAGTCTTACACATCTGAGTAATACCTGTGTGCACTTTTCTTTTATAAACCTAAAATAAACACACTGACAAAGGCAATGTGAGTAAGGGCTTCTCTCATTCTTGTAGACACCGCCAATCACCTTGGAGAAGAAAAGAAGTTGACCCCCGGCCGGGCGCGGTGGCTCAAGCCTGTAATCCCAGCACTCTGGGAGGCCGAGACGGGCGGATCACGAGGTCAGGAGATCAAGACCATCCTGGCTGACACAGTGAAACCCCGTCTCTACTAAAAATACAAAAACTAGCCGGGCGAGGTGGTGGACCCCTGAGTAGTGGCAGCTACTCGGGAGGCTGAGGCAGGAGAATGGCGTAAACCCGGGAGGCGGAGCTTGCAGTGAGCTGAGATCTGGCCACTGCACTCCAGTCCGGGCGACAGAGCGAGACTCTGCCTGAAAAAAATAAAAATAAAAAAAAAATAAAAAATAAAAAAATAAAAAAAAGAAGTTGACCCCCTTCAGAAGAACTGTGATTGATCATTTGCAGTTGACATACAAAATACTGTGCTAGCACCCGCTGAAGATGGGAAGCTGGATGCCACTGCTAAATATTGCTAGTGTGACAATTTATATCCCTGCAATAAATAGTGTTATTACTGTAAAGCTGGGTAGGCATGACATTTCTGACTGCCTCTCCTTTTAAATGGACAATATATAAATAATGACTGTCTGGCATTTAAACATTTCAAAGCATCACACTTTTTGTTAATACAAATGTGTGATCAGAGCCATTCATTCCCATAAATATTTTGCCTCACAATCTGAGCGTCAGCAGCCACAAGCATGTCCCATCACCCACTAAAAATGGGACACTGTAAAGTGCTGAGCATTCCAAGGGTAAAAACCAGGTTACTAGGGAAAAAAAAGGGGGAGCAAAAAGCCAGCACTGTAGAATACACCATTTAAACAACCCCCTCTACATTTTTCCTAAGATTCAGCAGCAGCAGCAACAACAACGAAAATCAGTATTTCCCAGAGTGAGAAACCCTTGAATCAAAAGATGTTTTTTGGAAAACGGTTCTTTTGGTAACTAAGTTTGGGAAGCACCACAAATTATTACCCTCCTCTTGGAGACCCGTGAACACCCAACATTTATTCCATAAATTTACCTGCATTTACCAAAGTGGGTCTTATTTAGGGGCTCAGGGTGAAACAGGAAACAAATCAGAGTCCCAAACCTTCAGGAAATTTACACGGTTTTTGTTGTTGTTTGAGACAGGGTCTGGTTCTGTTGCCCAGGCTGGAGTGCAGTGGTGCCATCACAGCTCACTGCAGCCTTGACCTCCAGGGCTCAAACAATCCTCCTGCTTCAGCCCCTTGAGTAGCTGGGATTTCAGGCGCGCGCCACCACACCAAGCTAATTTTTGTATTTTGTAGAGATGGGGTTTTGCCAGGTTGCCCAGGCTGGTCTCAAACTCCTGGGCTCAAGTGATCTGCCCACCCCAGCCTCCCAAAGTGCTGGGATTAGAGGCGTGAGCCACCACATCTGGCCAATTTACAGTTTTAAATGAACATATCTGTTTCCTGTGGGGACTGTAACAAATGACCACAAACCTGATAGCTTAAAACAACAGAAATTTGTTCTCTCACAGTTCTGGAGGCCAGAAGTCTGAAGCCCACAGATCGGGTCCACAGGGCCACGCCCCCTCCCTGGTGCCAGGAGAGTCCCTTCTTTGCCTTCTCCAGCCTTTGGTGGCTGCCAGCATTTCCTGACTTGTGGCCACATCTTGCTCATCTCTGCCTCCTCCCCTCCCATCCATGCCAAATCTCCCTCAGCCTGCCACTCATAAAGTATCTTGCAATTTAGGATCTACCTGGACAATCCAGAATGATCTCTCTTCTCAATCCCTAATTTAATCACACCTGCAAAGACCCCTTTACATGTGGTTCCAAAGATTAGGGCCTGATCTCTTTAGAGATCATTATTATTATTCAGCTAACTACGAATGGATGCAGCTCTGAATGTCCTGTGGTAATGACTGCTTTTCTGCTTTGACCTTGAAACCTTCTCTTTGAGAAACACCTGCCACTACCCAGAGAACCCTGGCCCCAAAAATCCACTCTGAAAAGTTCTGGTCGAGGGGCTATCTGCATTTATAGGAGGGGAGAGCTGTCCTGGTGGGCTCCTCTCAAGTTTTTTCCACCCCAGTGGGGTTCTATGTAAATTCTCTCCAGCAACCTTGATTATATCACAGTTACAAGGATAAAACAGAGAGAACAGCGTTCTTTGGGTCTGGAGAAGCTGCACAAATACAGGTTGGGTGGTCGCAGCCCTTCCCAAGCCAGAGTCCCTTCTTTGCCTCCTTTGTCTCTCTGGCTCCAGACACAGAGTCTAGACCTGTCCCTGTCTACCCTTGGAAGAGCTGGAACAGGATGGAGCCTTTTTCACAAGGGACTTTCTTAAAAATTAAGAAAACAGAAAGGACACAGATGATGGAAATGAAAAGAGTGAGCTCAGGCCAGGCACAATGGCTCATGCCTGTAGCATGTTCCAGCATTTTGGGAAGCTGAGGAGGGCGGATCATTTGAGGTCAGGACCTCGAGACCAGCCTGACCAACATGGTGAAATCCTGTCTCTACCAAAAAATATAAAAAATTAGCCAGGTGTGGTGGCAGATGCCTGTAGTCCCAGCTACTTGGGAGGCTGAGGCAGGAGAATTGCTTGAACCCAAGAGGCGAAGGTTGCAGTGGGCCGAGATCGCGCCACTGCACTCCAGCCTGGGTGACAGAGAGAGACTCTAGCTCAAAAAAAGAAAGAAAGAGAGAAAGAAAAGAAAGAAAGAGAGAGAGAGAAAGGAAGAAAGGAAGAAAGAAAGAAAGAGAAAAAAAGAAAGAGAAAAGAGTAAGTTCACAAAGTGCAGGTTACAAAATCCCTGGTTAGTTGATGCCTAGATTCTAGTTTGGCAGCACTTTTTTTTTTTTTTTTTTTTTTTTTGGAGACAGAGTCTTGCTCTGTCGCCCAGGCTGGACTGGAGTGCAGTGGCTTAATCTCAGCTCACTGCAAGCTCCACGTCCCGGGTTCACGCCATTCTCCTGCCTCAGCCTTCCGAGTAGCTGGGACTACAGGCGCCCTCCACCAGGCCGGGCTAATTTTTTGTATTTTTAGTAGAGACAGGTTTCACCGTGTTAGCTAGGATGGTCTCGATCTCCTGACCTCGTGATCTGCCCGCCTCGGCCACCCAAAGTGCTGGGATTATAAGCGTGAGCCACTGCGCACAGCCCAGCACTTTTTTGAATTCTGCCTCTGGCCTGGGTCTGCTGTCTCTTGATTTTCCAGCAGGTAGCCTCCCTGCTACTTGTATTCAAGGCCAAACCTCGACTCCATTTTTCCTATTTTGTTTCTGATGCTCTCCGTAAGCCTGCTGTCGAGTTCCAGGTTCTGGAAAGAATAAATACAATGTTCTGTGTTTAGTCATCCAACTAAAATGTGAGGGGCCCTCACTGCCTGCCAGGCCTGCAAAATGCCTTCCCAGTTTCACGCCTGGCCAATGTACCTGGCTCCCAGACCTTCCTGAGATAACTCTTTATTTTTCTTTATTTTTCTTTTCTTTTCTTTTTTTTTTTTTTTTTTTGAGATGGAATCCTACTCTGTTGGCCCAGGCTGGAGTGCAGTGGCGCAACCTCAGCTCACTGTAACCTCAGCCTCCTGGGTTCAAGCAATTCTCCTGCCTCAGCCTCCCAAGTAGCTGGGATTACAGGTGTGCACCACCATGCCCACCTAATTTTTGTATTTTTAGTAGAGATGAGGTTTCACCATGTTCACCAGGCTAGTCTTGAACTCCTGACCTCAAGTGATCCACCCGTCTTGGCCACCCAAAGTGTTGGGATTACAAGCATGAGCCACTGTGCCTAGCCAACTCTTTCTTTTCTCTATGAGTGGGGCCTCAACTAAAGGAGCTTCTGGAACTTTCAGCCTTCAGAAGCTTCCCCTTCAGGGGAAATGCATCCAACTGTGCAACATGGGATTGAGAACAGTAGAATTGTTTTTTAAATAAGGCTTTGGACATTTCATGCAGAATAGAAAGTTTCTCTGGAGCTCATAAAAAAGAAATATTAAGCAAGAAGGAAAGTCTCCTGGAGGTGTCATGGAAGCTTCAAGGTTCTGATGAGGACATGTGTGAATCATAGTATTCTAGCTTAGTCAGATGGCCGGGGAAGAGCAACCCCAATGAATGGTAGGGCTTGAGGCTCGCACATCACTGAGGCACTGTAAAGCACTAAGGCCTAAAGTCTGAATGTTCTGGTGGCATTTCTCAAAAGTGCTGTGACCCTTTCTTTTTTTTTTTCTTTTGAGATGGAGTCTTGCTCTGTCACCCAGGCTGGAGTGCAGTGGCATAATCTCAGCTCACTGTAACCTCTGCCTCCTGAGTTCAAGCAATTATCCTGCCTCAGCCTCCTGAGTAGCTGGGTTTACAGGTGCCCACCACCACACCCAGCTAATTTTTCTGTTTTTTTTGGAAAGATGGGGTTTCCTCATGTTGGCCAGGCTGGTCTCAAACTTCTGACCTCAGGTGATCTGCCCACCTTGGCCTCCTAAAGTGCTGGGATTACAGGCGTGAGCCACCATGCCCAGCCTGCTGTGACCCTTTCAACAGAGCTGACATCAAGTTCTTTCTTGCGGGGGATCATCTATGCCATTGTCCCCCATGGGCTCCCCCTTGATGGGGAGTTTTTAATTTAAAATATTGATGGTATATTATTATATAATTGATAATATTATATAATGGAAGTAATATATAATATATAATTAATAATATGTTGATGAGGCCAGGCGCGGTGGCTCATGCCTGCAATCCCAGCACTTTGGGAGGCTGAGGTAGATGAATCACCTGAGGTCAGGAGTTTGAGAGCAGCCTGGCCAATGTGGTGAAACCCCTTCTCTACTAAAAAAAAAAAAAAAAAATTAACCAGGCATGTTGGCGGGTGTCTGTAATCCCAGCTACTCAGGAGACTGAAACAGGAGAATTGCTTGAACTAGGGAGGAAGAGGTTGCAATGAGCCAAGATCGTGCCACTGCACTCCAGCCTGGGAAACAGAGTAAGACCCTATCTCAAAATTAATAATAATAATAGGTTGATGACAAATATCAACGACAATGTTAATATAAGATTGATGGCCGGGCGCGGTGGCTCAAGCCTGTAATCCCAGCACTTTGGGAGGCCGAGGCGGGTGAATCACGAGGTCAGGAGATCAAGACCATCCTGGCTAACATGGTGAAACCCCGTCTCTACTAAAAATACAAAAAACTAGCCGGGCGTGGTGGCGGACGCCTGTAGTCCCAGCTACTCGGAGGCTGAGGCGGGAGAATGGCGTGAACCCGGGAGGCGGAGCTTGCAGTGAGCCCAGATCGCGCCACTGCACTCCAGCCAGGGCGACAGAGCGAGAATCCGTCTCGAAAAAAAAAAAAAAAGATTGATAACTGATATATTGGTAAAGAGGTCCAGGCATTGCCCTGACTGCCATGATACTGCGATAGACCCAGCAGACAGTCTTCAAGGAACTGGCATCGTAATGTGACAACACAAATAATAAGCATGTAAATAAACAAATGATTTGGCACCTTCTCCTTCATCCTCCAAGCCTGGTAAAGTGAATCCTCACCCTGAGCCACTCCTCAATGGGAAGTACCATGCAACTAGTGGCCAGGACTCCAAGGAGAACAGAAGATAGAGTGAAAACAGGAAATGAAATTGTGGTTGCAGCAAAGCTGTCTCTTGCTGCATGGTGGTTGACTAGCCACAAAGTACTTTCACTTGTCCCAGTTCATGGAAGTCTCCCAAGAACTCTGAGAGAAAACCATCATCCCCATGTGTTATCACCCTTTTCAGAGGTAAGGTCTCAAGGCTCAAGCTTGCTCAAGGTTACCCAGAGCCTGCACTTGAACTCAGGTCCTTCCTTCCTTTGATATTGTTCCCACTGAACTCACTCAAAAGGGAAGAGACAGAGCCCCCTGAGATGATTGCTTCCAGTCCCAGGAACCAAGGGCATGCTCCAAAAGAAAGCTGCTTCTACACAGAATTCTGTTTCTCAGAATGTGGCTTTCTGGGAAGGGGAGTTGAAAATTCTCATTCTGGCCAGGTGCAGTGGCTCACACCTGTAATCCCAGCACTTTGGGAGGCTGAGGCGGGAGGATCACTTGAGGTCAGGGGTTTGAGACCCACTTGGCCAATATGGTGAAACCCTGTTTCTACTAAAAATACAAACATTAGCTGGGCATGGTGGCGCATGCCTGTAATCCCAGCTACTCGGGAGGCTGAGGCGGGAGAATCACTTGAACCCAGGAGGCAGAGGTTGCAATGAGCTGAGACTGTGCCACTGCACTCCAGCCTGGGTAACAAGAGCAAGACTCTGTCTCAAGAAAAAAAAAAGAGAAAGAAAAAAAGGAAAATTTCCATTCTGCCGGTTTCACTCCTCTACCCACCTCAAACGTCCTTCAGAGTAGGTGCTTGGTGAGATGTTAGCCAGGACCATTTCCATCTGATATGATTCCAGCTCCAAAGGAGGCAGGAGAAATCCACAACCACACTTAGACTGAGCAATGGGGATTTTACACCTGTTTTTCAAAATAACATGTGCATTCCCACTGGTGGACCGGGAGCATGAAACCTTTGTTGACACAGCTGTGGACAATTCTCCTTGAAATAGAGACCTGTTCATTGTTTACAGGGCAATGGTCAATAGTGTACTTAAATACTAGTTTTGAATTTACAAGATATATTGGCAGATAATAGCACTTTCTTTCTCTTCCACTGACCAAGGAGTAATAAAGAAGTCACAGGCTGGGCATGGTGGCTCATGCCTATAATCCCAGCACTTTGGGAGGCCGAGACAGGTGGATTGCTCGAGGTCAGGAGTTTGGGACCAGGCTGGGTAACATGGAAAAACTCTGTCTCTACCAAATAATAATAATAATAATCAGCCAAGTCTGGTGGCACACCTGTAGTCCCAGTTACTCTAGAGGTTGAGGTAGGAGGATCACTGGAGCCCAGGAAATCAAGGATGCAGCCAGCTGTGCTGGCACTATTGCACTCCAGCCTAGGGTGACAAAGTGAGACCCTGTCTGGAAAAAAAAAGTCATCAATAAGAGTCCACTAAAAAAGTCACCAATAAGAGTCCAAAATAACTTTATTTAGAGGATGAATAACTTTACAACTGGGTGATAGTTGCTGTTTTTCATGCTCTCAGATCACACTAGTGGATTGATAACACTTGCTCCTTCCCCTCTCTATCCAGCAGGGAAATTTTGAGGGAAGCATAAAGTCCAAGAGGGAAAATGAATTTTCAGTTAGTCTAGCTGGATGAATTTTGGGGCATTCATGCAGACACCCAGTGGAGTTAGTTTTTCCACACATAAAAGATCTCTCTTGCTGGAGCTTGTACCTGGAGTTCCCCAGTTTCTTTTGACATCCCCTGGGTAGGTGTCTGGGGTGAGCATGCCTGGGTTCTTGCTTAACCTTCAACAGAGGCCTTGCCCAAGGTCGGAGAGGGCCCAGGTAGTCAATATTTCTGGGATGCTGGGAGCTGAAGATGGGCTCTCAGGACTTAGCAGGATCCCTCAAGAAGAGGGGCAAAAGCAATTACCAAGGTAGACTACTTGCTAGGGAACAGATCTCAAATAGGAAGCAGTCACATCATGACTATTTGCTTTACTGAAGTATGAGACACCAACAGAGCTATCCTGATAAGCAATAAAATGTCTCCCCAGGCCGAGCATGGTGGCTCACGCCTATAATCCCAGCACTTTGGGAAGCCGAGGTGAGTGGATCACCTGAGGTCAGGAGTTCAAGACTAGCCTGGCTAACATGGTAAAACCCCGTTTCTACTAAAAATACAAAAAATTAACTGGGCATGGTGGCACGTACCTGTAATCCCAGCTACCCGGGAGGCTGAGGCAGGAGAATTGCTTGAATCCGGGAGGCAGAGGTTGCAGTAAGCTGAGATCACACCATTGTACTCCAGCTTGGGCAACAATAGCGAAACTCTGTCTCAAAAACAAAAAAGCCTCCCCTTCTCCCTTTCTCTTCCTTTGCCCTCTCTTTCTTCTCCATTGACTTTCTTTTAGATAAATGCTTTATTTTTGTGAAACGATAGCTGCTCACAGAAAAACATTCAAAAAATCTTGAAAAGTACAAAGGAAAAAAGCCTAAATTGATTGAATTCTAATCACCTGAAGGGTAACTACTGTTAACCTTTTTGTGGCTGTGTGTGTGTGTGTGTGTGTGTTTGTGTGTGTGAGTGTGACTTTTAAGGCTTTAACAGGCTGGGCCCGATGGCTCATGCCTATAATCCCAGCACTTTGGGAGGCCAAGGTGGGCAGATCACCTGAGGTCAGGAGTTCAAGACCAGCCTGGCCAATATGGTGAAACCTCGTCCCTACTAAAAATACAAAATACAAAATACTAAAAAATACAAAATACTAAAAAGCCGGGCGTGGTGGCACTCACCTATCTTCCCAGCTACCTGGGAGGCTGAGATGGGAGAATCACTTGAATCCAAGAGGCGGAGGCTACAGTGAGCCAAGATCGCACCACTGCACTCCAGCCTGGGTGATACAGCAAGACCCTGTCTCAAAAACAAAATAAAATAAAGCTTTAACAGAGCATAGCACACTTGCAGCAAAGTGCACAAATCATCTGTGTGCCACTGGATGCACACTGCTGTGCACAGCAAACTGAAAACTGCTGTACAGCCAGCACCCACAGGGTGCCCCCTCCACGAATACATATCCCCCAACCACGAATGCTAACTTATTTCTCACCTCTGGGAACACTTTGGTGGATGTCCTCTCAGACTTTTATGAAACACCTGTGATCTTAAAAACAAACCTGGTAACAACCATGCTCTCCCAAAATCAGAACTGCTAAAACAGCCCACATACCACAACTTAATTGGCATTCCTGTCTATATGACTCATTCTGCAAAACTCTACCGGGAGTCCATGTGCTCCTGAATCCTGGTCCACAGCCTGGCTGCCTGCTGGAGCCACCTGGGGAGCTTTAAAACTGGTGGTGCCTGGGCCCCCACCTCCAGTGTGGCTGACTTAACTGGTCCAGGTGGGGCCTGGGCATTTGTGTAGATGTATCTCTTATCTCCCCAGGGGATCCTAATGTGCCACTAAGGGGAGCATCTCTGCCCTGAGGTCACTTTTTACTATACAAATGCACTGCAAGTAGGACTGTGAGGTGCTGTCCCAACCGACTTGACCCCAGAGACCACTGTGAGGCCATATAGAGACCGTCATCCACTCTTGCCAATGTGAATGCTGAGGCTCAGGAGGTCATGGTTCTGTGCCTGGACTGCACAGCGTTGATGGGAGGTGCACATCCTGCCTAGAGCCCTAACCTTTTCAGCCTTGGCCCAGGTCATAGGTACAGGCCAATGGATGGAACAGAGGCAGCCCAAGCCCTGAGGAAGTGTTCCATCATCATGGGCTCATCGTCTAGGGGTGAGGCTGAACTGGATGGACTTGTCCAGGGAGCACAGCCTCTTGGGATTCATAGGTAGGAATCCAAGCTGGCACAGAATGTGCCTGAACATCCACAGAATAATTCTGGAAAAACAGGAAAAACAGGCAGGAGACTGAGAGGGCAGCCTGTTTTCCTCTAGAAAGGTGACACAGGCAGAGAGGGCTCAAGTGCCTGGATTGCCCAGATTTAGAATTTTTATTATCAAAGCCAGGCATGGTGGTTCACACCTGCAATCCCAGCACTTTGGGAAACTGAGGTGGGCAGATTCCTTGAGGTCAGGAGTTCAAGACAAACCTGGCCAATATGAGGAAAACCCACCTGTACTACAAATACAAAAATTAGCTGGGCGTGGTGGTGGGCGCCTGGAGTCCCAGTTACTCGGGAGGCTGAGGCAGGAGAATCGCTTGAACCCGGGAGGTGGAGGTTGCAGTGAGCTGAGATCATGCCATTGCACTCCAGCCTGGGCAACAGAGTAGGACTCTGCCTCAAAGAACAACACCAAAAAATGTATTATCAAAAATTTCAAATATACAGAGAAGTAGCAAGAATGGACTACATTATTTATTATTTAAAAATGATTAAGATCTCAGAATGAAGAGATAAATAAAAGAAGCAATGGATGGGCATTTCAAAACCATTAGGAGTTGAAATTAAGGGGAATGTTTTGTGTTTTTCCTCAATTTTTATTTTTTTGCATCCAGAGTTTACTAGGACCTAAGCTTAATGAGGGCAGGGGTTTCTGTCTCTTTAGCTCACTACTCTTTCTCTTGTGTCCAGGACAGCTCTTAGCACACACAGGGTAACAAATAAATCTGAGGATAAATGAGTAAATGTATGAATTGAACATGCATTGCTTTTGTATTTGGGAGGAATCTGTTCTAAACAGAGATATATATAGATATAGATAGATATAGATATATAGATATAGATAGATATCAATCAAGAAGTGTTCTCTTCTTATACAAATAAACCCAGGAAAATAATCAACATCTCAGTCATTGAACCTACTAATTTATAAATGATGTGTGTATGAAAATGACGTGCAGTTTACTCATGAGGGAAAATATAGAAACAGGTGCCGAGTGGCAGGACTGGAGTCCTATGCTTTTGTGTATTATCCACATAGGGAGGAAGACAGGAGTGAAGGGTCTCCTTAGTGTCCTGGGGCCTTGACCACACAACCACCCCTGTTTCCTCATCCATTTATCACCCAAGACAATGACAGTAGGGGGCCTTCCTATCTCTTTACAGCAGGGCAGAAAATGCCAGCCAAGGAAGGTGAATGAGAGACTTCAGGACTTGGCCCCAGACAGTTGACTTGGACTACATCTGTCCTGGAGGGATAGGCTGGATGGATTGAAAATTAACCCGGTTGGGTGTGGTGGCATGCGCCTGAAATCCCACAAGTTTGGGAGGCGGAAGGAGGTGGATTGCTTGAGCCCAGGAGTTTGAGACCAGCCTGGGCAACATGGAGAAACCCCGACTCTACAAAAAATACAAAAATTAGTGGGGTGTGGTCGTGCATGCCTGTGGTCCCAGCTACTAGGGAGGCTAAGGTGGGAGGATCACTTAGGCCCGGGAGGCCAAGGCTGCAGTGAACCATAATTGCACCACTGTACCTCAGTCTGGGCAGCAGAGTGAGACCTTGTTAAAAAAAAAAAAAAAAAAAAGCCAGGCATGGTGACTCAAGCCTGTAATCCCAGCACTTTGCTTTGGGAGGCCAAGGCAGGCAGATTACTTGAGGTCAGGAGTTCAAGACCAGCCTGGCGAACATGATGAAACCCCATCTCTACTAAAAATACAAAAATTAGCTGGGCATTGTGGCACATGATTGTAATTTTAGCTACTTGGGAGGCTGAGGCAGGAGGATTGCTTGAACCTGGGAGGTGGAGGCTGCAGTGAGCTGAGATTGCACTGCTGCACTTCAGCCTGGGTGACAGAGTGAGACTTCATCTCGAAAAAATAAAATAAAATAAAATAAAATAAAATAAAATAAAATAAAATAAAATGAAATAAAATAAAATGAAATGACCTTGGGCATCCTCAGGTGTCCCATCTTTAGAATCTCTCAGCATTTATAAAATTAACTGCCACACTGCAATATGTCTTCTCCCTTCTTTTTTTTTTTTTTTTGGGACGGAGTCTTGCTCTGTCGCCCAGGCTGGAGTGCAGTGGCCGGATCTCAGCTTACTGCAAGCTCCGCCTCCTGGGTTCACGCCATTCTCCTGCCTCAGCCTCCTGAGTAGCTGGGACCCTCCTGCCTCAGCCTCCTGAGTAGCTGGGACTACAGGCGCCCGCCACCTCGCCCAGCTAGTTTTTT
Source organism: Piliocolobus tephrosceles (assembly GCF_002776525.5). Lineage (NCBI taxonomy): Eukaryota > Metazoa > Chordata > Mammalia > Primates > Cercopithecidae > Piliocolobus > Piliocolobus tephrosceles. The sequence continues at coordinate 130,012,684 of NC_045439.1, forward strand.
TTTTTTTTTTTTTTTTGTATTTTTTAGTAGAGACGGGGTTTCATCGTGTTAGCCAGGATAGTCTTGATCTCCTGACCTCGTGATCCGCACGTCTCGGCCTCCCAAAGTGCTGGGATTACAGGCTTGAGCCACTGCGCCCGGCCGTCTTCTCCCTTCTTAAATAGCCTTGGGTTTATGGTGAATAAGAACAAATAAAACAATAGCTAACATGTAGAAAGTGTTTACAGACTTCCAAGAGCCTTCAGATCCAATGGTTCAGAATAGTCCTGTGATGAAAACCATATAGTAACAATGATTGTTGTCCATTTTCTAGATGAGGAGACTGAGGTTGAAAATTTACTGGATTTGCCCAAAGGACAGAGGGGCTGGGACCTGAGCCAAGGTCCCTCACTTCTAGAGCCAATCATCTGTACGTAACTTCTTGCAGTTGCAGGAGTTGTTCCTATCCAGTGCCCTCCCTATCTGTTCCCATGTATAACAGGATCTCATGGCAAGTGCTGGGCACTCAGGGGACGGGGTTAAATTGGGGTTAGCACTGGAAAGTCCTGTTTTCTCATCCATAAAAGTAGGAGTTTAGATCAGGTGACCTTTGGGCATCCCTAAGTCCTGAGACATTTTTATTTTCTGCTCCATTTCAAAGGTCAAGAGATCAGGTCCCTGGCCAGGTAGACTCCACTGAGGGCAAAGCAAGAAGAAAAGACGTCAGTGGTGACCTTTTCCATCTGTATTTACCATCAGATATCAAAGAGACCATTGGTTTTTCACTCAGCAAACATTTATTGGGGTTACCATGTGCTGGCATAGTTCTAGAAGCTACAGACACACAGATAATGCCTGTATCAGCCTCCTCCCTCTGTCCAAGAGAGAGACTGGTGATTTAGAACCAGCTCAGTGAGGGTAGGAGGGAGGATGGGTGAGATTCCATGGTGCCAGAGAGAACTGCTGCCATCTTGGTGGCCTTGGGAGAGGTTGCCAAGGAAGGCTCTAGAAGAGCAGAGGCTAAAACTTGGCCTTGCAGAGAGGGTCGGGGTTACCTGGTAGGTTGAGAGGCCGATGCATCTTAGAAGTGAAAAGCAGGCATCTTCCGTGCAATATGCCCCTGTGTTTTCATCTCCCAGTCCATCTTCAGCTTTCTCATTCAGCTCTCTCTCAGTGATGATGAGAAAATCCTTAGTCCACTACTCTGTGAAAAGCTGTAGACAGTTCTCTGACGTACAACAGGATGAAGTGGTTTCCCTCCAGGGATCAATGAATGAGGAAGAAGGAATCTCCTCCTGAGACCATTTGAACCTCAGTGTCCTTTCCTGCCCCAACTAGCTCACCTAGCAGTCAAGGTACATACCAGAAACTACCCATGTGCCACGTGGGAGGGGCCCTAGCCAACAGGTAGGAGAAACGGAAGCTGTCCAATAACTTTTTTTTTTTTCCGATGGAGTCTCGCTCTGTCACCCAGGCTTGAGTGCAGTGTCGCCATCTCGGCTCACTGCAACTTCCCTTCCCAGGTTCAAGCAATTCACCTGCCTCAGCCTCCCGAATAGCTGGGGATTACAGGTGCATATCACTATGCCCGGCTAATTTTTGTATTTTTAGTAGAGATGGGGGTTCACTATGTTGGCCAGGCTGGTCTCGAACTCCTGACCTCGTGAACCCCCGCCACGGCCTCCCAAAGTGCTGGGATTACAGGCATGAACCACCGCTCCCAGCCACTGTCCAATAACTTTCTTTTCCCCACTAACTGTCATCCTTCCTGGGATTGTTAGAAAATGGAATTCCCGCTACCTGCAGCCTCTAAGCCTCTGCTGCTGGGTTTATGTTGAGTTTTAACTGCCATTTCTGTGTTCTTGGGCCCTTCCCAAACTTCCAAACATATTTGTTTGGAAATGCTTCTACTTCTGTTTTGGACCATGATGAAACATTTCCATAAATTATTAGTCCATTGAGACCCAACATAAAAATGGTAAGCATACGTGCAACAGTTCAGACTTTGCTACTGTTGCTAGGTCGTCCCAGCCCATGGCAGAACCAATCATCACTGGAGAAGTGAATCAGCCGACATAGGATCTCCTTGACTAACACAGGGGCTTTTGCATCTATCCTGCTGAGCACACATGTGCAGAGGAGAGTCCCTTGGAATCATCAGCCAATGTCTTCATTTCCCTGGGTGGCATTTTGCCAAATCTGTATTCCATAGGAGGTCCTGACTCCCTCTCCTTCACTTTTTCCCAGGAGAACTGCTCATCCAGTGGCATTGAAAATGGGCTTTGAGGCCGGGTGCAGTGTCTCACGCCTGTAACCCCAGCACTTTGGGAGGCCGAGGCAGGTGGATCACGAGGTCAGGAGATCGAGACCATCCTGGCCAACATGGTGAAATCCCATCTCCACTAAAACTACAAAAATTAGCTGGGTGTGGTGGCACATGCCTGTAATCCCAGCTACTCGGGAGGCTGACTCAGGAGGCGGAGGTTGCAGTGAGCTGAGATCCCACGACTGCACTCCAGCCTGGTGACAGAGTGAGACTCTGTCTCAAAAAAAAAAAAAAAAAAGAAAAAAAAAAAAAAGAGAAGAAAAGAAAATGGGCTTTGTTGCTTCCCTGAGTCATCTCCACCTTCCCCCAAACTCTTCTCCCAGGTTGGTCCTTTTCTTCTCAGGGTCCAGGTTTCATTCATGATGTTCCTCTTGTCTGGAAAGACCCCGTCCTGCTCCCTGCACTCCTCCCTCCTTCTGCTGCTTTCTCTCCTTCTCCCAGGTATATATCAAACCCAGGCTCCCCAAGAAGCCCACCCACTCTGATGACAGGCCCTGCTGTGTGATGCTCGTGGTTGGCTGATCTTCTTATCTCCACGTGAATGGAAGGTGCCACAAGGATGGGAGCCACCTTCCTCACCTTTATTCCCTGGGAAGCACTTGTCACATGCCCTGTGTGTCCCAGATGCTTCGTGGGTGAGCACGTATTGAATTGGAATCTCCAGAAGGAGCAAGAGAATACACAGCCTAACAGCCAGAGAAAATGTGTGGAAATCATTCCATATTTTCTTCATGTATCCAGTGGAAATACTGTAAACCGCAGGATCACTATCCTGTAGGCAGATGTCATTTACTTTGTGCATAGACTTTCTTAACAAACACTTATGAGGCACCACCTGCACGCAAGGGCTTGCGGGGTGGGAAATACCAACAAAAAAGCCCCCACTTAAGATATTTAGCTAGGGCCTGAGAAAATAAAATAATTGTTAGGGTGTGTTTATTTGAAAGTTTTGGGGAAAAAAAACACTTAGGTGGTGTTTATAATTCTCAAAAGAATTACTTTTTTTTTTAAGTGCTTAGCATTCTTCAGTGGGAAAGACCTTGAAAAGTACATCCTTTGTTGCTCTATAAAGTAAATGAATTCTGTTCTTTGCATGATGACATTTTCTAGTACTTATATTGAGAAAAGTGGAAAGTTTGACTCCTAACCATTGTCATTTCTTTCCAATTAAATGTCAAAACATTGTTTTTTACCATTAAGGATAGAAATAGTCTAACAGGTGTGCTATGGTGTGTTATGAACAAAATGATAAATTAAGGTGTTTAGCACAGAGTTACAGAGATGTTAACTATGTACTAATTTTATATTTTAAATATATTTACTGAGATATAATTCACATACCATAAAATTCACCCATTTAAAGTGTTAAATTCAATGGTGTTATATATTCATAGAGTTATGCAATCATCCGCCATGATCTAATTTTAAAATGTAGTTTTTTCTTTTCTTTTCTTTCCTTTTTTTTTTTAAGACAAGGTCTTGCTCTGTCACCCAGGCTGGAGTGCGGTGGCTTGATCGTAGCTCACTATGGCTTCAAACTCTTGGGCTCAAGCAATCCTCCTGCCTCAGCCTCCAGAGCAGCTAGGACTACAGGTACATGCTATCATGACCAGCTAATTTTTATTTTTTATTTTTTTTGTAGAGATAGGATCTCACTATGTTGCCAAAGCTGGTCTGGAACTCCTGGGCTCAAGCAATCCACCCGCCTCAGCCTCCCAAAGTGCTGGGATTATAGGTGTGAGCCACTGTACCCGGTCTAATTTTAGAACATTTTCATCACCCCAAGAATAAACTCTAAACCTTTTAGCAGTCATTCCTTACTCTCTTCACCACCCCTAGCCTTAGGCAAACACTAATCTACTTTCTCTCTTTATAGATGTGCCTATTCTAGACATTTTATATAAATAGAATCATATAATATGTGCTATTTTTTCATGGCTTTTTTCACTTAGCATACTGTTCTCAAGATTTATCCACATTGTAGTATATATCAGTACTTCATTCCTTTTTATGGCTGGATAATATTCCATTATATGGATATACCACATTTTATCTATTCATAGTTGATAAACACTTGAGTTGTTTCCACTTTTTTACTATTATAAATAATGCTGCTATGAACATTTATGTATAAGCTTTTGTGGATGTAGATTTCATTTTTCTCTCTCTCTCTCCTTTTTTTTATTTTGACAGAGTCTCACTCTGTTGCCCAGTCTGGACTACAATGCCACCATCTTGGCTCACTGCAGCCTCCACATCCTGGGTTCAAAAAATTCTCCAACTTAGCCTCCCAAGTAGCTGGGATTACAGGCATGTGCCACCACACCCAGATGATTTTTGTATTTTTAGTAGAGACAGGGTCTCACCATGTTGGCCAGCCTGGTCTCGAACTCCTGACCTCAGGTGATCTGCCCACCTTGGCTTCCCAAAGTGCTGGGATTATAGGCGTGAGCCACCATGCCTGGCCAGATTTCATTTCTCTTAGGTAAATATCTAGGAGTGGAATTGCCAGGTCATATGGCTACTCTGTGTTTAACATTTTGAGAAACTGTGACACTGTTTTCCACAGTGGCTGCATTATTTTACATTTCTACCAGCAGTGTATGAGATTTCCAATTTCTCCACATCCTTACTACTACTTGCTTTTTGTTATTGCCATCTTAGAGGATGTGAAGTGGTATCTCATTGTGGTTTTGATTTGCATTTCCCTGATGGCTAATGATGTAGAGCAGTGGTCCCCAACCTTTTTGCCACCAGAGACCAGTTTTGTGCAAGACAAATTTTCCACAGATGTGGGGTGGAGGGAGAGGGAGGGCTTCGGAATGAAATTGTTCCATCTCAGATCATCAGGCATTAGTTAGATTCTCATAAGGAGTGTGCAAAATAGATCCCTCACATGTGAGTTCACAATAGGGTTTGTGCTCTTATGAGAATCTAATGCTGCAGCTGATCTGACAGGAGGCAGAGCTCAGGCAGTAATGCTCACTGGCCTGACTCTCACCTCCTGCTGTGCAGCTGGGTTCCTAACGGCCACACGGACTGGTACCAGTCCACTGCCCAGGGCTTGTGGACTCCTGATGCAAAGCATCTTTTCTTGTGCTTATTGGTCATTGTATACCTTCTTTGGGGAAATACCTAATCAAATATTTTGCTTATTTTACAGTTGGGTTATTTGTCTTTTTGTTATTGAGCTGTAAGAATTCTTGTTGGGTGTGGGGGCTTACATTTGTAATCCCAGCACTTTGAGAGGCCAAGGCAGGGGGAGCTCTTGAGCCCAGGAGTTTGAGACCAGCCTGGGCAACATGGTGAAACCTTGTCTCTACAAATAGTATAAAAATTAGGCAGGCTTGGTGGCACATGCCTGTTGTCCCAGTTACTTGAAAGGCTGAAGTTGGAGGATTGCTTGAGCCTAGGAGGTCCAGGCTGCAGTGAGCCGTGACTGTGCCACTGCACTCCAGCCTGGGAGACAGAGTGAGACTCTGCCTTAGGAAAACAAACAACAACAACAACAAAACAAAACAAAAGAACAGAGAGAAAGAATTCTTTATGTATTGTGGATGTTAGTCCCTTATCAAGCATAGGATCTGGCTGGGCATGGTGGCTCACGCCTGTAATCCCAGTACTTCGGGAGGCCAAGGTGGGTGGATCACTTGAGGTCAGGAATTTGAGACCGGCCTGGCCAATATGGTGAAAGCCCGTCTCTAGTAAAAATACAAAAAAATTAGCCGGGCATGGTGATGCACACCTGTAGTCCCACCTACTTGGGAGGCTGAGGCAGAAGAATTGCTTGAATCCGGGAGGCGGAGGTTGCAGTGAGCCGAGATTGCACCACTGCGCTCCAGCCTGGGGGACAGAGAGAAACTCCATCTCAAAAAAAAAAAGGCTCTTCAAATATTTTTTCCCCATTTTGTTTTCCAATTCGGCTTTTTTACTTTCTTCCTTTTTTTGGCCTTACTTTCTTAACAACAAGGTGTTTTTTAAAAACCTAGGTGTTTTGAAAAAGTGAAACCAACGATTCAACTTATCTAAGGCTTTTCTGTAATATCTGTACAGCTAACTCACTCTTTTAGAATGATTTGTGTCTCTTGGCTTTCAGTATTCTACTGTGAAAAGTTATGAAGGTTCAAGTTTTTGTAAGGAAACAAAAATGTCTATAAGAAGACTGATTTGGATTTGTGTGCTCTCCCTGCGTGTTTATTGAGGCTTTCCTTGGCCACTTTGTTATTTCCCATTTATAAAACATGGCCAAGTTCCTGTGAATGTTTGTTTTCAAGGAAATTTCTTTGTAATTGAAAAGGAACTAAATAATATAATATATGTTTGCTATGAACACAGTGTGACAGCTTTGAATTCATAGGATTTCAGGCTATCAGTGTAAATCAGGAAAGGGCTTCCAGGGAGAGAAAGTGAGCGTGAAAGCAGTGAGAGTGAGAGCAGGCAGGGGCAGAACAGAGGGCTGGAGGCTTCCTAGCAGGGGAACCCCAAAGAGCACATTCTTTGGGGAGTGACCACTCACTGGAGCGAGGAGCCTTGGGGATGGAATCCTTGCCAGTGCAGTGTGTGTGTGTGTGCGCACGTGTGTGTGTGTACATGTGCATGAGCTGAGAGAGAGAGGAGGAGGAGTAGGAGGTGGGGGAGGCAGGGCAGAAGGTATCTTTTCCCATTGAGACATTTTTTGGTCTTTTAAAACCTCTTCAGCGAGCCCAGTCTTTGTAAACATACCTGTATGCCCAATTCTCTCCAGCTCAAGAAACATAGGGGCCTGATTGTTCTCAGAATTGTATCTACCATTTTTTTAAAGGAGGCCTCAGCTCTGCCCTCATGCTTAAAGCTCTCTCCTGCACATGTGTATGCATTATATCCTCCCTAGGTAATCAGTCACTCGCAAAAGGTCCTGATCCCACTGCAAATTAAATTCCATTCCAGTTTTTTGAACTTCACATATTTAGTTCATGACATAGGGGCCCTGGAAATGTTAAATCTAAAACTTGGTGTGGATTGTTAACTAAAAACTTGGGACTTGGTCTGAAGCCCCCATTCATCTGAGCAGCAAGAGGAACACGTGGTGGCGAAGCCTGCGAGCTGTCTATTCTCAGCTATAAATAGGAATGGTTTGTTTTGCAGCTCTCCAGCTTTTAGGCACATAATATTTGCCAGCATGTATGCTATCACATGCCTGCTATCTGCATTCATACAAACCATGGACCCATGCTCTTGTCTTACTTTCCCTTTGCAACTGCAATTCTTTGTTGATAAATATCTTTTATCTCAATGATGTGGACATAATATCCACACTCTTCTCCCAATGTGTGTGAAAGACAGAAGAAGAGAGAAGGAGAAGAAGAAAACAGACATGGAGGACCTACTAGGAGCCATGAGCTTTGCCCGGCCCTTTCTTTACTCTAGCAAGGACATTAAATGCACTTAGCGATCATTAGTTCCATGGCTACCATGAGCCAGAGAATTTCCACACATCATCTCTTGGAGACAGGTAGTTTTTCAGCCTTCAATGACGTTAAGTAATTTGCTGGAAGTCACATCTTCTGAGCTTGGATGTGAGGTCAGTAGGTTCTGATTTGGAGCTTTGTTAGCTTTGAATTTTAAATTTAAAATGTGAGACTTTGGAGAAGTAGATGGCTTTTTTTTAATCACCTAAAAACAAAATACTCTTTCTGAGGAATGGCTTTGCAGAACTGCATCTACAGCAATTCAGCCTGGGGCACGGAGCCAGATGACCTGGGTTTGAATCCTGACTCTACCCCTTGCTGGCTCTGTGACCTTGGGCAACAATTTAACCTCCCTGTCCTCATCTGTAAAATGGGCATAGTGATGATGGTAATGCTATCTACTCAAAAAGGTATTGTGGCTGGGTGCAGTGGTTCATGCCTGTAATCCCAGCACTTTGGGAGGCTGAGGCAGGTGGACTAAAAACTTGAGATTTGGTCCCAACTTGAGGTTGGGAGTTCAAGACCTTCTTGGTCAACATGGTGAAACCCCATCTCTATTGAAAATACAAAAATTAGCCAGGCATGGTGGCAGGCACCTATAATCCCAGCTACTCAGGAGACTGAGGCAGGAGAATTCCTTGAACCTGGGAGGTGGAGGTTGCAGTGAGCCGAGATTGCTCCACTACACTCCAGCCTGGGCGATAGAGCAAGACTCAGTCTCAAAAAAAAAAAAAAGTGTTGTTAGGATCTGGTAAGATGACCTATGATGTGTGATAAGCCCTCAGTATTAGCCACTATGACTAAGACTTGCATATACAACCAGAGCTGGAATGCCAAGCTACAAGATTACTTTCCCAGGTGTCGAATTAAATAAATTCATTTGAAAGTAATCAGCATCTTTCCTTCCCTCCCTTCCTTCCTTCCTTCCTTCCTTCCTTCCTTCCTTCCTTCCTTCCTTCCTTCCTT
>NC_045439.1:130021411-130198296 GCF_002776525.5 Piliocolobus tephrosceles
CTTCCTTCCTTCCTTCCTTCCTTCCTTCCTTCCTTCCTTCCTTCCTTTCTCCCTTCCTCCCTTCCTCCCTTCCTCCCTTCCTTTCTCTCTCTTTCTTTCAATGCAAGGGTGGGCTTTCCTAGCTGTCACATATAACTTAGTTAATTCAACAAATGCTTGTAGAACCCTACTGTGTGGTGCTAAGTGCTGTGCTGAGTGCGGGCTAGAGATTTGGTAGTGAAAACACAGATTGCACATTCCCATTCTGCAGACTGTGGAGCTCACAGTCTAGTGGGAAAGACACCAATGATACAATCAGACCTACCAGAGGGGAATGCTTTCTCATAAAGTCAACTCTCATGTAAAGTTTTTTTAAATCTTCTAAAATTTACCCTGAACTGTGTTTTTTTTTTCTTTTGCCTAAGAAATTATTGCTTTACGAAATTGTATGTTGTGTATTTTCATAAGTTTCTTCATCCAGCATATGCTATATATGTACATGAAAAGTCTGTATATTTATATACATTTCTACACAAACCTTGTTGACAAATTCTGCTTAATGTTAGTTCCAATTACAAATGGTAAAATTCAATGCTTTTCACACATCACATATTTAAGTAGTTTTAAAAAAGAAATATCTTAAAATGCCAACTGGAATCTTTTCGGAGCAAAATGTCATTTTAATGAGGATTTATGATGTAGCAGTGGATGGAAGATGTTCTGGTTTTTTTTAAATGTACGTTTGGTCTTTCATGAGGCTATTAGAGAGTCCAGAGAACCCTCACTTTTCCTTCTGGATGCCATCAGATTCCTAGAAGGCATCCTGGGGCTTTTTTCTGTTCTTGATGTTCTGATCTTAAATGACTCGGGGCTGTGAACTCCTGGTAAACCAGTGAGTCATAGATTCTGCTCCAAGACACTCTTCGGGCGTGAGGAGTGCTAAGAAAGCAAAACTGATCGACATGGGTGTGGCTGAGGGGCCCTTCCACAAAGCAAGGTAGCTTTGGACACAGGCTGTTGCTTCTAGAAAGCAGAGGTTGCATGTGCAAAGGATGCGTGATGGTTTGGTGATGTGGTAGATGTGGGACAGGGACCAATTGGGTGTCAACAATGACGAAGTGCCAAGCTGCATGTTCCCCTCCCATGTCTGGCTCAGGAGCCTTCCAACTCACACAACACACAATAGTGAAAAACAAAGAACAAAACAAACCAATCATTTGTTTTGGAGGTTTAACTTCTGGAGAGAGAAGACTCCTTCCCATCCAGGTTTGGACATTTTAAAGACCTGGAGAAATTTTCAGAGTGGGAGTAGTGTGCAGTGCCATTCTTTCTTGGGGTCCCTCTGGGACATATTCGCAGGGGACTTCAATGCTTGCCCTTGGCAAGTGAAAAAGCCCAAGCATCATGGCCAAGATTTGGAAACCATGTGATCTAGTTCCAGATACAATACAACATAATAAAAGGAAATATTGTATCATCCTGATTACCTTTAAATAGCTCCCTCTTCATCACTCCCTTTTAAATACACACACACATGCACACATCTCTTCGGAAGTGGCAGAAGCCAAGTGCTTGGAGTTTCCTGGCATTTGAGCTTTGTCTCAGCAGCTCTCAAATGTATACACTGCTCTTCACATCCACTTTGAAGTTAAACGGCACAGCTCCTTTTTTACACAGATACCGTTATGACAATAAACATCTCGCCATCCTCGTGACTCCCTGTCTACCCTAGCCTAATGCAATTCTCTGGCACACTCACTTTTTCTATGTGTCTTTTAGTGCCTGTTTGTATCATGTAGATTTTAGGTCCATCTGGTAATGACTGTATCTTTCTGTACACAATGTATTCAGTTACCGTTAAACAATAAGTTATTTGATATCAGCAATGTGTGCCCCTGGGAGACAGGACTGTTGGAGGGCAGCAGGAGCTAGAAGCAGGAGGGTTGCAACACCTCTCAAAAAACAGCTTTCCGTTTCTCCCAGGCACCAGGGTGGAGCACGTCTATTCCCCTCCACTGGCACTGATCCTGGTGCTCCAGAAGAAACCAGAATGGCCTCAGGGTTGCTTTGAGATTTGGCCTTGAAGTGCCAGAACAGAGGGAGTTGCGTCAGTCCTGGGTACTAGTAAGCAGCTGCCCGGGCTGATGTTAAAGCCACCGAAGATGGAAGGGGCTAGAGAGGGTGTCTGGAGGTTACTCTCCTTTCACTCCTACCCATATCAAGTTGGCATTGCTGTGGCTCAGAGTATGAAAGATTAATCTTTCCTTTACTTCCCCTCCTTGTGAAGCAAGGGAGACCACCTGCTTGTAGAAAACTGGTTGAGGGTGAGTTTTCAAGGGTCCCTTGTAGTGATATCACCAAGGTGGGGCTTGCAGATGAGGCAGGGGGTTACCACTCCCAAAACTGTTTTCAAAATGACCCTCCAACCCCCAAAGAGAAAGAATTTCTTAGTTGCTCCTTAGACGGTAGCCATGGATCCACACGAGCTTCTCCTAAGAGTTTATTAGAATCACAGAATCACAGAACTTGAAGCACTTCCCGACTAGAGTCACCATTTTAACAAGATTCCCCAGGAATTCATGTGCACGTTGGAATCAATGAAGTGCTGCTCTAAGCCAATGATCTCCTTTCTCACTGCACAGTGGAGCATCTGGGAATTTTTTTTTTTTTTTTTAAGATGAGATCACACTCTGTCATCCAGGCTGGAGTGCAGTGGTGTGATCATGGCTCACTGCAGCCTTGACCCCCAGACTGAAGTGATCCTCCCACCTCAGCCTCCCGAGTAGCTGGGACTACAGTCGTGCACCACCACACCCAGCTACTTTTTGTATTTTTTTTTTTGTACAGATGGGGTTTTTCCATGCTGCCCAGGCTGGTCTGGAACTCCTGGGTTCAAATGAGCTGCCTGCCTCGGCCTCCCAAAGTGTTGGGATTACAGGTATGAGCCCCTGTACTCAGTCATATCTGGGAAACTTTCAAAAAGGACCCAGGTCCCTGGCCCTCCTCTAGCGACCCCATGTAGTTTAAGAACTATTGATATATATGAGCCTGGGCTTTGGAGCCAGACTGACTGGGTCTGTGTCTTCCCTAGCCTCTTAGTAGATGTATCCATTTGGGACAGCTCTATGGTTGCTTCTTGGTCTATAGAATCAGATAAATAATAGCCATTGTCTCATAAGATTATTGTGAAGTTTAAAAGAGATGGTATAAGTAAACTCTGAAGTATAGTAAGTCCTCAATAAACAATACCTATTATTATCTGAACAGGCTTTGCAACAAGTCCCCCACAGCCCTCATCTCACTCAGTCCCAAGTCCCTTCAGTGTTGACACTATGGAGCAAGTTTTTGGTGATCCATTATACTTGGCAATTTCCTTGAGTATATTGGCCACTATTTCTTCTCTCTCTCTCTCTCTTTTTTGTTTTTTTTTTTTTTTTGAGACAGAGTCTCGCTCTGTCACCCAGACTGGAGTTCAGTGGCACGATCTTGACTCACTGTAACCTCTGCCTCCAGGGTTCAAGCGATTCTTTCGCCTCAGTCTCTCAAGTGGCTGGGATTACAGGTGTCCACCACCCTGCCCTGCTAATTTTTGTATTTTTAGTAGAGACGGGGTTTCATCATGTTGACTAAGATGGTCTTGAACTCCTGACCTCAGGTGATCCACCTGCCTTGGCCTCCCAAAGTGCTGTGATTACAGGTGTGAGCCACCACGCCCAGCCCACTCTTTCTAAATTGGCAGTCTCTTTGGTCTTCTTCAGTAAGTTGAATGGGTTCTCATTGCCTGATGATCAATACTGGAGGAATCATCTCTTAAACAACAACAAAACCAAAACTAACCAATCAAACAAACAAACAAAACATTGAAAGCAGGAACCAAATTGTATAGCAAATGATGGGAAAAACAGTGTAACTGGAGCTTAATACCAAAAACATAAGCTAAAATTTAACCAAAATTATCTGGCCATAGCAACCATGTACCAATTTAAATAAGAACAAGGGTGACTCAGCTGTTGTCTTTGGTAGTAGGGTTTTGCCAGAACAGTTCCAGAGTGATAAAATAATGCAATTTTTTTCATCAGGGCTGACCTTTGAGGCTTTTTTTTTTTTTTTTTTTTTTAACAATTCATACTATCAACATTTTGTGGCCAATTTGGTTTTTCTTTGCCTTGTATTGTTAGATATTTATAGTGTCATCATAATCAGAAAGAGGTTGACCTAAAATAATATTTATGTGAGACCAGATTTAATGGCTCATGCCTATAATCCTAGCACTTCAGGAGCCCAAGGTGGGAGGGTCACATGAAGCCAGGAGTTTGAGACCAGCCTGAGCAACAAAAACGAGACCCTGTCTCTACAAACAAAAAATTTAGCCGAGCACAGCGGCGTGTGCCTGTAGTCCCAGCTAATTGGGCAGCTGAGGCAGGAGGATCGCCTGAGCCCATAAATTTGAGGATGCAGTGAACTATGACTATACCACTGTACTCTAGCCTGGGTTACAGTGTGAGACCCTGTCTCAACAAACAACAACAACAAAATAGTGATGTGATAGGTGTGAGTGGGTGTTACTTTTACATCTGGAAGCCTATTTAATTGAGAATAAATATTAAAAGTGATTAGTTTGGGCTGGGTGTGGTGGCTCACGCCTGTAATTCCAGCACTTTGGGAGGCCAAGGCAGGTGAATCAGTTGAGGTCAGGAGTTCAAGACTAGCCTGGCCAACATGATGAAACCCTGTCTCTACTTAAAATACAAAAACTAGCCGGGCATGATGGTACACGTCTGTAATCCTAGGTACTTGGGAGGCAGAGGGCAGGAAGATAGCTTGAATCCAGGAGGTGAAAGTTGCAGTGATCCAAGATCGCGCCACTGCACTCTAGCCTGGGTGACAGAGCAAGACTTCGTCTCCAATAAGAAAAAAAAAAAAAAAGCGATCAGTTTGTCAGTCAATACTGCATGTTGTGGTCTCTTTGACCTCTCTATGTGACCTCATAACTGTCAGTTCTTGGATATAAATACTGATAGAAGGATCCTTAATATTTAAATCTAATTTGAGCTTTTAAGAATATACAAATTTACTAATTCCTTTTTTTTTTTTTCTTTTGAGACAGAGTCTGGCTCTTTTGCCTGGGCTGGAGTGCAGTGGTGCCATCTTGGCTTACTGTAACCTCCACCTCCTGGGTTCAAGCAATTCTCCTGCCTCAACCTTCCCAATAACTGGAATTACAGGCATGTGCCAGGGAATTACAGGCAAGCACCACCAGGTGCGGCTAATTTTTATATTTTTAGTAAAGATGGGGTTTTGCCATGTTGGCCAGGCTGGTCTTGAACACCTGACCTCAGGTGACATATCCGCCTTGGCCTCCCAAAGTGTTGGAATGACAGGCGTGAGCCACTGCACTCAGCCTAAATTTGCTAATTCTGTTAAAATGGCATTGCATTTTTTAGGAAACTCCTTCAAAAGAATTCCTATATATATTTCCTAGAACCATAGGATATTAGCTTTGAAACTAATATCAGAAATAGTGTGTCTCAATTTCCTTGTATTCCAAAAGGAGAAACTGAGATCTGGAAAAGCAGAGTGACTTTACTGAGGCTACTGGTCTGACAGAACTAGAAGCCAATGTTTTGTTTCACATGGATTGTTTTAATTAGGTCCCTGAAGCCCCAGATGACCAATGTTTGTGCCTCTCACATCACAAAATGCACCAAATCTTATAGGAATTTGCTTATTATTATTTACTTATTCATTTATTTAGAGACAGGGTTTTGCTATGTTGTCCAGGCTGGACTCAAACTCCTGGACTCATGCAATCTTCCCACCTCCACCCCGCCAGCAGCCAGGGATCCAGGTGCAGGAGCAATTGAGCCTGGCTAACTTCCTTTGGTTTTGGTTTTGTTTTTTCCCCCGAGAGGAGTCTCACTCCATCGCCCAGGCTGGAGTGCAGTGGTGTGATCTCAGCTCACTGCAACGTCTTCCTCCCGGGTTCAAGCAATTCTCCTGCCTCAGCCGCCCAAGTAGCTGGGATTACAGGCGCCTGCCACCACACCCAGCTAAATTTTGTATTTTTAGTAGAGACAGGGTTTTACCATGTTGGCCAGGAAGGTCTCGAACTCCTGACCTTGTGATCCGCCCGCCTCAGCCTCCCAAAGTGCTGGGATTACAGGCGTGAGCCACGGCACCCAGCCCTGTTTTTTCTTTTACAATGTTGGCATAGAAAAGCTAAAAACAGAGCTGGGAAATCAAATAGAACTTTCAATTGTCCAATCCTTTCTCATGAAGCTCAAGGGGCTGGCAGGGAGAGTGGAGGAGGGGAAATGGAGTAACCAAGTCAGAGAGCCTTTAAGGAGGGGCTTGTGGAGGCAGAGCAGGCTGCAGTTGGTTGGTCAGGTGAGCGGGACTGGTGTCGCAGACTTGAGCTAGTGCCGTGAGGTAGAGCGGGGATGCTGGCATCAGCTGGCTCTTGCAGCAACTCCTCTGCTGCCTCCCTCCTTTCACCTGGAGCTCTCTACATCTGCCTCCCTAGTTTGCCACAAGGTGGGGGGGGGGGGGGGGAGGACACAGGAAGAGAAGGAAGTCTTTTGAACCAAATTGAGGGGGGTGGCTTATCCTGTTCCCTACTATGGTGTGTCTGTCACCTCCAGGTGGCTCATGTTGACTGTCATCTTTCTGAGGGAACCATGCGACCTGCAAATGTGCAGGGAGGTGACAGAGCCTAGAGAGCTGTTAGCATCTTCACACCTTCCCTCCAGGCAGGGCTGCGTGGGAGCCGCCCGGAGAGCAGAGCATGAGCCTTCCCCACCTCATTGTATTTAGCATCAAGAAGGTTTCTCATTCTTTTTTTTTTTTTTTTTTTTTTTAATGTTTCAAAACTATTATTGCAGGCAAACCAAAGAAGGGAGTGTTTCAAAACTATTTTACATAACATATACCATGGTCCCCCTGAAATTAGTAAATTAGTAAATCCTATTTCACCCTGGCTTTATTGGGAGACAATTTATTAAGCATTGCTATCAAGGAGTACACAGTGCCTCCTCCAAACAGATAAGAACGTTAACATTTCCTGTGTCAACTCCTCCGCAAGGATCGTGGCAATTCTTTCCTTCAGGGGTTCACCCCCTACAACAACAGCAAAAGGCAGTCCTGTTTCCTGGGCTTCATCTATGACGAGAGAGAGAAGGTGGCAT
This sequence comes from Piliocolobus tephrosceles, assembly GCF_002776525.5. NCBI lineage: Eukaryota > Metazoa > Chordata > Mammalia > Primates > Cercopithecidae > Piliocolobus > Piliocolobus tephrosceles. The sequence continues at coordinate 130,028,575 of NC_045439.1, forward strand.
CCTCCCGGAGGGACCTGTTGAGTTCGTGGTTCAGGAGATATGTGGTCTAGACAGACTTGAAGGCAAAAAGATACAGGCGTGCTTTCTGGGAGACAAACGCAGGAGAAAGCAGAAAAGAACAGGGTAAGTAACAGCAAAAACCAAACCAGGGCCAAGGGTTGGACAGGTTCTGAGACAGAAAGAGATGAATTAGGAGAACTCTTCCGTGTGTTAATGGCTAAAATACTTGACTTTAGAAACAGAGTTATTTCCTTCTAGAGCAGTTGTTAACAGCTTCCCCAGAAAGATCCACTGGTTTGGAGAATCATAACGTAGTTGTAAAGCTTAGCAAGGAGGATCTGAGGGCTCCAAAAGAGGGCGCATCTCTGAGCTCTTCCAGGCAATGGCTTTCTTGGACCTATTCCATGGCTTGGGAAAAAAGGAAGAAGCAAGAGAAACCCAAGGTGGGTGTGGAGGCGCACAGCCTCTGGTGGCCACAATGAATGAGGACATGAAGATAGAATGCAAGCTTCTTATACGTGTAAAACCCCAAGGATTGGGAAAATGCACACTTGAGAGGAGGGAACTTTTCTTCTGGTTCTATGTAAACACAGTGGCTGGGTGTGGTGGTTCATTTCTGTAATTCCAGAGATTTGGGAGGCAGAGGTGAGAGTATCTCTTGAGGCCAGGAGTTCGAGATCAGCCTAGGAAACATAGCAACACTCTGTTTCTACAGAAAATTAAACAATTAGGTGTGGTGGCACATGCCTGTAGTCCCAGCTACTCATGAGACTGAGAGAGGAAGATCACTTGAGCCAGGGAGTTTGAGGCTGTGGTGAGCTATTGGTCACACCACTGCACTCCAGCCTGGGCCACAGAATGAGAACCTGTTGCAGGAAAAAAAAAAAAAAAAAAAAAAAAAGTCTGAACACAACACCAGCTGAGGAAAGAGGGACGTCTATACAGAAGGAGAAAAATGTTTTAGACAACATGGGCTTTTGGAAGCCTCATGCTTTTATATGTGGTAACAAGATCAGAATTTTGTTCTAGAGAATCCAAAAGAGCTTCTCTGAACATCTACTGAGACCAGGAGAAGCAGGGCCATACCTGGAGCTTCCAAGTGTTCAGAAGCATTTGGGTTGTTCAAGGGTGAAAGGCCCCTTCAGCTCCATTAAATATGTCATTAGGATCCCTGAAAGATACAGGACCAGTGGGGATGATATTCACTTAAATATTTTGTGTTTTTAATTTTTATTTATTTGAGATGGAGTCTTGCTCTGTCACCCAGGCTAGAGTGCAGTGGCATGATCTCGGCTCACTGCAACCTCTGCTTCTGGGGTCCAAGTGATTCTCCTGCCTCAGCCTCCCAAGTAGCTGGGATTACATACGTGCCTGTCACCATGCCCAGCTAACTTTTGTATTTTTAGTAGAGATGGTTTCACCATATTGGCCAGGCTGGTCTCGAACTCCTGACCTCAAGTGATCCACCCACCTCGACCTCCCAAATTGCTGGGATTACAGGCATGAGCCACCATGCCCGACCCACTTGAATATTTTAAGTGAGCATTTTTTGCTTTTTCCCAGCATATATATCTTACTAATATTCATCTTCTGAGAGGTAAGATGTTGTTTTAACTCAAGTTAGGAGGTACAATCCTAAAACAATGTGACTTTTTAAAATTTAAACTTTTTGTTTTGAAAAAATTGTAGATTCATATGCAGTTGTAAGAACTAATACCGAGAAACTCCATGTACACTGTACTCTTTTCTCCAATGGTAACATCTTGCAAAATTGTAATAAAATACCACAATGAAATTGTTAAAACTGATGCAATCCGAGATATTGTTTAGATTTCCCCCTTGTTACTTGCACTCACTTGTGTGTGTATTTAGCTCTCTACAGTTTGATCACATGTGTAGGTTCAAGTATCTAGCACCTCAGTCAAGATATAAAGCAGCTCCATCATCCATCACTGTCCTTTCACAGCCTCTCTGACTTCTCTCCCACCCTCCCCTTCCTCCTTCACTTCTGGCTTCTCCTGGTCTCAGTAGATGTTCAGAGAAGCTCTTTCGGATTCTCTAGAACAAAATTCTGATCTTGTTACCACATATAAAAGCATCAATCTGTTCTCCATTTCTATAATTTTGTCATTTCAAGAATGATATATAAATAGAATCCTATAGAATATGACCTTTTGGGATTGACTTTTTCACTCAGCATAAGTTCCTTGAGATTCATCCAAGTCGTTGCAGGTGTCATTACTTCCTTTCTCTTTATTGCTAAATATTATTCCAAGGTGTGATTATGCCATTGTTTGCTTAATCATTCACCCCAAAATAATACAACTTTTAAGGGTAAAATATGCTGAATTTTAAAAATCAAACGTATTTTTGAAATCTCCTCATGTCTTTTTTCTCTTTCTTTCTTTCTTTCTTTCTTTCTTTCTTTCTTTCTTTCTTTCTTTTTTTGAGACAGAGTTTCTCTGTGTCACACAGGCTGGAGTGTAGTGGCACGATCTCAGCTCACTGCAACCTCTGTCTCCTGGGTTCAACTGATCCTCCTGCCTCAAGCTCCCGAGTTACTGAGATTACAGGCATGCACTGCCATGCCTGGCTCATTTTTTCTGTATTTTTAGTGGAGATAGGGGGTCTTGCCATGTTGGCCAGGCTGGTCTCGAAAACTTGGCCTTGAGTGATCCACCCGCTTTGGCCTCCCAAAGTGCTGGGATTACAGGCATGAGCCACGGTGCCTGGTCAATTGCCAAATTTTAAAAGTTGAATGTAAAATAAAACTTTGCTTTTAAGGGGTGTGTGTGCGTGTGTGTGTGTGTGTGTGTGTGTGTGTGAGAGAGAGAGAGAGACAAAGTATATGTGTGTGTGTCTGTGTGTGTGTGTCTGTGTAGTTTTTTTCCCCTCAGATTTTGTGGTTTGGAGGAAGTTTCTCTAAATCATAGCAGGGTGGTACTATTTCTGATCACCACCTAAAACTAACATGGTACATCACAAAGAGATTGTCTTTGTGCCATATGGGAATTGTGTAGTGTTCACATGAATATTTCAAGTGAATATTTTTGCTTTTTCTTATACAAACATTCTTGATTTGGGATGTGTATTTCCTGTCAGTAAAAATAAAGAGGGTATTCTAACCCTATTCCTTAGTCATCCTCTGCAATATGCCCAGCCAGACTTCCAACAACATTTTAAGTTATTATGTTTAATAACCATCTTAAAAAATGTAGCCTTTTAAGTAAATGAAACATCTCTTTTGTAACTAATGTAGACATTTCGGCTTGCTTGTAGATAGAATAAATGAACTATTAAGTATAATTTCTTATTTTAACAGGAATTACACTCTCTTTTCATTAAAAATAATTTTAAAGGATCAATAGTCATTTAAATAATGTAACTCCATCTCAAATTTTTCTATTTTGATGAACTTGTAATGATATAGTTATCCATTTTTGGGAAATTGCAAGCATATTCTCTAACAATAAATACTAGGTCTAAAAGAAAGCCATGGAAATAACACATAATTCTGATTTTAAATTCTCTTTAATACTTCCAAAAATATTTTTAATCAGGTTATTTTGTATGTTAATATTTACATAAACCTTTCGTTGCTTATGGTATTTTTATTATGTTTATGATATTCATTTTAAAATTTTTTCTTTATAGTTTTTAACTTGACTCCAATTTTGTTTTCTTTTTAAACAGAGTCTCATTCCATTGCCCAAGCTGGAGTGCAGTGGCATGATCATGGCTCACTGCAGCCTCAGCTTCCTGGGCTCAAGCAATTCTCCCACCTCAGCCTCTTGGGTAGCTGGGACTACTGGCATGTGACATGTCACTGGGCTAATTTTTAATTTTTTTGTAGTAACAGGATCCCCCTATGTTGCCCAGGCTGGCCTCAAACTCCTGAGCTCAAGCAATCCTCCTGCCCTGGCCTCCCAAAGTGCTGGGAGTACAGGCATGAACTATGGCTCCCAGCCTCCAATTTTTATAATGTGAGATATGATACACATCCCAGATTTTTTTTTTTTTTTTTTGAGACGGAGTTTCGCTCTTGTTGCCCAGGCTGGGGTGCAATGGCATGATCTTGGCTCACCGCAACCTCCAACTCCTGGGCTCAAGCAATTCTCCTGCCTCAGCCTCCTGAGTAGCTGGGATTACAGGCGCTCACCACTACACCTGGCTAATTGTTTTGTATTTTAAGTAGAGACGGGGTTTCACCATGTTGGCCAGGCTGGTCTTGAACTCCTGTCCTCAAGTGATCCGCCCACCTCGGCCTCCCAAAGTGCTGAGATTACAAGTGTGAGCCACTGCACCTGGCCCCAGCTATCTTTATATCTCCTACAACAACTAAAATCATTAAGAATTCTTTTTTTTTTTTTTTTTTTTGAGATGGAGTCTTGCTTTGTCGCCCAGGCTGGAGTGCAGTGGTGCCATCTTGGCTCACTGCAACCTTTGCCTCCTGGGTTCAAGTGATTCTCCTATTCTCCTGCCTCAGCCTCCCGAGCAGCTGGGAATACAGGCATGCGCTACCACGCTTGGCTAATTTTTGTATTTTTAGTAGGGACAGGGTTTCACATGTTGGCCAGACTGGTCTCAAACTCCTGACCTCAGGTGATCCGCCCACCTCGGCCTCCTAAAGTGCTTGGATTACAAGTGTGATTCACCATGCCTGGCCAATCTTTTCCAGGTGTCCTACAGCTTCCTGTTCAGAAAAGAGGATCCATGGTGATACTCATCTGAAGCAGCCTTTGGAAAGCACTGCTTTTGGTCACATGTCTGAACAATCAGAACAAAAGTTCCATTCCTACCAAAGGAAAAGACAAAATCAAAACGACACACCCAACAATCAAACCCAGAAACGACAACCGAGGGCTTCCCCGCTTGTGTTTCTGCAGAGCTTTCACTTGAATTTGCAAAGCTAAGTGGCTCAGATTCTTCAGAGAGGTGTTTGATTAACTACTTTGATTTATGAGTAATTTCTTAATCTATATGTAAAACTGCAGTCCTTCTGCCACACAAAACACAATTCTTCTATTTTTGGAAAACACACCTGAATCTCAGCATGCCTCACATACGTGGAATTGTGAGCAATCGCACAAACCTGGATGTCACAGTCTATGTTTCAAAAAAGCATACACTTTTGAAAAAGTTTAAATGTTCAAAACATTAAACCCATTGTTAAAAACACGTTTCCACGTGTCTTTCTTTTCTTAGAAAAAAATAAGTTTGTCTAATTATAAATATGAAAAGATACACTTCAAACTGGGTTATTTCCCGGCACAGGATTGGGTAGAGGCACACTTTGATTTCCTCTCTACTTGTTTAGATGGTTTTCATCTTCAAATAAAAACAATTAGTATGTTCTGTTTGTATAACAAAATTCTTTTCTTCATTTGTTTATTTTCAATGTCTGCGCCTATCTACTTCTGAGAGAACTTCAAGATAAAACATCAAACATTAAAACCACAGAACACAGACAACCTGAAGGAAGCCAAGGCTACAGACACGTGGCATGATTGATTACAGTCAAATAGGCAAAGGTGTGATTACAGTGAAAAAGGCAAAGACTGGCTCGTGGCTCCCTGGCAACCCCAGAGAAACAGAAAAGAGTTCTCGTCCAGGCGATGAGGCTAAAGAGAGTTTTTGTTTTTGTTTTAAAGAAGAGAGCTTCCAAATTAATCCACTCTGAAAACAAACAAACAAACAAACAACAACACTTTTCCTAGAACTAAACCAAGCAGGAATTTATGACATAGGTCCTTGTTAAGAGAGTGAGGCAGTGGTTCAGAGAATACCATTCTGAAGTATGGTTTTACAAGGGGGGAAAATTCTGTTCAAATAGATTATTCTCAGAATCGCCCTTTAGAGAAGTCCTTAAATGGTAACTGAGTAAAGGCATTTCTGAGATTCTGTAGTCCTGATGATAAAAACATGTACAAAAAGACATCATTCCATATAAAATCATTTCAAGTTCCTATTGGTTTATAGGATGGCATTTATATATTCTTAGACCTCGAGGGAGACACTGGTCTGCTTTCCATCACTTTGCTGGCATCGAGCACCCACCCCCAGCTTTCCAGGTATGCATGGTCCATGGCTGTATTTTTTTGTTAAAGAATTGAGAAAGGGGCCAGGCGCGGTGGCTCACACCTGTAATCTCAGCATTTTGGGAGACTGAGGTGGGTGGCTCACGTGAGCTCAGGAGTTTGAGACCACCCTGGCCAGCATGGTGAAAACCCGTCTCTAAATATGCTAAAAATACAAAAGTTAGCTGGGCATGGTGGTGCACTCCTGTAATCCCAGCTACTCAGGAGGCCGAGGCACGAGAACTGCTTGAACCTGGGAGGCGGAAGTTGCAGAGAGCCAAGATGAAGCCACTGCACTTCAGCCTGAGCAATAGAGCAAGACCTTGTCTCAAAACAACAACAACAAAACTAAACTGAACAAACAAACAGCAACAACAACACAAATAATTGAGAGAGGAATAGAAATAATAAGAAATGGCTGGGTGCGGTGGCTCACACCTGTAATCCCAGCACTTTGGGAGGCCGAGGCGGGCAGACCACGAGGTTAGGAGATCGAGACCATCCTGGCTAACACAGTGAAACTCCGTCTCTACTAAAAATACAAAAAATTAGCCAGGCGTGGTGGCATGTGCCTGTAATCCCAGCTACTCCGGAGTCTGAGGCAGAAGAATCTCTTGAACATGGGAGGTGAAAGCTGCAGTGAGCTGAGATCGCGCCACCGCACTCCAGCCTGGGCTACAGAGACACTTGGTCTCAAAAAAAAATTAAAAACAAACAAACAAACAAACAAACAAAAAAAAACAGAAAAAAACCCCAACCATCACTATTTGAGAAAAGAAAGTAACAAGAATAACCTCCACAATCACTGTTTTTCAGATGTCTTTCTTTTCCATTGTTTGCCCATGGTTATTTTTAAGTCATTATAACCATAGGGTACATGCAATTTTGTGTTTTTTTTTCCCAGTGTACATTTTATCAGAAATAGTTTTTTCACATTGCTGCATAGTTCTCTTACATATCACAAACATCTTTTTACATTTTTCACACATATATATATATAATTGTTGCCTTAAAACTATAAAATTTCTGGACATTTTGATGGCTCTTAATACATATTGATCTGTATTGACAGATTCGTGTTTGAAAAGGATAATTTTCAAAATTAGTGTATTGATTTCAGATTGTAAATGCTTAGTTACAATAAGCATCCCCATGTCTCATCCCAATTTGATCTAAATTTAATTTCTTTGGTTATTAGAGAGTTGAACAAAAATGCAATGTTTGAGCAAACATTTCTATATTTTCAACTAGAAATATTTCTTTTCCTAGTCATGGAAAATATTGAAAACAGAAATCATTGCCCGTTTTATTCGTTAGATCTTAGTGTTGCTGTTATCAATTTGCCTAAGCTCATTACATAATAATGATATTAACTCTTGCTACCCATGTACACATTCTACACATGTTATAAATGTTTTTCCCTGTTCATTTGTTTGTTTGTTTGTTTGTTTGTTTAATATGGCCAAGTTTGAATCTCAAGACAACTTCTCCCATCACAAAACACTCTCCGCTTCCCAGCTGGCAAATGCTCAGAGAATGCAAGCCAGCTTTTATGTTTGCCTAAGCAAAACATAATTAGGAAGATGAATTTGCTGCCACCTCTCTCTCTCTCTCTCTCACACACACACACACACACACACACACACACACACACACACACAAATCATATACCACTGATAAATCAATGTCAACTCCAAGTGGCTTTTGGATTTCCCAGAGAGACACAATATAAAAACTGCTTCTGAAAAACTGGATATGAGGTGATTCAATCTTCTTTTTTTGTAAAATGGGTAAAGTTATGTTGCAGTCTCAAAATAAAATAACTAATGTGAAAACAATTTGAAATTGTTTAAAAAAATTCATATGCAATGCAATGATAATATTAATGATACTTCCCAAACAATAAATATAACAATTAAAAAATAGGATGACTTTATCTGTCTTACCTCTTCTCAGTTGGCATGGATAATTGTGGAAATTGAACCCACAGGTTGTAAAAGCTGAAGGGGTCAAAGAATTGCTAGGGCAATTGATACACATGAAGACGAATCTTATTTCCCTTACAGGGGTTTTTTTTTTTCCCCCCCAGATAAAAATGTTAGTTGTAGAAATGGGGTAAAATGTAAGAGAGGAAAATAAAAATCATCCATAGTAACATCATCTAGAAATAACAAATTAACTTTACACTTCAGGTAACAATTTTATTCTTTTTCCTTCTGTCTTTAGAAGTATATATTAAAATTCACATTCTATATACTTGGGTTTGTAATTCTGTGAAATCAGTTTTTGCAGTAATGAAAATGGCAAAGCCATGCATCTTTCTGTGTTTGGTGAAGGAGTTTTTGCACTCGTGATAAATTTTTATGGGTGTACAACTTTAAAAGACATGACTTGCTTGTAAAATATTATCCAAAAGTTTGGCTGTTTTTAAAAACGAAACAAAACAAAATAAGTGAATCAAAACCCCAGAGAGTAAAGGGAAAAAGGAATCCTCTAAGAAGTAGAAGAGAAGAAGTCAGCACCACCCCAAAGTAAGTTTTCTCTCTGCAAAGACATTGAGTTCTCTCTTGTGCCTGCATACAGCTGACAAGAGAAAAGGTCACATCTGCAGCCATGGTCAGGCAGGCATCTGCTCTGGGGGAAGAATCCACAGGGAGACGGGACCTCCTTTCCTGGGCTTGCTGTGTACTTTATTCTTATTAATATATTCAGGTCTGATTTTTTGGCAAGTTGTAATCTCTATAATTCCTTCCCAGGTTTCTTCTGCAGGCATTAATAAATACTCAGCCATCAGATATTTGGATCAGAGCTAGGGGCCATGGGGTGGCACAGAAACATAAGGTTTGTCTCCCTTTCCACGACGTCCCACTTGCTCAGGGTGCCAGGCAGCAAAGCTGGTGGCCCCCAATAGAGTAATGCTGTCATATGTGATACCATCTTCCCTCTCTGCCTAAGGCCAGTGTCTGTTCACTCTTTGACAGTCACCTTTTAATACAGTGCATCAGGGAAAAATAAGTCATGAAAATTATAAAAAGATACAACACATTAAAAAATTAATAACATTAGAGGCACTGATTTACATTTTACTTTGATGCTTACAGTAGTTTTTTTTTTTTTTTTACATAATAGAAGTTGTTTAAAGATCTCATCATTTTACTTTCTTATTAAAGTTGAATATAATTCAATCCTTGGCTTGAAAGCAGCAGCTAACTTTGCACATATTATCTCATTTAATTATTTTATCTCTTTTTTTTTTTTTTTTTTGAGACTGAATCTTGCTCTGTCACCCAGGCTGGAGTGCAGTAGCGTGATCTCAGCTCACTGCGACCTCCATCTCCCAGGTTCAAGTGATTCTCCTGCTTCAGCCTCCCAAGTAGCTGGAGTTACAGGTGTGTGCCACCATGTCCAGCAAATATTTTGGTGTTTTTAGTAGATTTGGGGTTTCACCGTGTTTGCCAGGCTGATCTCAAACTTCTGACCTCAGGTGATCTACCCACCTCAGCCTCCCAAAGTGCTGGGATTACAGGCATGAGTCACCACACCCCGCCTAATTATTTTATCTTTAATGTATAACCTAATCTTAATTTTTTTCTAAATAATACCTACACATAGTTTAAAGAATTAAAGAATACCACCCATCCATGCTGCAAATTACCTTGATGTAGGTAGCTAAGCTCAGATTTAAACCCTGTTTCTATGGTACAACAGCCCCTGGTGGGGACTCAGAGAGAAGAAATCTTTTTTTATTTTTTTTTTATTTTTATTTATTTTTTTTTTGAGGCGGAGTCTTGCTCTGTCGCCCGGACTGGAGTGCAGTGGCCGGATCTCAGCTCACTGCAAGCTCCGCCTCCCGGGTTCCCGCCATTCTCCTGCCTCAGCCTCCCGAGTAGCTGAGACTACAGGCGCCCGCCACCTCGCCCAGCTAGTTTTTGTATTTTTAGTAGAGACGGGGTTTCACCGTGTTAGCCAGGATGGTCTCGATATCCTGACCTCGTGATCCGCCCGTCTCGGCCTCCCAAAGTGCTGGGATTACAGGCTTGAGCCACCGCGCCCGGCCATCTTTTTTTATTTTATTTTATTTTATTTTTTGAGACAGAGTCTCGCTCTGTCACCTAGGCTGGAGTGCAGTGGCCAGATCTCAGCTCACTGCAACCTCTGCCTCCCGGGTTCAGGCCATTCTCCTGCCTCAGCCTTCCGAGTAGCTGGGACTACAGGCGCCCGCCACCGCGCCCGGCTAGTTTTTTGTAATTTTTAGTAGAGATGGGGTTTCACCGTGTTAGCCAGGATGGTCTTGATCTCCTGACCTCGTGATCCGCCCGTCTCGGCCTCCCAAAGTGCTGGGATTACAGGCTTGAGCCACCGCGCCCGGCCAGAGAAGAAATCTTTACAGAGGAAAAAAGAGACGTTTTTATTTCATCGAAACCAAATATAAGAAAAAAAAAAATGAAGGGACATGAGTCTTATTTTGTCATGCGGGAAACTGCAGAATTTTTTCATGCAATTATTTTGGACTTGGAGATTTCTCTTAATGGCACAATAATTACATATCTGTGAAAAAAAATCCTGTCCTTTTTGGGCAATGTCACTTATTTGTCATTTCAGTAGCATTTAGTTGAAGTTAGGAAGGAAAGTTTACTGTGTCAGAAAATAATCATAGTTTGCTCTGGTAATCTACAGTGCTTAATGGCACACTGGATATCATGCAGTAATGAATGCTTTTTTAAAAAATGGAGCAAAGAGTATGGAAACTAGCTATTAATTTGATATGGTGTGGTTTAACTAATGTAACTTGTTATTCCATTAATATTGCGTCATTAGCTGCCAAGGGAAAGTACAAGAGTTATGATATGCCGCCTTGGAAATTACTTTAAAGATGAGAAAGTGAAAGAGAGAGTGAGACAGACACAGAGACACACACACACACACAGAGACAGAGATGCAGGGAGAGAGAGAGATCTAGTCTTCTACTGTTTATGAAAGGTCTTAAGGATATATAAATAAATATATATATATGACAAAAAGGAAAGTTGAGTTTTATCATTTGAAGAGAATGGAGAAATATTAAAACAAGCAATTCAGATTTTTAAAAAAATGACTAAAATATGTTCTCCAATGAAGGTTAAGTTTTTTCTTAATGCACCTCCCGATGACTACAGACTATTTTAACTCTTTTCAAACACCTAAATTTAGAAAAATTCCATATAGGCTTGATTTGTCTGTGTTATACAGACTTCGTTGCTATGACAGCAACATGATACAATTATTTATTACCATGACAATCTGCTGTAGGTTTTAAAAATACGTTATCTATTTTTATTAGTGTTGTCAATTGTGCCGGGAAGGGATACCACCACTTTGCCTAATTGAGAGAGCCCGTAATGCAGGGTACAAGTGGAACTCATTTAGCTGGAGAGGCAGAGCGCAGAACAAGCCAAATTCCTTGGAATCCTCAGTGACACGCACATCCTCCACTGACAACAGTGTCCTGGCCAGCTGTCTGGCTGCAGTGAGCATTTTGGCGGGGGATATGGACTCCATTGATGTTTTCCTTGTGGCTTCCGCTTTGCCACGTTGGGTAAGAGTCAACATTGGATAGGACTAGAAGCTCAGAGAACCTTGCACCCGTAAGACACCTGCTTTTCAGGAGGAGAGAGCAAAGTATGTACTTAGTGACCAGGCTCATGAGGACTATCCTGCTCTGAGGAGGTGGCAGGGGTTGTCTGGGGTGGATTGGTGGGGCTATTACCCAACTCGAACTGTGCCAAAATGGTGCTCTGTGGTGCCTAGGTCTTAGCCCACTTTCCTCTTTCCTCTCCTCTCTGTTACTCTCCTGTACCTGCCAGGCTTGTAGAAAAATAATATAAATAACATCACTTTTGGTGCTCAGTGAACTTTTTTTTCAAGAAAGGAGTATGAGATTATGTGCATGTGAATCCACAATTGAGTCATCAGAAAGCAACCAGCTAGTTAAGTCATCCTGGAAAGTTAGTTTTGGTGCTGTTTCTAAAATACAAGGTTTTCCACACACACACACACACACACACACACACACACACACACACACATATATATATATATATATATTTTTTTTTTTTTTGAGATGGAGGCTTGCTCTGTCACCCAGGCTGGAGTGCAGTGGCGCAATCTCGACTCACTGCAAGCTCCCCGCCTGGTTTTCCTTATAAATTGATGAGAAAAAGTCAACTGCTTCCCTGCAGTTGATATGTGTGTGTTACACAAAGTGCTTTAGTGATCTTAGCTCATTTGTATCTCACCACAATTGGATGAGTGAGATGCTACTACCAATCTTTTTTTCTTTTTCTTTTTCTTTCTTTCTTTTTTTTTTGAGATGGAGTCTCACTCTTAATTGTGCAGGCTGGAGTGCAGTGGCGCGATCTCGGCTCACTGCAATCTCTGCCTCCCAGGTTCACGCCATTCTCCTGCCTTAGCCTCCCAAGTAGCTGGGACTACAGGCACTTGCCACCACGCCCGGCTTATATTTTTGCAAGCCAGCTTGTATTTTATTTTTTGTATTTTTAGTAGAGACGGGGTTTCACTGTGTTAGCCAGGATGGTCTCGGTCTCCTGACCTCGTGATTCACCCATCTCGGCCTCCCAAAGTGCTGGAATTACGGTGTGAGCCACCGTGCCCGGCTGCTGGTCTTTTTTCTCACAAATGATGACCCTGAGGCTGCCTTGAGAGCAGGTGTGTCTGGGGCCAGCCACCTGACACCATGTGCTCCATGGCAGCATACACAGAAAAGGACACCGGCCCCCTCCCAAGACCATCACAGAGAAGTGGCCCTCACATAAATATGGTAGCACACTGGAGCTGTGCCCTTGGAGGTGGTGTGGCCTTCAGAAGGCATCTCTCCAGGATGGTGTGGGGGCTGGACCCCACTCCAAGGACCCCCAATTTGAAATGCCAAGGGTGGGTTTATAGTGACTTGGCACTTTAGCTCCAGATCGGCATTGTAAAATATTTTTTGTGCCTGGTGAGTGTTATATCCAAAAGATGAGTATGATATTAGCGCAACAGAACATAATCTGACCATCACCAAGTAACTTATTCTGGTGTCCTGGAAATTTGTTATTTGTAAAAACTAGGCTTATTCACAATTCAACAAGAAAAAAAAAGACAACTCCTCGCCCTAGTAGACATGGAGAAGTGATTCTTCCTCTCTCCAACTCCCTCACCAAAAAAATCTATACAAATGATCAATGAAGATAAACATATAATGTTATTATTATTTTTTTTTGAGACAGGGTCTCACTTTGTCACTTTGTCACCTAACCTGGAGCGCAGTGGTGTGATCACAGCTCACTGCAGCCTTGACTTCCTGGGCTTCAGAGATCCTCCCACCTCAGCCTCCCAAGAGGCTGGGACTGCAGGCACACACCACCACACCTGACTAATTATTTTATTTTGTAAGAGATGGTGTATTAGTCTGTTCTTACACTGCTATAAATAACTTTCCCAGACCGGGTAATTTATAAAGGAAAGAGATTTAACTGACTCACAGTTCCTCATGGCTGGAGAGGCCTCAGGAAACTTACAATCATGACAGAAAGTGAAGGAGAAGCAAGCACCTTCTTCACAAAGTGGCAGGAGAGGGAAGAATGAGGAGTGAAGGGGGAAGAGCCCCTTACAAAACCATCAGATCTCGTGAGAACTCACTATCACAAGAACAGCGTGGGGGAAACCACCCCATGATCCAATCACTTCCCATCAGGTCTCTTCCTAGACATGTGGGGATTATGGGGATTACAATTCTAAATAAGATTTGGGTGGGAACACAGCCAAACCGTATCAGATGGGGTCTCACTATGTTACCCAGGTTGGTCTCGAATTCCTGGGCTCAAACAATCCAACTGCCTTGGCCTCCCAAAATGTTGGGATTACAGGTGTAAGCCACTGTGCCCAGCCAATCGTTTTTTTCTTTAAGTGTATTGTTGCTTTGATGATAATATCAAAGTTTGGCAAGGACATCTGAGGTTCAACTTGTTGGAAGCCCTCTAAAAAGCAGTTTAAAGATATTTATCAAAAGCTTTTAAAAACATGACTATCCTTTGTCCCAGAAGTTCTACTTTTAGAATGCATTCTGAGTACAGAAAAGGGTATCCTCAAAATTGTATACAAATGTCACTAAATACTGAATCATCAAGTATGTTATGGCACAAGCATTAGAATGGCTACCATGAAGATATTTTATTTTATTTATTTATTCATTTGAGACAGGGTCTTGCTCTGTCACCCAGGCTGGAGTGCAGTGGCACAATCATAGTTGATTGTAGCCGTGACCCCCTGGGCTCAAGTGATCATCTCACCTCAGCCTCCTGAGTAGCTAGGACCACAGGCACGCAGCACCACACCCGGCTAATTTTTGGTATTTTTTTGTAGAGATGGAGTTTTGCCATGTTGTTTAGGCTGGTCTCAAACTCCTGAGCTCAAAGCAATCCAGCCACCTTGTCCTCCCAAAGTGCTCGGATTACAGGTGTGAGGCACCTTGCCTGGCCTCATGAGATATATTCTAAACATGATTTTAAAATATCTTTGGCTGGGTTTGGTGACACATGCCTGTAATTCCAGCATTTTAGGAGGCTGAGGCGGGCGGATCACTTGAGCCCAGGAGGTCAAGGCTGCACTCCAGCCTCCAGCCTGGGTAACAGAGAGAGACTCTGTCTCAATTAAAAAAAAAAAAAAAAAAATGGTTGCACCTCTAATCCCAGCAATTTGGGAGGCTGAGGTGGGTAGCTTGCCTGAGGTTGAGAGCTCGAGACCAGCCTGACCAACATGGAGAAAGCCTGTCTCTACTCAAAATACAAAATTAGCTGGGAGTAGTGGTGCATGCCTGTGATCCTAGCTACTCAGGAGGCTGAGGCAGGAGAATCGCTTGAACCCGAGAGGTGGAGGTTGCAATGAGCTGAGATCATGCCACTGCACTCCAGTCTGGGTAACAAGAGTGAAACTCTGTCTTAAAAAAAAAAAAAAAAAAAAAAAAGGAAAGAAAAAAAAGGAAAGGAAGGAAGGAAGGGAGGGAGGGAGGGAGGCAGGGAGGGAGAGATATATCCAATGATATGAAGTACCACTCATGATATACTACATGAGAGAAGCAAGTTACAAATCACATTGATGACAATCATGAAAAAAATCATCATATATGCTCAGAAAACATACTGAAAGAACTTCCACACAAATGTTCACAGTAGGCTATTTCTCAGGGGTAGGGTTATAGTAATTTTTATTATATGATTTGTGCGTTTCTGTTTTCTCTAAATTTTCTTCAGTGAACACACTTGACCTTTGTGGTAGTGAACCATCTGCTGATAAACATTCCTGCTGGAGCTGACTGATCGACCTGAGGGTCAGGTGACAGAGGTCACTGGTAAATCAGAAGAACCATCAGCTCAGCCTCTACTTGTCTCATTTCAGATAAAAATAGAGTACCTGTGAATATTTGTATTCCTGTGATAGTTTTCAGTAAGGGTGACGGAATCTTAGGTATGAATGGGTGTCTGTCAATGGCCCCAGTCCTGGGTAGGTTTTATGAGTAATAATGCATCAG
Source organism: Piliocolobus tephrosceles (assembly GCF_002776525.5). NCBI lineage: Eukaryota > Metazoa > Chordata > Mammalia > Primates > Cercopithecidae > Piliocolobus > Piliocolobus tephrosceles. The sequence continues at coordinate 130,044,217 of NC_045439.1, forward strand.
CAAGCTCAGAGCTGAACAGAAGTATCTTGGGCCAAATTCATGTTATTATATTAATTTTAAATTTTATTTATTTTGGCCAGGCACAGTGGCTTACACCTGTAATCCCAGCACTTTGGGAGGCCAAGGCAGACCTGAGGTCAGGAGATTGAGACCAGCCTGGCTAACATGGTGAAACCCCGTCTCTACTAAAAATACAAAAATTAGCTGGGCATGGTGGTGCATGCCTGTAATCTCAGCTACTCGGGAGGCTGAGGCAGGAGAATCACTTGAACCCAGGAGATAGAGGTTGCAGTGAGCCAAGACAGCACCACTGCACTCCAACCTGGGCAACAGGGCAAGACTCCATCTCAAAAATAATAATAATAATAATAATAAAATAAATGTTATGTATGTGTGTATGTATTTATTTGTTTGTTTATTTTTTGGGACAGAATCTTGCTCTGTTGCCCAGGCTGGAGTACAGCAGTATAATCATAGCTCACTGCAGCCTCAACCTTCTAGGCTCAAGTGATCCTCCTGCCTCAGTCTCCTGGGTAGCTGCAACCTAGTCATGTGCCACCACACCCAGTTAATTAATTTTTCTTTTTGTAGCGATGAGGGTCTCCCTATGTTGAACAGGCTGGTTTTGAAGTCCTAGGCCCAACTGATCCTTCCACCTTGGCTTCCCAAAGTGCTAGGATTACAGGGATGAGTCACTGTGCCGAGCCTATTTTTAATTTTAGAAAGAAACACATTAAAAGCCCTTTCTGGTTGGGCGCGGTGGCTCACGCCTTTAACCCCAGCACTTTGGGAGGCCGAGGCGGGCGGATCATGAGGTCAGGAGATCGAGACCATCCTGGCTAACACGGTAAAACCCCATCTCTGCTAAAAATACAAAAAATTAGCCGGACATGGTGGTGAGCGCCCGTAGTCCCAGCCACTCCAGAGGCTGAGGCAGGAGAACGGCGTGAATTCGGGAGGCGGAGCTTGCAGTAAAAAAAAAAAAAAAAAAATCCTTTTTGGTTGACATAGGATTAAGGGGGTTAATAAGAAGATTCCTTGTTTCTATGCATTCACACGTACATTGCTCCCCTACAGGGTTTGTTCGTGTGTGTGTGTGTGTGTGTGTGTTTGAGATGGAGTCTTCCTCTGTCACCCCGCCTGGAGGGCAGTGGTGCGATCTCCTCCCACTGCAACCTCCACCTGCAGGGTTCAAGTGATTCTCATGTCTCAGCCTCCTGAGTAGCTGGGACTACAGGCCTGCACCACCACACCCAACTAATTTTTTGTATTTTTAGTAGAGACAAGGTTTCACTATGTTGGCCAGATTGGTCTCCAAGTCCTGACCTCAAATGATCCACCCGCCTTGGCCTCCCAAAGCGCTGGGATTACAGGTTTGAGCCACCACACTCAACCCATTTCTCCATATTGTTATTTGCACTGGGACAAGGCTGAAATTCATATTCCACTGTGAGCATTCTCAGTGAAAGGATGCTTTTTCATTGAGAAAATAGTTCTATATTTTAGCTCACAAGATGGTAATAGATATCAAAAGATGAACTTATATTGGAAGAAATCTAGCCTCCTCTTCATGTAAAATTACTGAAGAATAAACTGGCAATGGATTCTGTGAATTGAAATAAGAGTATTGTTGTTTCTGGAAAATCATTCTTAAGAACTTTCCATTTTAAATTTTTTAAAACTGGGCTATAGTACATACAAAATTACCATATCCTTGTTTTAGAGAAGAAAACATTTCATTTAAACAAAAACATGATTTTATTAAAATGTTGCAATAGAAGTAATAAATATATATAGAATTATGTTTTTTTCCCAAGATTTTTTTCTGTGAGTACCTTGAATTGGTGTAAGTTATCTATTTAATAATGTTAAAACCTTGGTAAAACACTGCGATGAAGAGGAGAGGGAGGAGGAGGAAAGAAAGGGGCAGCTTAGTATTTGCAACATATGGGCTGGGTGCAGTAGCTCATGCTTGTAATTCCAGCTGTTTGGGAGGCTGAGGCAGGAGGATCACTTGAGGTCAGGAGTTCGAGACCAGCCTGGCCAACGTAGCCAAATCCCATCTCTACTAAAAATACAAAATTAGCTAGGCATGGTGGCACACACCTGTAATCCCAGCTACTCGGGAAACTGAGGTGGGAGAACCACTTGACCTCCTGAGGCAGAGGTTGCAGTGAGCCAAGATAGCACCACTGCACTCCAGCCTGGGCAACAGAGCAAGACTCTGTCTCAAAAAAAAAAAAAAAAAAAAATGCAGCATACGTTATGGTTTGGGGAGGACTTTCCAAACACAGCATCTCCCTGCCATCCTCAGAACTGCCCTGACAAGAGTTTCTCTCCCCACTTTAGTGAGTGGTTTCCTACTTAACTTGACACTGCTGGGACTACCCCTGGCTCCTGGTACTCCACACCCACCAAGAGTCCTTCCGATTTCTGAATGAATTCCTCCAAGCTATCTAATTTTCATAGAGGAAGATAGCATTTCATGGACATTATTAGCAAAAGTTATACAAGCATAGAAAGCTTAGTACATGAGGGAGAAAATACATACTTTTTTGAGAACACCAAAAAAGAACATTATTTCTTTTTAAGTAACAAAGTAGGAAAACCTTTTGCAGCACAATACTTTACAGATATAAAATAAAGGTTTATGATCAACTGTCTTTGAAAAATAAATACATAAAAAAAGCTAATACCTAGAAAACACATCAAGGCAATACCTTACCACCTTCACAATTTAGGCCACCTGTTGAAATTGAGAAATCACTACACAAACAATCAGAGAATCAGACTGATAGAGTATCAGGTTACTTAATGCTGATAAAGAGAGAAGGCATGTTTATATATTCATTCGTTCGTTCATGCATTCATTCAACAAACATTTATTGAGCATTTACTATGTGCCAGGCGCTGTGCTGAGCACTGGGAATATAACTGGGAACAATACCTGATGTGGTCCCTGCCCTCTCAGAAACTAAGGCGTGAGGGGAGACAGATGCCATGATGAGTGTATAACTATAAACCATGGTCAGAACCACCAAGTAAAAGTAGGAGGTGCCTTTAGGGCATTCATAGGATAATCCCAATAATCGTGGGGTTCAGGTAAGACATCCCTGAAGGGAACCAGATTTTGTAGGATTTGAAACTGTGTAAGAAACTTTTTTAGGCTGCACACAGTGGCTCACGCCTGTAATCACAGCACTTTGGGAGGCTGAGGCCAGTGGATCACTTAAGATCAGGAGTTTGAGGCCAGCCTGGCCAACATGGTGAAACCTTGCCTCTACTGAAAATACAAAAATTAGCAGGATATGGTGGTGCGTGCCTGTAATCCCACCTACTGGGGAGGCTGATGCAGCAGAATCACTTGAACCCAGGAGGCAGAGGTTGCAGTGAGCCGAGATCACACGATGGCACTCCACTCCAGCCTGGGCAACAGAGCAAGACTCAGTTTCAAAAAAAGAAAAAAAAGAAGAAGAAGCTTTTTTAGCATACAAAATTACAAATATAATCTTCCCACATCAGCCTCCCAAGATTCTGGGATTACAGGCATGAGCTTCTGCACCTGGTCAAAGATATCTTTTTAAAAAGAGTAATGCCTTGACATCATACAGATATCCAGTCCCCCAATACTTTTTCATCTAATGGTTTTATCACCTAGAGAAGACCCTTACCTGAATCAGTTGATACACTGAAGGTGCAAAATGGTAATTTTCTAAATTCTACACCTGTATATTTATCAGATGATGTTTTTCAGTAAAGAAGAGCTGCTTCTTTTTTCCCCCCTGCATTCTCATTGTTTTCTATTTATTCATTAATGAATATTTGTTCATTCAATATGTTCTAATCAGGGCCAGGCACGGTGGTTCACACCTGTAATCCCGCCACTTTGGGAGGCTGAGGCGTGGATCACTTGAGATCAGGAGTTCGAGACCAGCCTGGCCAATATGGCAAAACGCTGTCTCTACTAAAAATACAAAAAATTAGCCGGGCGTGGTGGCGCACGCCTGTAGTTCAGCTACTCCGGAGGCTGACGCAGGAGAATCAGTTGAACCCGGGAGGTGGAGGTTCCAGTGAGCCAAGATCGCTCCACTGTACTCCAGGCTTGGCAATAGAGGGAGACTCTGTCTCAAACAAACAAACAAACAAACAAAAACAGTCAATATGTTCTAATCAATCATATTCATTATTAGTTTGATGCACAAATTGTCTAAATTTGGCCAGTAGAAACTTACTGAGAAGTCTCGTGTCCTTTTGACATGACTACATTGGTCTTTGAGCATTTCTTTGCTCTCTGGTGTGACATTTCCAGGCTAATGTTAAGTACTGCTCTCGATCCACAGGAACTCCTGGAGAATGGCATGACTCCAATAACCAGAATCAGAGCAAATGAATGGCAGTGGTGGGAGCCGAGTGGGGAGTGGTCCCCAAAGAATATGCATTGCTGACTTATTGGGATCTTTGGTGGAGGTTCCCAATGCAGACAATCTTCGTAGAACCTGTGAAAGTGCCCATGAGACAGTCATCTTCAAATATCTTCCAGACTCGGAAAGCTCAAAACATCCAGTCAGGTTTGGACTTTCCAATACCCTTACTTCTCGCTTCACCTTTAGTCACTGTGGGAGGGAAGAATGGAAAGAGAAGCGGTAGGTGTGGAGCATGTCCGCTTCCCTGCCTTCCACGACTCCCCTGGGGCGGTCATATGATTAATTATCCAAAGTAGACATTTTGAGGGTGAAAGTTGGCACTAAACATAAATAAAATGTTATTTTAAAATATATGTTACACAATCCTTTGTTGTATTTATATATGTGTGTGTGTGTGTATATGTGTGTGTGTGTGTGTGTGTGTGTGTGTGTATTTTTTCTTTTGAGATGGAGTTTCACTCTGTTACCCAGGGTGGAGTGCAGTGATGCAATCTTAGCTCACTGCAACCTCTGTCTCCCAGGTTCAAGAATTTTAGAATTTTCTTGCCTCAGCCTCCCAAGTAGCTAGGATTACAAGGATGCTAATTTTTTAAATTAGTAGAGACCCAGCTAATTTTTTTTTTTTTTTTTTTTTTTTTTTTTTTTTGAGACGGAGTCTCACTCTGTCGCCCAGGCTGGACTGCCGTGGCGCTATCTCGGCTAACTGCAAGCTCCGCCCCCCAGGTTCACGCCATTCTCCTGCCTCAGCCTCCTGTATAGCTGGGACTATAGGCGCCCGTCGCCACGCCTGGCTAATTTTTATTTATTTATTTATTTTTTGTATTTTTAGTAGAAACGGGGTTTCACCTTGTTAGCCAGGATGGTCTCGATCTCCTGACCTCGTGATCCGCCCGCCTCGGCCTCCCAAAGTGCTGGGATTACAGGCGAGAGCCACCGCGCCCGGCCGCTAATTTTGTTTTTAATTTATTTAGTAGAGACAGGGTTTCACCATTTTGGTCAGGCTGGTCGCCAACTCCTGACCTCAAATGATCCACACGCCTCGGCCTCCCAAAGTGTTGGGAGTACAGGCGTGAGCCATTGCACCCAGCCTGTTGTATTATATTGTAAAAATAGTCCTATTCAAAAATAATTTTTTTTTTTTTTTTTTTTGAGACGGAGTCTTGCTCTGTCGCCCGGCCGGATCTCAGCTCACTGCAAGCTCCGCCTCCCGGGTTTACGCCATTCTCCTGCCTCAGCCTCCCGAGTAGCTGGGACTACAGGCGCCCGCCACCTCGCCCGGCTAGTTTTTTTGTATTTTTAGTAGAGACGGGGTTTCACCGTGTTAGCCAGGATGGTCTCGATCTCCTGACCTGGTGATCCGCCCGTCTTGGCTTCCCAAAGTGCTGGGATTACAGGCTTGAGCCACCGCGCCTGGCCTCAAAAATAATTTTTAAAACACATTTCTTTAAAAATAAAAATATCTCTGTACGTTAAAGAGAAAAATGAAATGCCTTTATGATTATTAATCTGAGCATTAAAAAACATAAGCATAGCTGGGTGTGGTGGTGGGCACCTGTAGTCTCAGCTACTTGGGAGGCTAAGGCAGGAGAATCGCTTGAACCCGGAAGGCAGAGGTTGCAGTGAGCTGAGATTGCACCACTGCACTCCAGCCTGCATGAGAGAGTGAGAGGCTGTCTCAAAACAATAACAACAAAAAATACATAAGCAGAATTACAAATCTTGTGCATATTCACATACTTTTTATCAGTTTCTTAGCCTTATTTGTTCTAACATATTTTTTAAAAATGCAGTCGTCTTGTTTCTTTAAAAAATAAAATTGGCTGTAGCCATCCTCAGAGAAGCATTTTATTATGCATTTATTATGACTAATAAACTGAAATTGGTAACATCTTCAACTGAGTTTTCTCTGTAGACCATAATAACTTTAACAATATACTCTCGCTGCAATGAGCTGTGATGGTGCCACTCTACTCCAGCCTGGGCAACAGAAAGAGACCATCTCTTAAAAACAAAACAACAACAACATAAAAACCTCTCTTGATAGGTGCAGAGTGAGGTACATGGTAACCACAGAGCAAATTCTGTTGAACAGAGTATTCTGTTTTTTCAGTCTTTGAAATGTGCAAATATTTCAGTCAACATATTTTCACAGGTATTGTCATTTTGGATTCATTCAGATACCCTTTCCTTGACAAATATTTGTGCAAGATGCAATTAATTAAATATGTTTTCTCTATTTTTAAAAAAACGTTTCACCGCATTTTAGGTATTTCAATTACATTCTATTCTGCAACTGAACATACTACTAAACATCTAATAAAAAAAGAAGCCCCACCTAAATATTCCTTCTATAAATCAAGATATTTCAAAGCATGACTACAGAATTTCAAAGTTAAATCTTGCAGATGATATAGTTGAATATATTCAGTTCCTTTCTTCCTTTTTTAAAATTTGAAATAAAATTCATCATTGTAAAGTGTACAATTCAGTTGCACTTACTAATTCACAATGTTGTACAACCATCACCTCTATCTAGTTCTAAAACATTTTCATCACCTCATACCCATTTAGCAGATCAGCCATTTCCGATTCCATTCTCCACTCCTCAGCCCCAGCTCCTGGCAATCACTATTCTGCGTTCTTTTTTTTAAGATGGAGTTTCGCTCTTGTTGCCCAGGCTGGAGTGCAATGGCACAATCTCAGATCGCTGCAACCTCCGCCTCCTGGATTCAAGTGATTCTCCTGCCTCAGCCTCCCAAGTAGCTGGGATTACAGGCATGTGCCACCATGCCCGGCTAATTTTGTATTTTTAGTAGAGATGGGGTTTTACCATGTTGGTCAGGCTGGTCTTGAACTCCTGACCTCAAGTTTTTCACCCGCCTCAGCTTCCCAAAGTGCTGCGATTACAGGCTTTGAGTCACCATGCCTGGCCATTATTCTGCTTTCTGTCTTTATGAAATTACCTGTTCTGGATGCTTCATATAAATGGTATCATACAATATGTGATCATTGTTTCTGGATTCCTTTATTTAACATGTTTTCAAGGTTATCCATGTTGTAGTACATATCAGTACTCTATTCCTTTTCATGGTTGAATACTATTCCATTGTATGGATATACTACATTTTGTTTATTCATACATCCAGTGATGGACATCTGGATTATTTACACCCTTTGGCTAATGTGAATAGTGCTGCCATGAATAGTCCTGTCCAAGTGTTTGAAGACCTGTTTTCAATTATTTGGGTTATTTACCTAAGAGTGGAATTGCTAAGTCATACAGTAATCCTAGTTTTAATTTTTTGAGGAACTGCTGAACTGTTTTACATAGCAACTGCACCATTTTCTATTCCACTGCTATTTCATAGCAGTGTACGAGGATTCCAATTTCCCCACATCTTCACCAACACTAATTTTCTTTCTTTCTTTTTTTGAGATGGAGTCTTGTGCTGTCACCCGGGCTGGAGTGCAGTGTCATGATCTTGGCTCACTGCAACGTTCGCCTCCCAGGTTCAAGCGACTCCCCTGCATCAGTCTCCTGAGTAGCTGGGACTACACACCTGGCTAATTTTTGTATTTTTAGTAGAGACAGGGTTTCACCATGTTGGCCAGGCTGGTCTCAAACTCCTGGCCTCAAGTGATCCACCTACCTTGGTCTCCCAAAGTGTCGGGATTACAGGCATGAGCCACACACCTGGCCTTATTTCCGATTTAATTAATTTATTATTATTATTATTATTATTATTATTATTATTATTATAGCCATCCTAGTCGGCATGAAAATGGTATTTCATTGTGCCTTCCTTACTTTTGTGGAGAAAAAAATTTAATATTTTCCCACTTCAAGCCTTGTTTTCAGCAATTGTCATTCTCTAAAAAGCCTTAAAAGCTGATTTTTTTTTTTTTTTGGTTGCTTCATTCTTTTAATATTTGATTGAATATTTCCAACCAATTTGTTTGGAACAAAATGTAACCAAAATGCAACCAACATTTGGATGACTCATTTTCAGAAATGTTTAATTCCATTACAGGATATTTGGTTGGTTTATAAAATATTTCTTTAAAGGCTCCAATATGTTTATAATCTTATTCATGACTAAAAGGGGGAAAAAAAGCCCAAGGACATGACATACTGCCGTGCCAAAGTAAGTTTTTGTGCTCACCATCATCTCAGTTGCAAAAAATTTGTAGTTCAGTTACTAATAGGTGGGTAGAAAGGTAGACAAACAGATAACCACTGCTTCCATTTTAAAAAGAAAATGTATCAGCTTGTTTAGATGCAATAAATTATCTGTGCACCACAACCACTTCTAAATCAATTTCTGTTCCATACGGTTCTCAATTTAGCAATAACAATGTTTTAACTACAATACTATGTGCTACACTAAAGTTGGTAATTCTGTTATCACTATAAAAACAATTTCATATTTAATGTAGAACTTCTTACTTGGATTTATAAAATTATCCATATATCAACTATTTCAGTGTTGACAGAGTGAGCCTCCAAAAACCTGACTTTGATACTGTGAATTTGATGAAAACCATTATATTATTAGTTCACTGTTTTTCAGTTTGAAGCACCTGATGTTACTGATATAAATCAGGGATCACTTGACCATATGCAAAATTCTTCTGCTTCCAGTGGAGCCAGCACATTAACAGCTATGGTTTCCCTTTTCTATGTGCACAAGAAAACATGGAATTGAAAATGAGCAAAATTCATTTAGAATAAAGACATTTGATCTAAATGAAAAGTCATGCTTCCCAGAGTAATATATAAAACCCCATCTGCAATTGCAAGCATCATGTGAAATAGATGTTAGTGCTTTTTCAGCAGATTGGTGTTTTCTGGTTTTCATGTGGCCAGTAAAATTGTCACAGCTCCTCTGATGGGAGAAATGTTGACAGACATCTTGTGCAAATTATATATTCTTCATCAAATTTTTTAAGAAATGGAAATGCAGTACTTAATATATTTCATTAAACATGCACCTACATTGTTTTATGGGTCATTGCTGCTGCAGGTCTATTATAAAATAAAAATCATTACCAATTAATAGTTGTGGATGTATCATATAATAAGTAACAATAGCACCAGAGCAAAGATTTTCAGATGACTCTCTAAATGCCTGTTAGCAGGACTGCAGCTTCTATTTTCTGCACATATTTCACTCACACTTAACCTATGATTTCCCGTATTTTGCTAACTCTGCCGAGTGAAGCCTGGCAGCTTTGTGACTCAGCACAGACCATGGTATGCCTGGCTGGTACACCATGTGGCTGCTCAGCCCAGCGGCACCAATTATTCTCTCACCACTGTTTGAGACTGAAAGGAGCCAGCTGTCCCCAGATGCTTGTGTGTGGGCAAACTGTTCTATCAGCCATCACCCGACATACCATCTCTGAAATGAAGGTGTGAGTTACTTTGAATCTGGAAAGAACTAGGGAGAGTTTCATTCATCTTTCAGTTTTCACATTTGAGTTAATTGTGCATGAGTCTGTTTATTGCGCATGAATTTTGCATGCTTCTAGTAGAGAACTTGGAAGAGCTGGAAGTACCAAATGGAGGTCCCCAAACCCATCCTAGCTTCTTTTAATGCAACTATTATTAATAATACTTCATGAAAACTGGAAAACCCATGACAGATACCAACAAGGACAGGATGTCAGGGCAACAGACGTAAACTGGGGCTGTTCTAGGCAAACCCTGATGTATGGGCATCCAGTTCTTAGCTGCCTGAAGGGGAGAAGTCTGAGCCTTGAGTGACAGTTAAAATGTTGACTAATGTCTTAACCTGGATGCTTTTAATCTGTGACTTAAAGTGACTTAGGTTTGTCTGTTGCTTAAGAGTCAGCACAAATGTATGGGGTCAGCCTCTGGGAAAGTGAAGGCTTCCAGAGAGAAAACCAAGCAGTACACCTACCTGTCCGCCTATGATGGAATTCCAATGAGCAGGAAAGAAATAAAAATCTTAACCAAACACCACATGTCTTCATTTATAAGTGAGAGATGAACAGTGAGAACACATGGACACGCCGGGGGGGAACAACACACACTGGGGCTTATTCCGGGGGCTGGGAGGAGGGACAGTATCAGGATAAATAGCTAATGCATGCTGGACTTAATACCTAGGTGATGGGTTGATAGGTAAGCAAACCACCATGGCACACATTTGCCCATGTAACAAACTGGCACATCCTGCACATGCATCCGGGAACTTAAAATAAAATGAAATTAAACTTTAAAAAGAGAAATAAAAATTGCAGGAGGTCAAAAGGATTAAATTATTTTAAATAGAACCTTCCCATACACAGGCCATCTCTCCCCACTTTTTCATGTGGCTGGGTAGGATCATTGAACTGATATTTATTTCATTTCTACCCCAATCGTGTTCAAATTTATAGAAGGTGTCATCTCCTAAAGTTGTGGGATTGTGATGATGTGGAACTCATTTTTTAACATTATACAAGAAGCTTGTCATTGAGTGACAGCTGTTCTTCAAAGTAGGGCATTTAAAACCTTGGAAGGCTACCCACATATTCCAGTGATGATAATAAAAATACAAATAATAATAGCTAATATGTATTAAGAATGTAGTAGGTGCCAACTTCTGTGCTGAGTACCTTCTCTGGGTTATCGCATTTAATCCTCACAACAAACCTATATGGTGGGCACTATTGTGATTTTACCGATGAGGAAACTGAGGCACAGAAGGGATGTTAGAATTAAAATTTTCCAATGCATAGATAATAAATATGTGTTAAATTATTCTTGGTTAAGACACTCAGCTGAGATTCAGAGCCTGGTCTGTTTTTTGTTTGTTTGTTTGTTTGTTTTTTGAGACAGAGTCTCACTTTGTCACCCAGGCTGGACTGCAGTGGCGCAATCTCGATCCACTGCAACCTCCATTTCCTGGGTTCAAGCAATTCTCTCGCCTCAACCTCCTGAGTAGGTGGGATTACAGGAATGCGCCACCATGCCCAGCTAATTTTTGTATTTTTAGTAGAGCCGGGGTTTCACCATGTTGGCGAGGCTGGTCTCAAACTCCTGACCTTGTGATCTGCCCGCCTTGGCCTCCCAAAGTGCTGGGATTACAGGCATGAGCCACTGCACCCAGCCAGTCTGTCTGGTTTTAAAAGCTGAGTGAGGCCAAGGCGGGTGGATCACCTGCGGTCAGGAGTTCGAGACCTGCCTGGTCAATGATGTGAAACCCCTGTCTATTAAAAATACAAAAAGTTAGCCAGTTATGGTGACACGGGCCTGTAATTCCAGCTACTCAGGAGGCTGAGACAGGAGAATCGCTTGAACCAGGGAGGTAGAGGTTGCTGAGCCGAGATCGCACCATAGCATTCCAGCCTGGGCGATAGAGTGAGACTCCATCTCTAAAACAAACAAACAAACTAACACCTGAGCTAGGCTAGTTATAATGCCGCAAGCAGGCTGGGGAGATAAAATATAGAGAGTGGGACTAGAGACAAACACAGGCAGATAGGAAAAAATGCTAAGCTGAACACTAATGGGCCAAAACATTTGGTACATCTAGGGAAACAGAGTGTGGCACACGGCTCCTTGGAGGTGTGTGTGGTGGCTGCCCATCCCCTTGGTGGAATATTCTGGCAAGAACCTGGGTTTGTGTTTCGTCTCAGAGGTGGCTGCCCGTCTGCGGTTACACCGCGGCTCATTGACCTGGGCGTTCAGCAGTCTTTTTTGATTCTGGGATGAAAAGAGCCATATGAATGGAACTTTCATTTACTCACGGGTCCGCCTGCCCATCAAGTTTGAGGCTAGACCTGGAAAGGGTTCCTCTGTGCCCAGGGGAGCCACAGTGGGCACCGTGTCCTGCGAGCAGAATGCCTTTCTTCGTTCTTTTGCAAGGCTATGTTTAGACTGGGATTTCCTATCCTCTCAACTAAGACTATTTAGAAATACCAGTTCTTCATACTTTTCATTCTTGAAAATAATGGTTCACAAGCATGTCTAAATGTATCAGTATGATTTGTTTTAGCTTTCAAGTGACCAAAAAGCCTATCGGTTTTCTTTTAAAAACATAAAAGTTTAGGTTGGGTGCGGTGGCTCACGCCTGTAATCCCAGCACTTTGGGAGTCTGCCCGAGGCGGGCAGATCATGAAGTCAAGAGATCGAGACCATCCTTGCTAACACGGTGAAACCCCGTCTTTACTAAAAAAAGATACAAAAAAATTAGCTGGGTGTGGTGGCAGGTGCCTGTAGTCCCAGTTACTTGGGAGGCTGAGACAGGAGAATGGCATGAACCTAGGAGGTAGAGCTTGCAGTAAGCCGAGATTGAGCCACTGCACTCCAGCCTGGGTGACAGAGCAAGACTCCATCACAAAAAAAAAAAAAAAAAAAAAAAAAAAAAAAAAAAAAATTAAAAAAATTAAAAATAAATATATAAATAAAAATCCAACAGTTTTTTGTTTCCAGAGCATCAGTATTTCTCTGGAGAGAATAAAATATCCCATGCCAAATCATCATAGCATAATGACAGCACATTTAAAACCAGACAATGTCTAAATTATCAAGTTAGTATCAAACCAAAAACACAGTTGGTTAAAGGTAAAATTTGATAACTTAAAAGCCAGTTACATTAAAATAAATAAATTTTATATCAACTTATTGTTGCACAATAAGAAAATCGAACCCTTTAAAATAAATACCTTTTGAAGGAAGAGTAAAGTTTCATGGAAATGCATTTCCTTGATGTTTTTATTGTTTTTGAGACGGAGTCTTGCTGTATCACCCAGACTGGAGTGCAGTGGCACAATCTCGGCTCACTACAACCTCCACCTCCCGGGTTCAAGCAATTATCTTGCCTTAGCCTCCTGAGTAGCTGGGGTTACAGGCACCTGCCACCACGCCCAGCTAATTTTTTTTTCCCCTTTCCTTTTTTTTAGTAAAGGTGGGGATTCACCATGTTGGCCAGGCTGGTCTTGAACTCCTGAGCTCAAGTGATTTGCCTGCCTTGGCCTCCCAAAGTGCGAGGAGTACACGTGTGAGCCACCATACTTGGCCAGGAAATACATTTCCTCACCTGGGAAATTGGAGAGGAGAGTGTTGTGTGATGCAGCCCAAGGAGATTCCATTTGAATTAAAATGGGTAATTGGCAAATAGAAAATATTGAAACCAATTTTCATAGCACTTGCCTGTTGTCCAAGAAAAGGCTGAGACTTTCTGGCACAAGGTGTCCCCACTTGTGTGTGTGTGCTCACATGCATATGTGTGACCATGTATGCAAGCAGCTGAAGAATGTGCCAGAAGCAGAATCCCTGATGCCCCAGCTCAGGCTGATTGCCCCTTGCCACACCTCACACTTGGGAGAGGTTTGCTCCTTGCAAAGACAACTAGGTGGGCCCATTCTAATCTGTTGGGAAAGAGCTTTTTTGATTGTCCCCATGACAGTGGATGTGTCCCGAGTAGCTACAATGTACCAAGCATTTGACAACTGCTATTTTATCCAGTCCTCGCTCATTCCTATAAGGATGCTGTTGTTATTATCCTCTTTCCTCAGGTAGGAAAACTGGACTTAGAGACAGTAAGTGACTCATCGAAGTTATATAGCTGGGAAATGGCTAACCTGGGGTTTCATGAATGATTTGGTGAGACTCTGGGCCCAACCAGTCCTGCTTCTGGGATCTGGGGTCCAGTTAGTAACAATAACTCACTGACTTCTCAGTCCAGTCCTATGGGTTAGATATTACTATCAGGTCCATTTAGTAGATGAGGCTGTTGAGAACAGGAAGCTTAGAGAGCAGGTCCCAACCTTATGCAGCTGATATGTGGTAGCTCCGGAATGGAACTATGATTATTTTGGCTCCTGAAACCATGCCATAAACTACACAAGCTGCCTCCCAATGACTAACGTTCCTTCTTTGCACCATTCTCAGGCAGTTCTGGGAGCACTGGGGCACAATTTCCATGGCGTAGACTTCTGTTCTCATGACAAGTACTTGGCTGTCAGCAACAGGGTGGCCCCTCAGCTGCACAGGCTGGCCAAAAGACCTGGGGCAAGGTCCTGTTGATGCAGGTGGAGACAAGAACTGGCCCTCTGCTCTCTCAATGTTACAAGACCAATGAAGATGTACATATGAGTTAGGTACAAATACAGCAAATGAAGAAATGAGCCATTATGAACAAAAGAGAGAAACTGGGAAAACTATTATTTTAAGTGCTCATTTGAATTTATAAAATGTCTTTACATTAAAAAAATGTATTTATGGGCCGGGCATGGTGGCTCACGCCTGTAATCCCAGCACTTTGGGAGGCCGAGGCGGGCAGATCATGAGGTCAGGAGATCGAGACCATCCTGGCGAACACGGTGAAACCCCGTCTCTACTAAAAATACAAAAAACTAGCCGGGCGAGGTGGCGGCGCCTGTAGTCGCAACTACTCAGGAGGCTGAGGCAGGAGAATGGCGTGAACCCGAGAGGCGGAGCTTGCAGTGAGCAGAGATCGTGCCACTGCACTCCAGCCTGGGAGACAGCGAGACTCCGTCTCAAAAAAAAAAATTAACTATGGTGGCACGCACCTGTAGTCCCAGCTGCTCGGGAGACTGAGGCAAGAGAATCGCTTGAACCCAGGAGATGGAGGTTGCAGTGAGCCGAGATCGTGCCACTACAGCTTAGACAACAGAGCCAGACTCCGTCTCAAAAAAAAAATTTTTTTTTATTGTGACCAATCACCATGCCTGCCCTAGGTCATGTACCCATTTTTTGCAGGGAGAGAAGAGTCTCATACTTGGCAGATCAGCAGGACCACAAAGAGGGGGGAAGGAGATTTTCCCAAGGAAAGGGGTGCTGGGCAGACCCAAAGAAATGACTGCACTCGGGGTTTCCAATTTCAATAATTTATTTGGGAAATTATTTAATTTTTAATTTTTAAACTAAATTAAATTTTAAATTTCTTTTTAGAGATGGGGTCTTTTTAGAGATGGGGTCTTGCTCTGTTACCCAGGCTAGAGTATGGTGTTAGAGAAGGCTAAAGAGACCCCATCTCTTTTTAGAGATGGGGTCTTGCTCTGTTACCCAGGCTAGAGAAGAATCGCTTGAACCCAGGAGGCGGAGGTTGCAGTGAGCCAAGATTGCGCCACTGCGCTCCAGCCTGGGCAACAGTGAGACTCCATCTCAAAAACAAAACAAAACAAAAAACATATCCATCTAAGCCTTAGATTCTAAGGTAATGTCCTTTCAAAAGCGTTAGGAATTTTAAAAAGAATCCCAGAAGGGAAAGAGTAAAAGCTTGTCTTGCTGATCTTTGCAGATAAAATGAAGTACAGACAAGATGGAAAACCCAGAATTCTTTCCCAGCTAGCTCTGGGGTGGCATGATTTGCTTGGGTAGGTCTCCAGGCCCTGTCCACTCAGGGGGCTTCTCCCCCAGGTCTCAGCCCCACAGCAAGTCCCAGGGTCACAGCCAGGGCCCACCTGTGCCTCTGGGGCTGAGTTAAGGATTTTCGTTTTCAGGGCTCTCCTCTGCCTCTCACAAGCATTAAATCCACATCTTTTTATCCCTGTTTTCCAAAAAAGGCAGCAGACTCTCCTCCCCCACAAAGCAAATAGAAAACAGCACATTCTAGGAAGGCCCTCCCTGACCAACGTTTGTGCCCATGTCATTACTAAATATTCCCGCTTCCAATGGCTGCCCACCTCTCCTTAATGACTGCTCTATTTCAGTAGCTGGCCCTCCATAAATCCTTCCGGGCGTTCTACTCTAAACAGGCCTCTTCTCACGCCGAGGCAGGTCTCCTTGCCAGCCGTGTAGACATGCGCCAGCTCCCAGGGATGCTCTGATGTGCGCAGCCTGGCCTGGGCATTTATGAGCATCGCAGCCGGTGGCCAGGGTGCTGCCTCTTGCCCAGGGCTTAGAGAGGATCAGTTCCCATGGCCCAGGCCCACATGGGAAGCACACCCCAGGTAGAGTTGTAATAAAGCTAAATGCTTATTTAGACAGGCCCCAGGCAAAACTGGGCAAAAGGTGTGGTCTGAGACATTTCTGAGGTATTAATGTATATTTCCTTCTCTGTGTTTTTCCCTCCTCCACCCTATTTCCAAGCATCTCACTGGGCCTTTTGTAATTATTTACCTCAGAGAATTTTGCTCTACTAAAAGCTTAAAGCATGTGCATGTCTGGAAGAAGAGGATCCTGTCTTGAAAAACTCTCAGTTTGTTGAACAGATTTTGCTGGAGGTCCCAAAGAAGAGCTGGGAGAGAGGGGACTGTCTTCAGGCCACAGAAAGGCTCCTGCTGGTACTCAAGGAAGCAGGATGCCCCTGCTGAGGCTCCCAGACTAGATAATGCTACAGAAACTGAAAGGCAAGAGTTCGAGACCAGCCTGGTCAATGTGGCAAAACCCCGTCTCTACTAAAAATACAAAAATTAGCCGGGTGTGGTGGCAGGCACCTGTAATCCCAGCTACTTGGGAGGCTGAGGCAGGAGAATTGCTTCAACCCAGGAGGTGGAGATTGCAGTGAGCTGAGATGGCACCACTGCACTCCAGCCTGGGCGACAAGAGTGAAACTCCATCTCAAAAAAAAAAAAGAGGATGCTGAAAAGCACCCCACAGGAACCTCGAAGCTTGACCAATGCCACCATAATGCTGCTATGATGGAAAGGACAGGTAGTCCCATGCCCCTGGGGCCCCGTGGGCCTCTCTGGTCTTTGTGAAACAACAGGAGGGATCTCCCATACTGAGTCAGGTGAAACGTCCCTCAACTGCGCCGGCAGCAGCTTCAGAGTCATCTGTATGTTAATTTGAAGATGTGATAGGTGGAATCGTGGCTCCTTCAAAGATGTCCCATCCGAATCCCTGGAACCTATGAATATAGCACCTGACCTGGCAAAGGAAATTCAGGGAGACTCTCTGGGGTCATCTTGGTGGGCTCAATGTAAACACAAGGAGCCCTGACTGTGGGAGAAGTGGTTGAAAGAAGAGAATCTAGAGATCTAGAGATCTGCAGATGCTCTGTTGTTGGCTCTGAAGATGGAAAAGATGCGGGTAGCCTCTAGAAGCTGGAGAAGGCACATACAGATCCTGTCTTAGAGCCTTCAAATGGAACACAGGTCCAGGGTGTTGGATTTCTTATCTTATAACAATTATAAGATAAGAAATCTGAGTTTTAAACCACTAAGTTTATGGTGACTTGTTACAGCAACCATGGAAATAAATTGAGGCCAGGCATCGTGGCTCACACTTGTAATCTCAACACTTTGGGAGGCTAAGGCAGGAGGATCTCTTGAGCCCAGGAATTCAAGACCAGCCTGGGTAACATAAGGAGACCCCGGTCTCTACAAGCAATAAAAAATGTAGACATGGTAGCACACACTTGTGGTCCCAGCTACTTGGGAGGCTGAGGTGGGAGGATTGCTTGGCCCTGGAGGGTTGGGGCTTCAGCGAGTCCTGATTGCATCACCGCACTCCAGCCTGGGCAACAGAGAGAGACCCTGTCTCAAAACCAAAAAGAAAAAATAGTAAGTAAGTAATACTAAATGAAATGAGTATTTCATACACATTGGCCACTTCCGCCTCACAGCTTCTCTCCTCTCTGGCTGTGCTTCCTCCAGACTTTCCATTTTGCCCATGTCTTAGGGACCCCACGAACATTCAGTTCCACACAGTTCAATCCCACAAGCATTCCCTGTGTGCCATTCCCCATAGAATGCCATGGACTGCAGTAGGGTTGGAAACAAGAGGACCAGCAGAATCCTTTCCTCGTCCTCAAGACAGTCCCCTCTCTTCCCATTCTTCTTTGTCACCTCTAGCAAAACCTGTCCACCACTCCTTCCCTCTGGAGCAGTGAGCTCCAGAGAGACAGACACACATGTGACTAATTCAGGCACGCACGAGGCAGGCTGTGGCAAGTGTGGTTCCAGAAGCATGAACCAAGTGCTATGAGTGTAGGGGAAGAAAGAGATACATATCAGCTGGGAGACTGAATTACTCATCTCATTTGAGGACAAAGCCAAAGGCAGGATTGAACTCAAGTTGGGATGAGAACTACCTGGTATACATACTTGAGGCATCTACGGCAATGGCAATGTGTCTTGCCAATGGCAGATATCACTAATCAATTACTAATTCATTTTTCTCTGCAGAGCGCAGACTCTGTCTCAGAAGTTTTCTCAATTTAGTGCTTCTGGCAGCCAACAATCATTGAACATATTTGGCACTCACGGTAAAAACCTATTTGCCACATCTATAGTTAAGGTATTTATCACATTGAGATGGTGCCAGGTAAATAATGTAGAAAAGAAATGTCTGAACCCCAATCACCCCTTTTCCTCTTTATTGCTGCCTGAAAGTACCCTGCTTGGGCTATCTGTACCCTCTAGTTATTCTGGGCTGTCCAGTATCTAGGGTTCTGATTCCTAAAAGATTGCTGGCTTGTATTGCAATTCCTCAGGGCAAGACAATAGAGAATGTTCCTCCCAGGGTAACAATAAAAGAATTCTGTGACTTCTCTTTAGACCTCAGGCTCCAAGGTGAGGGCAATAGAGATTGGTGTGAGGTCTCGAAGAAGGTTCAGGAACTAAATTTACAAAAGATAAGCTTCCAAAGTGAGGGTCCTTGCTACCCAAGTATGCCTCAAAGTGGTCTTGGGCAGCAACTAAATGGAAAATGACCCAGGATCCTAAGAACTCCACAAAGGTGGAATGGGTGGTCAGCCAGGTGGAACATGGATGCTGGCTTGGCCCTGCCTGGATGACCTGAATTTACGATTTTAATGACAAATTAATACATTCTCACTTAAAAAAAAAATCCAGGCCGGGTGCAGTGGCTCAAGCCTGTAATCCCAGTACTTTGGGAGGCCGAGACGGGTGGATCACGAGGTCAGGAGACCGAGACCATCCTGGCTAACATGGTGAAATCCGGTCTCTACTAAAAAATACAAAAAACTAGCCGGGCGAGGTGGTGGGCGCCTGTAGTCCCAGCTACTCGGGAGGCTGAGGCAGGAGAATGGCATAAACCCGGGAGGCGGAGCTTGCAGTAAGCTGAGATCCGGCCACTGCACTCCAGCCTGGGGGCCAGGCGGAGCTCCGGCCCCAAAAAAAAAAAAAAAAAAAAAAATCCAAGCAGCAGAAAAATATAACATTTCAAGTTTCCTTTTCCTCTAACCTCATTCCTACTCCCCAAATGTAACTTTTAAGTTTAAAAAAAAATCCTTCTAGAAAAATTCTATGCACAGAGTATATATGTGAATATATGTTTGTGATGAAGTGCTCCCCCACCATAAACTTAAAAAGGATCGTGATCACCCTGAACACACTGCTCTGAAATGTCCTAATTTTCACCAGCTAATCATCCCATGATGGCACATACAGGGGCAGGGGCAAGACTGGGCACTGGAGCCAGACCTACTGGGATAAAATTCTGGCTAGGCACTTATTAACTAAGTGACCTTGGGCAAGTTCCTTAACTTCTCTACATCCCCCTACATGGAGAGACACCTCCAGACATAGAAAAATACCTTTTCTTGCTGGGCGTGGTGGCTCATGCCTATAATCCCAGCACTTTGGGAGGCCAAGGTGGGAGGATCGCTTGAGCTCAGGAGTTCGAGACCAGCTTGGGCAACATAGAGAAACCCTGTCTCTACAAAAATAAAAAAAATTAGCTGGCAGTGGTGGCACGTACCTGTAGTCTCAGCTACTCAGGAGGCTGAGACAGGAGGATCACTTGAGCCCAGGAGACCAAGTTTGCAGTGAGCTATGACAGCACCACTATACTCCAGCCTTAGTGACAGAGTGAGACCATGTCTAAAAATTAAAAAAATAAAATAAAATAAAGAATATACATTTTCCTAGGCTGGGCGCGGTGGCTCAAGCCTGTAATCCCAGCACTTTGGGAGGCCGAGACGGGCGGATCACGAGGTCAGGAGATCGAGACCATCCTGGCTAACACGGTGAAACCCCATCTCTACTAAAAAATACAAAAAACTAGCCGGGCGACGTGGTGAGCGCCTATAGTCCCAGCTACTCGGGAGGCTGAGGCAGGAGAATGGCGTGAACCTGGGAGGTGGAGGTTGCAGTGAGCTGAGATCCGGCCACTGCACTCCAGCCTGGGCGACAGAGCGAGACTCCGTCTCAAAAAAAAAGAAAAGAAAAAAAAAAAAAAAAGAATATACATTTTCCTTTTCAAAATTATTATTTTTGGCCAATGTAGTATAGTGTATTTGTACTTTTTTAAAAAATCAATGCTATCTGGTATGTGTAACTATTTCAATTTGGTCCACAGTCACTGTGGTTTGATTGCTGCTCTGTAAGGTCCTCCCTTCCAGGGCTGGATGATTATGACCCGACAGCCACAATCTCCAGTGCCCGAAGGAAATCTCCCTCATGGGAAAACTTGGCTACTGGCCTCATCCCCCAAGACACAGCTCAGAGAACTCCTGTCTCCTAAGCACCCCTAAGCCCTGCTTCAGGTGGGCATGCCTGGTCCATTGACACCCCTCTGTTATGACCGTCACAGCCCTCTTCCTGCAGGTCCACGTCCTCTAGTAGTCTAGAAACGCCTAAAAGGCAGGGGCTCTGCTTTATTTATCTTTAGGATTCCAGTGAGAGTGCTTGGTGTTTGAAACAGAATGTACATTCTAGGAGAGTTGAATGAATGAATGACTAGACATCTCAGACTTAACATGTTCAAAACAGAACTCTCCATACCGCACGCTCTCCTCCCTAGCCTGTTAAACAGCACCCCTGCCATCTTGTCGTCCAGTCAAGAGCCTTGGCGCCATGTTTGACTCCTCTCTTTCCTTACCTCCCATGTCATCTCAGCCCAGTGCTCCAACTCCAAAATATGCCCCCAGTCCCACCCCTTCCCTCCACCTCCACACCATTATCCAATTCAGAGCCATAGTCATCTCTCACCTCCATTATGTAATGACTTCCTAACCTGTCTCCCTGTCTCCTTTTGTCCCACCCATGCTTTACTCCACAGTCAAAGTAATCTTCCTACCAAGCCAAGTGCGCCATGCTTCTAGCCTGCTCAAAGCCCCTCCTCCAGTGACTTTCCATGTACCTTACCATAGCATCCAAATGTCCTGCTGAGAGCTACAGGCCAGCTTATCTGAAGGGTGCCCTGTGGTCCCCCCATACCACTCTCCTCCCATCCTAATCATTCTTCTGCAGACCCCCAGCCTCGAAGAAACACCTTGGGCATGCCAAGCCCTCTTCTCTCCCAGACCCTCTCTCTGGAATGGTCCTCCTGACCTCAGCTACTCCCTTCTCCATCTGGGATGCAGTGTAAATTTCACCTCCTCTAAAGGTCTCGCTGATGACTCTCCTCACATCACTTATTGGCACTCTGACTGCTTTACTTTACTACTTTGACATCATCCTACTTATTATTTGTTTCTTGTCCCACTAGAATGTCCACCACAGGAAGCAGAGACCTTTCTTGTCTTGTTCAGTGCTGTATCCCATGTGCTTAGAACAGGGCCTACCACATAGTAGATGCTCAAAAATTATGTGTGGGATGAAGCAATGCCTGGTAACCTTTCTTTGCCATTTTTTTCCTGGAGAAGTTGTGCATTAATTTCAAAGACTTACAATACCAGTACTGCCAGCTAGAAGGAAAGTTGAATTTGAAGAGTATTTGGTAAGATAATTTTTAAAGCTTTGAGTTGTATGGTGCTTAATATTTTCACTTTTCCTACCTACGCAAGGGAGGGTGAGACAGTAGAGAAGTCCTTTTGGGGAATGGAAACCTGTTAGAACTACAGTCTCTACCCAAAAGCCACTTTGAATCCTTCATGCTTTGAGACAAGAGAGCAGAGGAAAAAGTGTCTATATAATACTCTTCTGTAAAACAGCAATCTTAAGCTTCATAGCATTGATGGTATTAGCAACTAATTAAGAAATCTTGATATTACTAAAGATAGAGATAATTGAAATGGAGTCTGAGAGGCTTCAGATATCTGTAATTAGTTCAAAGTCAAGTACTAAGAAAAGGTGTCCCTGATGGAACAGTCCTTCCCCAAGAAAACTGGGGACATTCAAACCAGTGTGTCCTCAAACCACTCAACAGAGTTGCACTGCCACTAAAAAAGAATCTTCCATCTGTGTTTACATGTGGAATTATTCACAGCCAAAAAAGATGGTTATAGTATCAAGTGAGGCTGGGGCACCCTTTGGATTTGTAAATTGCTGAATTGCATTTGAAAAACTTCATTCAAGGAGTGCAATTGGTAATATGGAGATACTTTCTGCGGAGAATCAAGGGGACTTCCTCAAAAAGTGCCATGTCATATAGTGTGTGCTTTTGAGCTCCATCTCATCTGCTATTTGGGACATAACAGAAATCTGAGCTCTATTCTAGAAGCGTCAATGTCTAGTTGAAAACAGTAGAGTAAAATAAAATATCTATCAAGCTAGTTATTAAAAACCAACAAGTGGCCAGGCGCAGTTGCTCAAGCCTGTAATTCCAGCACTTTGGGAGGCCAAGGCAGGCGGATCACCTGAGGTCAGGAATTCGAGACCAGCCTGAAACCCCCTCTCTACTAAAAAAAAAAAAAAAAAAGAAAGAAAAAAAGAAAAAAATTACAAAAAGTAGCCGGGCATGGTAGCACAGGCCTGTAATCCCAGCTACTCCAGAGGCTGAGGCAGGAGAATCGCTTGAACTTGGGTGGCGGAAGTTGAGGTGAACCAAGATCACGCCATTATACTCCAACTTGTGCAACAAGAGTGAGACTCCTTCTCAAAACAAAGCAAAACAAAACAGAAACAACCACCAACAGACTTAGAGGTTCTCTATCATTGCCTGCCCCAACAAACTTGAAGAATACTACTTCTTTTTTTTTTCCTTCTGAGACAGAGTCTTGCTCTGTCGCCCAGGTTGGAGTGCAGTGGCATGATCTCAGCTCACTGAAACCTCTGCTTCCCGGGTTCAAGCAGTTCTCCTGCCTCAGCCTCCCGAGTAGCTGGGATTACAGGCGCCTGCCACCATGCCCAGCTAATTTTTGTATTTTTAGTAGAGATGGGGTTTCAGCATGTTAGCCAGTCTGGTCTGAACTCCTGACCTTAACTGATCCACCTGCCTCGGCCTCCCGAAGTGCTGAGATTACAGGTGTGAGCCACCTTGCCAGGCCAGCAAACTTGAAGATACTTCTTATCCAGGACTCTAACAATGGCTCACTCTGCGGGGTGGGGGAGATGAAGGGAACTCAACTCTTGGGGGGCATCAGACGGATGTGCAGTCTGAAAAAGCTTCCTAGATAATTCTTGTACATTGCCCTGGGGGATCAGGACTCCCCACAACCCCCCACACCTTCCCCGTCAGAGAATCACTGCACTCATCATTTTATCGAATTTACACTTTGAAAGGTGGATCTGACAGAAATCAAATCAGCGATTCCATGGAGCTCAGAGTGGGAGGAACTTGGCTGTAAATGGGCACGGTGGAGCTTTCTGGGACAGTGGAAATCTTCCAACACTGGGTAATGGTGAGGGTTGCAAAACTACATGTTACTAAAACTCATCCAACTGTACACTTAAAATGGATGTATTTTATGTTACGTAAATTATACCCCATCAAAGCTGCTTAAAAAATGGATCAACCCAATCTGTATTTGTAGCTACAATGTCCAAACCATGCTCACCTTCTCCACCCACCTTCTCCAGAATCCCTGTTATCTCAATGGATGGTGTCACATCCACCCAGATGCCTGGGTGTCTGCCATTATTAATCTCTCTACACCTATGTGTCACCTACATCTCACCTACTTCTGACCAGTTCTGCCTCTCTAATATCTCTGGAATCTGTTCATGTCTCCCCATCCCTGATTCCACCACCTAGTTCAGGCTGTCATAGTTTCTTTTGAAAGGCTGTGAGTGCCTCCTAATGATGGACCTGCTCTCACCTCCCAATGCCTTTCCTCTCCACCTCAATGATAAAACTCCTTCAACCTCTCGCTATGGTCCTCAGGATAGAACTCCAGCTTCCCAGCAGGGCACGGTTTACAAGACCTCCCACAGCCCAGCATCTGTTTATTTTCCCAGCCTTATCGCTTGGCAAACCAAACTCTAAACCAGATTGACTTACTTATCTTTATCTATTCTCTGAAACATGATAAGCTTTCCTTCTCTGGCTTGCTCAGGCAGCCTTCTCCCCACACTCAGTCACTAGGGCAGAGACAGTTGGTCGCTTCCCAGTAGTTCCCCTTCTTTAGTAACGACACTGAATTCTATAATACCTGGACACCTTGCCATGCAGTCAAAGACCTCATACCCTAGCCTTCCTTGCAGCTATGTAGAACAATGTGATGTGTTTTGGTCAAGGAGGAAAGTATGGCACATCAAAAGGCCTCCTTAAAAGGCGAGGGCATCTCTTCCTTCCCTTCTATGTTTATGCTGCCTGGAATGAGGCTGTTGCACCTGGAGCTCCTGCAATCATCTCAGACCAAGAGGTGACGTGGAGATGGAGCCACACATGGCAGTGCAACAAGATAGCAGGACCTTATGTTGCTGACACCAGAGTGCCTCAATATCACGAGCCTCTTCATATGTGAGAGAAATTAGCTTCTATCTTGTTTCAGCAATTATTCATTTAGATCTTGGCTATTTGTAAACAAGCAAGATCTTAACTTATATAAAGAGTGCTTTCAAGTACATTTTTTTTTTTTTTTTTGAAACAGAGTCTTGCTCTGTTACCCAGGCTGGAGTACAGTGGTGCAATCTTGGCTCACTGCAACCTCTGTCTCCCAGGTTCAAGTGATTCTCATGCTTCAGCCTCCTGAACAGCTGGGATTACAGGCATGCACCACCACACCTGGCTAATTTTTGTATTATTATTATTATTATTATTATTATTATTATTATTATTGTTATTATTTTAAAGACAAGGATTTCACCATGTTGGCCAGGCTGGTCTTGAACTCCTGGCCTCAAGTGATCTGCCTGCCTCTGTCTCCCAAAGTGCTGGGATTACAGGCATGTGCCACTACACCTGGCCTCAAGCACCATTTAAACTGATTGGCCTATTCTGTCTGCCTAACTCTTATTTTTCCTGTGATGCTCAGCTGAGGTGTTGCTCGCACTGGGAAGCCATTCTGGCCTTCCAGAGGTAGTTCAGATGCCCCTCCCTCTGGCTTCCATAGCCCCTGGCCCTTCTTCCTATCATACTCCATTAGGGATAAAATTTGTTCATATTTTGCCACCATCACCAGATTCCCACAGAAAAGGCCTTTTTCTGACTTCACTCTGCTTCCCTCTGTATGCCCAGTGTGAGGAACTGGGGCTGGCACAATGGGTTCTCAGTGTGTTTGCTGGATAATGAAATGTGTTTAACACCCAAGTGTTAACCCAAGAGGAACAATCACACTGCAACTTTGAAAGGGCACCAAGTGAGCAATTATTTCAATTTTATATCAACTCTGCCTCCTAGGAGGGATCTGTAAACAACAGGTCTTGATATATTACATACATCAATAATTGTCAGAGAAACAATCAAAATCTCACTTGCAATCTCAAGAAGCATGAGCAATGCTCTTGATTTTGTAAAAGGTTGGGTAAATCAAAATCTTTCTCTTACAGTACCTAAGGACATGCTAAAAATTTACCGACCCAGAAGGAAAATATCAAGAAGACGAAAAGACAAAATAAGCAACTGCTCTATGACAACAACTTGAAAAAAAACCAGAATAAATGTACAGACTAGTAGGTATATTTATTTAAAATAGATTTCTACCTAGTTACAGATGCCACCTACCTGAAGACACATTAGACATGCACATCTCACTATGCTTGATTGGATTTAAAAACCATGCCTGTGGTTTCATAGTCCAAAGAGTTATGGGAACCACAGTAGAAATTCAAAATCTTAAAGACCATTTGAATCAAAGATGGGGAGGGATTAAAAATGTTATGAGCAATTATGAAATAAAACTGAAGGCTGAATTAGTCACGCTGGAGAGATGGAAAACAAATTAATGTGGAAAATACACAAATTCTGAGAATTAAAAGCAACAGGCCAAACTTGTTCTGTGTATCACTACAACAACTTAAAAGCCACGGATATCACTGCTTCTTAGAGTAAGAGTGATCCTGTTTGGAATTGTCCGTTGACACTGACAATTGCAATCGGATTACGACGAAAAGAGGTTTTTCTTCCTTACAGGATTTCAGCATCAATGTCAAGAGCATGAGTGAATGCCTCACATGTGGGCCTAAATAGTGATATTTTAATGCGCCTAAACTCTCATGAAATCATGGAAAGCATAGCAGCAGGGAACTAAACCCCTGGGAGGCTATTAGCAGTTTAGCATCTCATTTCTTGTGGGAATGTGAATGCCACGTACCCACATACTCAAGCACCCACAATGGTGCTCAGTGCCACACCAGGAGGTTCTATATTTCCAATTTACCCACCTGGATCGTTCCATTGCTTTCCCTTCCTGCCCCATCCCTTTCACTCCTGGGACTCTCCCAGCAGCAGGGGGGTTGATGTGAAAGGCTGCAAAGGTATGAGTAACAGCCTGTTTCCTGAAAATACAGAGGAAGCAGTTTTGGCACTAATATCACCTGTTTAGGGGCTCAGAGGGGGCAATATTAAGCTCTAGACTGAAGTTTCAAAGATTCTTTAGTTCTCAGGGTATTTGCCCTCAGGGACAGCAGTAATAATTTATACAGCATCAGTCCCTGGTCCATGACATTTGAAAACACCAGTTTTGAAAACCAGGAGAGGCCAGGCGTGGTGGCACATGCCTGTAATCCCAGCACTTTGGGAGGCTGAGGCAGGCGGATCGCCTGAGGTCAGTAGTTCAAGACCAGCCTGGCCAACATGGCGAAACCCTGTGTCTACAAAAACTACAAAAATTAGCCGGGTGTGGCGGTGGGCGCCTGTAATTCCAGCTACTTGGGAGGATGAGGCAGGGAGAACTGCTTTGAATCCAGAAGGCAGAGGTTGCAGTGAGCCAAGATTGTACCACTGTACTCCAGCCTGGGCGACAGAGCGAGACTCCGTCTCATAAATAAATAAATAAATAAATACCAGGAGAGACTGAGTCACACCATTCGGGGTATGCATTTCATAAAAACTATAAAGTGGCATCTTGAATCCTCCTGGTTCTTGGGCTGTGACTGTTACTTCCATCAGACTCATAAACAACCACAAAGTCCAACACATTGTGTCTATTTGGACTAATTAGGAGCAAATGCTTCTCACTGGAGAAGCTTGAGCCGTAAGTGCCATAGGTACATATTTTTAAGGAAACATTCCCTACTCACTAGGGCAGTGAAAAAAAATCAATCTGGATGAGAAATCAGGGGTCCTGCTAATGAGCACTGTGGCTTTGACCATTAATAATAATAATAGCAATACTAGGACACATATGGAAGTCTGATCTGAACTATGTGGTTTTCTTTCATACATCCTATATAATTTTCACAACATTGCAGCAAGATAGACTTTGATCCCATTTCACAGTTTAGGAAATGGAGAAAAGAAGGTTACAGAACTAGCTAGTGGTGGAGGCTGGGGTTTGACCCTATCCAGGGAGTTACACATGCTTACCTGGATGTCAGCCTTCCCAGTTCACCACACAAATCCACCGACCTTGCTGCCCTTCATTTGTTTCTCACCTATTTGATGAGGTTTTTGCTTGGCCAGTCTCTGAAGTCACCTGCTGCTATAAAATGCTTAATTTCCAAGTTGCTGGAGTGAGCTAACCTTGGTTGCTAATTTGAGGTGCTCCTGAAGAGTTGTTTCATCTGCACAGGGATAGATGTTATAATTTATAATGAACATGTTTGTTGTTTGTAAATGTGTGCTTCTAGACTGCTAGAGAATCCCTGAGAGGAGGCTGGTCTTCCTGACATTCTGTTCACTCTATTAATTTGTTTTGCAAACTTTTTTAATGGAAGAAAAAATATATAAACCACCACCCTGCCCCTGTGTATACTAGTGGTTCCACAGCATCAGCATCACTTGGTAACTTGTAGAAACGCACCTTCCTCGCTGGGTGTGGTGGCTCATGTCTATAATGAGGGAGGCTGAGGCAGGAGGATGGCTTGAGCCCAGGAGGTGGAGGCTGCAGTGAGCCGTGACTCCACCAGTGGACTCCAGCCTGGGCAACAGAAGAAGGCCCTAACTCTAAAAAGAAAGACAGAAATACACATTTCTAGGGCCCAATCTAGAGTGCTTGAACAGAACTCTGGGCGTGGCGCTCAGCGCTCTGAGTTTTGACAACCCCCCTACCCCCAGTTCATTTGAGAACGTTGGTCTGAGATGACTGATTCCCAGCTTGGAACACTTGAGTTACTGAGGTGATTGAGCCTAAGAGTCAGTTGGAGCCAGGACTAGCAGGCTGGGAATACATTCGTTTAACAATGGAATACCATTTTCAAATCATCATGCATTTCTGTTCTGGGTGCCATCTCCTGTGCAGGGGAGGACTGGAAAGACAGGGAAATTCTGGTAGCCTTGGGAAGGCAGAAGGGTGGGACTTGGCTGGCCAGGGGACTGGGGCGGAGCGGGAGGGAGGAGGAGGAGGAAGTCGCCAGGCCTCACAACCCATCTGGTTGGAAACGTCCTGCAGTGCCCGAGCCGCAGGAGCCGGAGCCAATTACAAGTTTATATAGTAGAGTCAGTCTCCCCGGGCCTCCCCTCTCCTCCCCACCCCTGCTGTCTTTGGGGATGGGGGAGGAACGCTTTCTGTGAAATACAGGCTGGATCTAGGACGGAGGATGGCTTTTCTGGATTGACAACTAGGGGCCAGTCCTGGGTGTGAGAAACTCCTGGGGTCCTGTTTCGGGATCCAGACACCTCGGGCGTCGCCCAGGCCTCCCTGTGCCTCGGGAACTGTCCCGCCTAGGGGCCGGGAGCTGAAGGGAGGTGTCCAGGTCGAGTGTTCGTGCGGCTGCCCGCTGCACGGTGTGAGCTCGTT
Organism: Piliocolobus tephrosceles; assembly: GCF_002776525.5. Lineage (NCBI taxonomy): Eukaryota > Metazoa > Chordata > Mammalia > Primates > Cercopithecidae > Piliocolobus > Piliocolobus tephrosceles. The sequence goes on from NC_045439.1 coordinate 130,073,528, forward strand.
GGGTTTATGTAACGACTGCCCTTCGCGGAGTACCGTGTCATGCACCGAATCACGGAGGACAGAGAAGGCGGGGGCCTGGGCCGCGACGCCCGCCCACGTGACCGTCAGATGACTGGGGTCTAAGTTTGCACGCGCTCCTTTTTACCGTAACGCTGCAGGCTCGTAATCAACATCGATTATTAGTCATCCCCGAGTGACATTTGATATGAGCAACAGCTCAGTACGGGGAAATTACAACGCGGATGCTGATGGAGACGAGGAACTGGCTGCTGCGACCGCCTCTGATTTGGGCTGGAACGGGAGTTTATGCTGAGTCAAGGAAACCCACCGCGAAGGGTGCCAGGGAAGACAAGGGCACTTTTCTAGACAAAGAATCGGGGGTATATGCAGAGACTCCGGGAGAAACTGTTCACCGGGTGCCGGGCAGGCGGCTGACCACGCAAGCCACACTTTAGATTTGTGGGGTTGGTTTTAGAAGTCACATGAGGTCTGCCTGGACGCCCCTCCCGATCACGTCAATTATCTGTCACAACTTCTGTAGGCTGGAGTGCGCCCCAGGGACCAGCCCCATGCCCCCCACAGGGGAGTTGGTTACAGCTGCAGAATCCCGGAATCACCCCCCGACCTCCAGAGCCCCAGCCTGCGCTAGAAGGATATCACCAGGGGATGGGGCGGGGGGGGAGGTTGGGGGAAAGTAGGGGCGGGAAGGTGGTCACGGATGCAGAAGCTGTCCTGTCTGCTGAGGCAAAGAGCCCGTCAAGCCCTGCATGGGCTCCTACTGCACTCCAGGATTTGGGGGAATGCAGAATCTTGGTCTTTGAGCTTTCATTAATTCCATAAAGGTTTCTCAAAAGTCTAAATTCTAGACCCAAGACAGTGGGAATTAAACAGGGCTAAATATGACGCTATTGGCTATACCAGGACCACGCCTGAGCATTGCATGCACGCTCCCGCTCTGCATAACTTATTTATTTTAAAAGAAGGAAGGAAGAAAGGGAGAGAAACAAGGTGTTTCTTAACAGTAAAGGCGGGGAGGAGGGCAGAGGCAACTCGTTGCTTTCACTGGCAACAGTTAACTCCATAAGCAATTTCCTCACTTAAAAGAAAAACAAATGAAGTAGAGTGGTAGGCTTTTGAAAGGAGGAGCACAGAGCTCTGGTGAGTGGAAACCTGGGTTTTATTTACCTTAGGGCCTTGTTAAAACACATTTGCCTTGAGATAAAAGGTTTTCTTTTGGGACGATCCCAAAATGACTTTGCTTGATTCAATTAAGCAAGACCTAACGAAAGAGAATTCCAGCTTCAAGATATGCATCATCTTACCAGGTGAGTTGTAAATACATTCTGACCAGGTTTCAGAGGCAAGCTCTTGAAAATTTAATCTATTTAAAAAATGCATATCCTTGCCACAAATTACTTTGAAGAAGATCGCTGAGCTGATTGCATGCTGAGATAATTATTCTGTATCACCACTTAGGGAACAAGATTTTTTGATAAATACTACAGTGTCAGTCTTTGTTAATGACTTGGGAGGAGAAGGAAAGAATTCAATGTAGCTGAGGCTGGTTTTATTCTCTTGCTTCTTTCCCATGAACGCAGGCTGTGGGAAGCAGGTAGAGTCTTGGTTTATGAACTCTGAAGGCTATTGAGTAACCTGCCCACCCGTCAAATCCCTAATCCCAGAATGAAGGTGTCCAGATGGTATTGGACTAGAACACGAAACTGAGAGGTGAAGCCAGCTGGACTTCTGGGTCAGGTGTCAACTTGGAGAACTTTTATGTCTTACAAGAGGATTGTAAAATGCACCAGTCAGCGCTCTGTAGCTACCTAGAGGTTTGTAAAATGCACCAATCAGTACTCTGTAAAAACGCACCAATAGGCACTCTGTAGCTAGAGGTTTGTAAAATGCACCAATCAGCACCCTGTAAAATGGACCAATCAGCACTCTGTAAAATGGACCAATCAGCAGGACATGGGTGGGGACAAATAAGGGAATAAAAGCTGGCCACCAGGCCCACAGAGGCAACCTGCTTGGATCACCTTCCATGCTGTGGAATCTCTCTTCTTTCACTCTTAATAAGTCTTGCTGCTGCTCACTGTTTGGGTCCATGCCATCTTTAAGGACTGACACTCACCTCCGAGGTCTGCAGCTCCATTCTTGAGGTCTGCGAGACCATGAACCCACCAGAAGGAAAAAACCGTGGACACAGAACCAGTCTCCACCCGGGCAGGGCCCTGCCTGTGCCTTACCCACTTCCCCTCCTGAAGACTACCACCTGTGAATAGACAGATGCTAGTGTGTTGCTGGGTGCTGATGAGGTAAAGCCCTAGCCTGTCCCCTCATTATGGATAATATGGAAGTCAGGGTTCTCAGGTGCTGGTGCACCAGCTCTCCCCACATCCTGCATATGATAGCACAGGCTCATTTCTCACTGCTATGTCCCACTGAGCCTGGATATGACCTCAGAAGAATCCTTAGCACTGTGATTACATGAAGATGCTTTTCTTTCTTTCTTTTTTTTTTTTGACAGGGTCTGCCTCTGTCATCCAGGCTGGAGTACAGTGGCGCCACTGTGGCTCACTGCAACCTCTGCCTCCTGAGCTCAAGTGATTCTCCTTCCTCAGCCTCCCTGGTAGCTGGACTACAGGCGCGCACCATCACACCCCGCTAATTTGTGTGTTTTTTGGTAGAGACGGCGTTTCGCCACGTTGCCCAGGCTGATCTTCCAACTCCCGGAATCAAGAGATCTGCCTGCCTTGGCCTTCCAAAGTGCTGGGATTATAGGCATGAACCACTGTGCCTGGCCTCATTCTTTCAATAACTTAATAAATACTTATTAGGAATCTATTCTATACAAGTCACTGATATGACATAGGAAGAAGAAAAGAGAGAGAAAGAAAAACATAGATGGATGAATGGTGCATAGAAACAATACTTTATGCTATAAAATAAAAGCACTAGGATGATGGTTAGTGATTGGGAGGAGTAACTTTAGATATGGTAATCAAGGAAAGCCTCTTTGAGGAGGTAACATGAGGAAGAGTTATTTCAAAAGCCAGAGAGGAAAGCCAGGCCAAAACAAAACCAACAAAACAGGCCAGGCGCGATGGTTCACGCCTATAATCCCAGCACTTTGGGAGGCCGAGGTGGGCAGATCACAAGGTGAGGAGTTTCAGACCAACCTGGCCAATAAAGTGAAACCCTGTCTCTACTAACAATAAAAAAATTCACCAGGTGTGGTGGTGTGTTCCTGTGGCCCCAGCTACTTGGGAGGCTGAGGCAGGAGAATCACCTGAACCCAGGAGGCAGAGGTTGCAGTGAGCTGAGATCATGCCATTCCACTCCAGACTGGACGACAGAGCAAGATTCCATCTCAAAAACAAAAATAACCAAAACAACAACAACAACAAAACTGTGTGTGCAAAGGCCCTAAGGCAGGAATGAACCTAACATGATAAAAAACCTGGCCCAGAGGATGGACCCAGTGAACCACCTTGGACACATGTCCTTGGCATTTGATGAGTTGCCCCTGTGTGATCTCTAATTCTTGATGACTAGGCTGAAGTGTGAGCTAGACTCATAGGTGTGTAGACGGGGGTCTGTAGTCCCATGTGGCTATTCATCCTCACCGAGGCAGCATTTCTGATGAAGTTATAGCTGTATGGTATTTCATGGTCAACTTTAGTTTTAATGGGAGGTATGTGAGGAAGCAATATAGTATAACGGCTAGAATTAGAAGGTCTTGGTTGAGATCATAGCTCTTCTTACTGGTTTTCTGGCCATAGACAAATATTTTACATACCCTGTACCTCAGTTTTCCCATGGAGGTAAAGATAAAACTATCTATCTCACGGGGCAAAAAACAAATCACTGAATGGCTAAATCATCAAACAATTAATTCACCAAACTTAGCAATTTACCAAAGCCTTGCATTAAACATTTTTTTTAGATATTTTAAATAAATATGAATATTCTTCAAAATATACATCCTTATTATGTATTTGATGTACATTGAGAATATTTAGAAATATAGTAAAGAATGTGTGTAGCTCATTAATATATCTTCATGAATATTACAGTTTAATAAAGGTAGTGTTAGAAAATAATCTCTATATGCTTAAATTATTTTTTAGCAATAATCATAACATGAAATGAACAACAAAAATAGATAGAAAATAAATGCAAACACTGGAAATATCCTTTTATTGAATCTTTATATAATCTTGTAAATAAATGAATAAAAATAAATTATCATGCAAAAAAGGGGAAAAAACTCAATCCAGTTATTCAATCAGTTTTATATTTATGAAAGATTAAACATTAATATTTTGGTTATAGCCTCATGTAACATTATTTTATGTAAATAATTGTTCAGTAACTAGTTAATGTGTCCGGAATTGGTAGGTTCTTGGTCTCACTGACTTCAAGAATGAAGCTGCAGACCCTCGTGGTGAGTGTTACAGTTCTTAAAGATGGTGTGTCCAGAGTTTGTTCTTTCAGATGTTCAGATGTGTCTGGAGCTTCTTCCTTCCGGTGGGTGTGTGATCTTGCTGGCTTCAGGAGTGAATCTGCAGACCTTTGCAGTGAGTGTTACAGCTCTTAAAGGTGGCGTGGCCCCAAAGACTGAGCAGCAGCAAGATTTACTGTAAAGAACAAAAGAACAAACCTTCCACACTGTGGAAGGGAACCCCAAGCAGGTTGCTGCTGGCTAGCTGGGGCAGCCTGCTTTTATTCCCTTATCTGGCCCCACCCACATCTTGCTGATTGGTCCATTTTACAGAGAGCAGATTGGTCCATTTTGACAGAGTGCTGATTGGTGCATTTACAATCCCTGAGCTAGACACAGAGTGCTAGACAGAAAAGTTCTGGAAGTCACCACTAGGTTACCTAGATACAGAGTGCTGACTGGTGTATTTACAAACCTTGAGCAGACACACAGTGCTGACTGGTGTATATACAATCCCTTAGCTAGACATAAAACTTCTCCAAGTCCCCACTAGACTCAGGAGCCCAGCTGGCTTCGCCTAGTGGATCCTGTGCCAGCGCCACGGGGGGAGCTGCCTGCCAGTCCTGTGCCATGCACCCCCACTCCTCAGCCCCTGGGCAGTTGATGGGACTCGGCGCCGTGGAGCAGGGGGCAGCGCTAGTCGGGGAGGCTCGGCCAGTGGAAGCAGGGGTTGGGGCGCTAGTTTTGGGCATGGCGGGCTGCAGGTCCTGAGCCCTGCCCCGCAGAGAGGCAGCTGAGACCGGGGTAGAATTTGAGTGCAGCGCAGGTGGGCCGTCACTGCTGGGGGTCCTGGTGCGCCCTCTGCAGCTGCTGGCCCAGGGGCTAAGCCCCTCACTGCCCCTGCCCAGGGCCTGTGGCGCCAGTCAGCAGCTGCCAGTGACCGCCCAGCCTACACCCACCAGGAACTTGGGCTGGCCAGAGAGAGCCATGTGCAGCCCCCATTCCTGCCTGCGCCTCTCCCTCCACACCTCCCCCAAGTAGAGGGAGCTGGCTCTGGCCTCAGCCAGCCCAGAGAGGGGCTCCCATGGTGCCATGGTGGGCTGAAGGGCTCCTCAAGCCCTGCCAGAGTGGATGCCGAGGCCGAGGAGGCACCAAGAGTAAGGGCTGCTAGCATGTTGTCACCTCTCAATCCCCCCCCAAACAGGACACCCGACTGCTGTTGGGAATTTGGCCAATGACTGCTTTAGCTATTTCCTGCTGGATTAAAGGCCATGAAGGGGCCCTGCAGTTGTAGTGTCCTCCAGAGGGGAGCTCTCTAGGCCAGTGAAAGTGCTAGCGGGTCGGTCCAGGGGTCTTCAGTAGAAGTTGTTAGTTGAACTTATTTGGGGTTCCATTTGTAAGACCATTTGTAGCTTGATGGCCTCAATTCTAGAGGAAACAAATTTGACAAGAAGGTTAAAAATACAGGGCCCAAAGGCGAGGAACAGCAAGATGGCTGCCACAGGACCTAGAAAGAGGAGACGCCATGTTGCCCAACTCCAGAGGTATAAGAGTTTGAAAGGCTTTGTCTGATTTCAGAAGCCTTTTTCTGTAAACGCCGGGTGGCATCTTGTACTATCCCTGACTGGTTAGTGTAAAAACAACACTCTTCCCCTAAGAAGGTGCAGAGTCCTCCTTTCTCAGCAGTGAGGAGGTCTAGGCCTCAGCAGTTTTGGAAGGTCACTGCTGCCAAAGAGTCTATTTGGGATTGTAGAGTAAGGATAGATTTCGTTATTTCTTGCAAACTGTCTGAGAAGTCCTTTGAGAGTGTGTGGTAGTAGGATGATGAAGTAGATAAACCGGCTATTCCGGTTCCTGTAGCAGTAGCCATTCCTAATCCTATAGGTAGGGGTAATAGTTGTATGGCTCTGTGCTGATGGATTTGAGCTTTGAGGGGTACTGATAAGGTCTGATTTCCTGGGGCAATGTTAATGTTGGGACTTAGAAAGACTAAGGTGCAGGTACCTGTCCAGTTAGTGGGGAGGCAGATATAGGTCAACATTCCACATAAGAAGAATATACCGTGGCTGGGTAGACAGAAATTTACCCTGGCTTTTAAAGGAATAGGTTAGTTTTTTTTCTTTACTACTTCCATCTCTCTTTCTTTCTCTTCGACTTCTCCTTTGTCTCTCTCTCTCTGACTCCTTCTTTGTCTCTTCCTCTCTTTCCTTCTTTGACTTTCTGTCTCTCTCTCTCTCCCTCTGTTTCTCTCTTTGTCTCTCTTGTTTCTTCCTTTCTCTGTAAGTGAACTGTGTAAAAGGTAGAGCTTAGTCAACTACTAATGTTGTTGTAACAATTGTTTTTAATTTGTCTTTTAGTGTTTTTTTTTTTTTTTTTTTTTTTTTTTTTTTGAGCAGAGTCTCACTCTGTAGCCCAGGCTGGAGTGCAGTGGCACTATCTCCGCTCACTGCAAGCTCTGCCTCCTGGCTTCACACCATTCTCCTGCCTCAGCCTCCCAAGTAGCTGGGATTACAGGTGCCCGCCACCATATCCGGCTAAGTTTTTGTATTTTTTAGTAGAGATGGAGTTTCACCGTGTTAGCCAGGATGGTCTCAATCTCCTGACCTCGTGATCTGCCCACCTCGGCCTCCCAAAGTGCTGGGATTACAGGTGTAAGCCACGGTGCCTGGCCTTGTCCTTTAGTTTAAAACAAACAACAATTAGAAGAAAAGAATAAACTTAAGTGTCAAATTTAATTAAATATTTTATACATGGACTAAAATTTGCATTCATCAAACAAAAATATTACAACTTGTACTTCTCACTGTTTCACTGTTTCAAATTTTAAAACACAGATCAAAACTCACGCAGTCACATAGAGTGAGAGAATTGAGCTACATCAAGTTCTGTTTTCTTTCTCTATTATCAGTGTGCTATCAGTGTTTACTTTGATTCTACACTTTAAAGGCAGGCATAAATAGTATCACAGGGCTGGAAATGCTAGCTGAGCCACTCCAAATTGTTATAGTAACAAACATTTCAAAAACAAACAAACAAACCCTATTGCTTGAGTTCATCTGTGGAGGACTGCTGTAATTAGGAATTTTCTGAATTAAGTTATATGTAGAATGATAATGCTTATTAAAGGATAAGTAATTAGAATGTGTTAATTTGAAGCTTACAAGCATATCACTCAAACTCAACAGTAGTCCCTGCAATTATTTAGAACTTAAACCAAAAAATATTTGAGGAGGGGAGGTGACTTTTGTCACTGATGTTACTTAGAACTGCCAGAACATAGCATGGTAAAGAGAAGATCAATTTTTAGTTGGTTTTATTCTTGGTTTTTTTTTCTTTTTTTTTTCTTTTTTTGAGACAGAGTCTCACTCTGTCGCCCAGGCTGGAGTGCAGTGGCACAATCTCGGCTCACTAGAAGTTCCAACTCCCGGGTTCATGCCATTCTCCTCCTCAGCCTCCCAAGTAGCTGGGACTACAGGTGCCCGCCACCACACCCGGCTAACTTTTTGTGTTTTTAGTAGAGACGGGGTTTCACCGAGTTAGCCAGGGTGGTCTCAATCTCCTGACCTCGTGATCCACCCGTCTCAGCCTCCCAAAGTGCTGGGATTACAGGTGAGAGCCACTGTGCCCGGCCTATTCTTATTTTTAAATTATTGACAATGTACTCTTCCTACCACACCCTCAGTATCCTACTGCATTTAGTAACCAGCAACACCATTACTATTTATAATTGTGGTATCTGCTGTAATGGGTGTTACAGAGTCCTCTGAGGTAGAGTGTCCAGGTGTACCTAGGAGGACTTCCTCGAAGAAGGGAATTTTTTTTTTTTTTTTAAACGGGGCTCTGTCACCTAGGCTGGAGAGCAGTTGTGCAATCGTAGCTCACTGCAGCCTCAAACTCCTGGGCTCAGGTGATCCTCTCACTTCAGCCTCCTGAGTAGCTGGGACCACAGGGGCATGCCACTAATGCCCAGCTAATTTTAATTTTAATTTTTTTTTTTTGGTAGAGATTGGGGAATCTTACTATGTTACCCAGGCTGATCTCAAACTCCTGGCCTCAAGCAATCCTCTGACCACGGTCTCCTAAGTAGCTAAGACCACAGGTGTGAGCCATTGCACCCAGTTAAGAAGGGATTTTTAAAGAATGATTTAATATTATTCACGTACCATAAAATTTGCCTCTTAAAGTGTTGCAGTTCAGTGGTTTTTAGCATTTTCACAGAGTTTTATAACCATCAGTATTGTCTAATTTCAGAACATTTTCATCAACCCAGAAAGAAATTCTGTCCCCCTGAGCAGTCATTTTCCAGGACCCCCAACCCAGCCCCTGGCAACCACGGGTGTGCTTTGTGTGAAGAGAGGCTCTTCAGCTGAGACCTGAGATGTGAATAGAAGTCAGCCTGTCAGATAGTGAGGGAAGGCAGACAGCAGCGTGAACAGTATCTAGCAGAGCACAGGTGAAGGCAAGAAATTAACAGGAGACCTGTGTGGCCAGGGCACAGAATATGAAGGTGAGTGGCTTGAGCTACAGCACAGCGTACTGGGGAAGACCCAGCCCACAGGGACTTTGCTGGTTCTCCTAGTAGCAAGGGGGCCCTGAGGTCTGACGCAGAGCCTTCTCCACAATACACGCTCAGAAAACATGCAGGGAACTACCTTGTAAATACATCTTTCATAGTCTTTTAAAACATCATAAAGGATTGCTTTATTTTATTTTTATTTTTATATATTATTTATTTATTTTTATTTCTATTTTTTTGAGACAGAGTCTCTCTCTGTTGCCTAGGCTGGAGTGCAGTGGCACGATCTCTGCTCACTGCAACCTCCACCTCCTGGCTCAAGCAATTCTCAAGCAAGCCTCCTGAGTAGCTGGGACTACAGGGTGCGCTCCACCACACCCGACTAATTTTTGCAATTTTAATAGAGACAGAATTTCATCATGTTGGCCAGGTTGGTCTCGAATTCCTGACCTCAAGTGATCCACTCATCTAGGCCTCCCAAAGGGCTGGGATTACGGGCATGAGATGCCGCACCTGGCCAGATTGCTTTATTTTAAATATTTATAACATAACATCAGAAATAGGAGAGACATACATGTATGCTCCCACTGTCGTAGTGTAATCTTACTGTCTTGTAGAAATCTGGCTTGGACATTTAGACTGCACAAATAGCCAGGCTAAACCTGCAAATCACCTGTAACTGATTTTCTCAGGAAACACCAACTCCAAACTTGGAACTCCTTGTTGAGTTTTGACAGGATGAGGGATGGAACTCAGATTAAAGATCTGGAGGATGGAGCAGAGATTCAGAGTAAGTTCTTTGTCATTTGAATTTCTTCCTATTGACTTTTTCTTTTTTTTAATTTGATTGCTTGTTTGGTTGTTTTTGTTGTTTTGTTTATTTGTTTGTTTGTTTTTAGAGACAAGGTCTTGCTCTGTCACCCAGGTTGGAGTGCAGTGGTGTGATTACAACTCACTACAGCCTCTGACTGCTGGGCCCAGGTGATCCTCCCCACTCAGCCTCTCAAGTACCTGGGACTGCAGGTTCACCACCTTGCCAGGTTAGTTTCTTTACTTTTGTAGAGACGGGGGTCTCACTATTTGATATTTGAGGCCAGGCTGGTGTTGAACTCCTGGTCTCAAAAGATTCTCCTGCCTCAGCCTCCCAAAGTGCTAGGATTACAGGTGTGAGCCACTGCCACTGTGCCCGACCCTGTTTTTTAAATTTGAAATTTAATTCATCCACTTGGTTCCTCTGGGAAGACTTTGGATTCCCCTTCGGGACCAGATGCAGACCAAAAGTCTCAGTCCTCGCCCCACCCCTGGCTACTCTGTTCCATCCCAAGCCCCCATAACCACTTTTATTAGTTTCCTGTGTATTACTCTTGTGTTGTTTATGCAAATCCATGCCAACATGAATATGCAATCTTATCTCTCCTTTTTCTTTCAGAAAAGATAGCATACTGTTCTAAGACTTGCTTTCCCCCCGACTATACTATGGAGAATTTTCCATATTAGGATACAGAATGCCCCTCATTCATTTTTTCTAACAGTTGTATGGTGTTACAAGGTTTATTTAACTGCTGTCCCATTGATGGACACTTGAGATGTTTCCAATATTCCTCCTTGTGATAATGTTACGATGATAGATCTTGTTCATGCATAATTTTGTCCATGTGCAGCTGTGGCTGAATTCCCAGAGGTGGGATCACTGGGCAACAGTAGTACATTAGCCATCCTGTTAGACGTTTAAGTACCAGATTGCCTTCTACAAGAATGGAACCATTTTTTCTTTCCGTGAGCTAGGTTTGTGCACAGACATCTGTAGAGTGTTCTGAAACTTTTGGATTTTTCCAAGCTGATGTATAAAAGATGGTATCTCAGTGTAGTTTTAAATGTGCATTTTCTTCATCAAACATCCTTTATAAATTTAAGAGCCCAGCATGGGCAACATAACGAGACCCTGTCTTTGTCTTTAAAAAAAATTTTAAAAATTAGCTGAGTGTGGTGGTGCACACCTGTAGTCCTGTCCACTCAGAAAGCTGAGGCAGGAAGATTGCTTGAACGCAGGAGTTCAAGGTTACAGTGAGCTATGATGGAGCCACTGCACTTCAGCCTGGGCATGAAAGCAAGACCATCTCTCAGAAAAAAAAACAAAAAACAAAAGAAAACGGCTGAGAGGTGGAGGTTGCAGTGAGCTGAGATTGTGCCACTGCACTCCAACCTTAGCGAGACTCTGTCTCAAAAAAGAGCCATTTGTATTTCTTTTTTGTGAACTCTCTATTCCAATCTTTTGCCTCTTTTTTGTTGGGCTATAGGTTTTTCATATTCTCAATTTCTAGGAAGTCCTTATATATTAAGAAGGTATGAGTTGAAAATGTTTTTTTCTCATTTACCTATCTTCTGGTTTTGCTATGATATTTTTCCCTCTCTAGAAGCTTTTTATTTTTATATAATCATTTTTTTTTGTTTATGGCTTCTGGATCTTTAAAATCATAGACAGGCCTTTCTACACAAAAGTTCCAAATAAATTTGTTCATGTTTTCTTCCTACACTGTTAAAATTTCATTTTTCACGTTTAAATTTCAATGCATTTGGAATTTATCCTCATGTACAGTGTGAGGTGTGGATCCAGCTCTGTCTTTTTGATGGTTATCCGTTTGTCCTAGCACCATGTATTTAAAATGTTAACATTTACCTCCTCTGAAATGAGTCACCAGATATATTTCTGTATGTCTCTGGGTCTCTTTCTGGATTTTTTGTGGACACTGGGCCATTTCCTCACTGTTTTAATTACGAAGACTTTGTAGTCTGTTCTATTGGCAGGGAAATTTTCCTTCTCATTGTATTTTTTCACAGCTTTTCTGTCCAGTCTTTCTTGTTTGTTGCTCCCATGTAAATGAGAATCAGCTTGTCTAATGGCAGAGAAAGGGGTAGTTATGTTTTTCTGCATTATATTACATTCCTACAGGTTTTTATTGATTCATTCATCCCTTAGTTGCAGCTGTCTACACACTGGTGTGCTTTGTTTGCTCTGTTGACCCCATTTTTCCTGACCAGATCCATTCCTCAAGCCTGATCTACACATGCCTCTCCCACCTGCCTCTGCCCTCCACATTATCATATTCCAGGATCTCTGCAAAGCCTGCGGAGACAGACATTGTTCCTGCTGGGCTCCTGAGGTCCCCTCCATCACCCTCTCATCCCCAAGGGAGGACGATGGTGTCTGCTTGGCCTCTAGGTAATGCAGGTTGATGAAACTGAGCACAGTAGACAGCGTGTGTGGTGGAGTTGAAGGACTAATCCAGTGTAGAAACAGCATTTACAGGCTGTTGGAATCAAAGCGCTGGGCAGAGAGGACATTGAAAGTTGATTAACAGCATTTCTCATTTTGCTGGCCACCTATGGGAAGGTGAGTGACACAGTCACATTCCACTAGGAAGGCTTGGGACATTTCCCGTGTTGGAGAACTAGACCTAGGGAAAAAGAAGGAGTAGGGGAGGCTCTGGTGTGGCTTTCGTTAGAGTCCTCCAGTCTTCGGGTTTTCTGCCTGCTGGACAACCCCTTCACAATACAGGAAAGGCAAGCATAGTTGCTGCTGGGAAGCTGGGATTGGGAATCCCAGTGCTCTAAATCACCAGTAAAACCAGGACAAAGACCTTCACCCTTTCATACCAGGGGAACAATGATACAAATGTGATTTGAAAATCTTAACTGGCAAAGGATATGAAAAGATAATTATTATGAGCCCCCAGTGGCCACATAAATCTTTTATAGCCATGTTCTTTCAACAACTACTCTTCTTTTTTTCTTTTCAGATATTCACTCGGGTCTCTAGACATGGCGACACCCCAGGGATGGTGGCAGTTGAGAATCTAGGCAAGGAGCACTTGGTTACAGATGTTCTTTGGGTTTTCTTCAGTTTGTCATGCAGAGTCGCTGCCTCAACAAGCATATTCTCATAAGCCCTTGCAGGCAGGGTCTGGTTATCTTCGCCTCTTCATCCCCGACTGCACGAACACTTGGGAAGGGCTCAGTGTATCATTCCTTTGATGGATCCATTGATGACAGCTCATTTTGGGCAGGTGTTTTATTGAATCAGAAGGAATCCCATCAGTAATCCCCTTTAAGGGAATTTATGTGGTCTGTTAGTTGCCAACTTAGTTCAGAAACTTCTGCTCAGAAACATGTCCTGAGCCTGCAGCTATAAGTTAGCTCATGCTCTGGCAGATTTTCAGACGTCTGTGACATCACCTCCACCTGACAGCTCTGCATTCTCCTTAGAGATCTTGCCACATTTCTCCACCTCTCCTTAAATCTTGTTTTCAGAATTTTATGACACTCAAGTTCTTCCTGGGAGTCGTTGGCTCAGAGAGCGTAGGCCATCTGCCAAAGTCTGAGCCTCCTGGCAGGGCAGGGATGCACAGGCCCCAGGAACCTGGAACAGGTGCTTTGGTCTCACCTATGGAGACCTGTTGGTCTGCATCTGTGAAGACATCATAATCATCACTTGCAGTTTTAGTTTTCTAAATGACTGGGACATTCAAAGTTCTCCCAGTGCTGCGCTCACAGGTAGTCCTGCCCATCTGGGAAATAGGGGAGGTGGGTGCAAGAGGGCTGAGCAGGGGAGCCCCAGCTCTCTGTTGCCTTTTGCAGGCAAGAGGATAAAACAGCTGACATCTGTTTAGGGCGTGGGAATCCCATTACACTGGAAGCCTCAGATAAAGTAAACCAAAACATTTCATTAAAATTCATTTCCTTTTCTCACATCTTACTGAAAACAGAAAAATATTTCAACCTTGGCATAGCCACTGAATTATTCATCTGAAAATTAAAAACAAAATACAAAACAAAATTTTGATGCAATGCAGACTGGATCCCCCTGTCCCATGCTCCTTGCCGTCCCTGCCCCTGAGGTGAGGCTGGGGCCTGATCTTCCACCATGGCCCGCACCAAGGGGACCACGTTCTCTTGTCCTCTCATGGTAGCAATCTGATCTTTCTTTTCTTTCTTTTCTCTCTTCCCTAACCCTTCCCTATCCCTTCCCTTCCCTTCCCTTCTCAGACCTTCCCTATCCCTTCCCTTCCCTTTCCAGCCTTTCCTTATCCTTTCCCTTCCCTTCCTTTCCCTTCCTTTTACCTTGCCTTCCCCTTCCCTTTCCCTTTCCTTGCCTTCCCTCGCCTTCCCTCTTTCCTTCTTTCTTTTTTTGAGACAAGTTCTGGTTCTGTTGCCCAGGCTGGAGTGCAGTGGCATGATCTTGGCTCACTGCAACCTCTGCCTCCCCAGCTCAAGAGATCCTTCCACTTCAGCCTCCCAGGTAGCTGGGACTACAGGTGCACACCACCAGGCCCAGATAATTTTTGTAATTTTGTAGAGATGGAGTTTCACCATGTTGCCCGGGCTGATCTCAAACTCCTGAGCTCAAGCGATCCACCAGCTTCAGCCTTCCAAAGTGCTAGGATTACAGGCCTGAGCCACCATGCCCTGCCTGGTTATTTCTTAAAATGCCTATTTTATCTTTCAGCTCTTGTATTATTTTATTGGATTCCTTAGATTCCTTGAATTGGGTTTCAACTTTCTGCTGAATCTTGATGGTTTTCATTCCTATACAGATTCATTCCTATCCTATCAGACTGTCATTTCAGTCATTTCAATCTGGTTAAGAACCGTTTAAAGTGAACTAGTGTGGTCATTTGGAGTGAGAAGAGACTGGCTTTTTGAGTTGACAGAGTTCTTTTGCTGGTTCTTTCTCTTCTGTGTGGGTTGATTTTCCTTTAATCTTTGAAGTTGCTGTCCTTTCCATGGATTTTTTGCTTTTATCTTCCTTGATGCCCTTAAGGGTTTGACTGTGGTATAAGGTGGGTTCAGTCAACTGGCTTGGCTTCTGGAAGATTTCAGGGGCCAAAGGCACAGCTCAGCCTGACTAGGCTGTGTGCTCTAACCCTGGGAGGCTGGGACCAGGCCTATGGCTTTGTTCTCTGGCCCCTCAAGGTTAAGTACCTGCTGCACTGCAGGGGCCTGTGTGTTCCCAGTCCACTGGCCACAGCACTCCAGTGGGGGGTGCCTGCCAAAGTGCTTCACTGGGGTGGTGGCAGTGGGGTCTGCCCTCATGCATGCATGGCAACCATCACCTCTTCTTCGAGAGTCATTTTTCTATACCCTGATGGGCATCCTTTAGAAATAACGTTAGGGGGATCTTCTTGTAGCAAATTTCCTCGGGTCTTATTTTTCTAAATATTGCTTTATTTGCCTCAGACTTGGAAGTTACTTTTGCTAGATGGAGAATGAAAGTTATTTTTCTTCTACCACTTTAAAAAATAGTACTTCATTGTCTCCTGGCTCCATAGTTGCTCTTAAGAAGGCAGCAGTCAATCTAATTGCCATTTTCTTTTTCTTTTTTTTTTTTTTGAGGTAGTGTGTTGCTCTGTTGCCCAGGCCGGAGTGTAGTGGTATGATCTCGGCTCATTGCAACCTCTGCCTCCTGGGTTCAAGCAATTCTTCCATCTCAGCCTCCCAGGTAGCTGGAACTACAGGTGCGTGCCACCACGTCTGGCTAATTTTTGTATTTTTAGTAGAGATGGGGATTTCACCATGTTGGCAAGGCTGGTCTCGAACTGCTGACCTCAGGTGATCTGCCTGCCTTGGCCTCCCAGAGTGTTGGGATTATGGGCGTGAGCCATGGTGCCTGGTCCTAATTGCCATTCTCTTGAAAGGATCTGTCATTTCCTCCTGGCTCTTTTTTTTTTTTGAAACACAGTCTCTCTCTGTCGCCCAGGCTAGAGTGCAGTGGCATGATCTCAGCTCACTGCAACTTCCGCCTCCCAGGTTCAAGCGATTCTCGTGCTTCAGCTTCCTAGTAGCTGGGACTACAGGCGCATGCCACCATGCCTGGCTAATTTTTGTAATTTTAATAGAGATGGAGTTTTACCGTATTGGTCAGGCTGGTCTTGAACTTCTGACCTCAGGTGATCCACCCTCCTCGGCCTCCCAAAGTGTTGGGATTACAGGCATGAGCCACCATGCCCAGCCCTTCTGGCTCCTTTTATAGTCATCTTTTTGTGTTTATTGTTTTGCAGTTTGACTACTGTGTGTTTAAGTGGGGACTTTTCCCTTATTTTCCCTGCTTTGGGGATTGGTTGGAATTCCAGAATGTTAGGGTAGATGTTTTTCATTAATTCTGGAAAAATTTCAAGCATTATTTTTTCAAATCTTGACTCTTCCTCATTCTAATTTCTCCATCTGGAACCTCATTTAGATAGTTACTGGGCTTCGTCATTCTAGTCTTCCTTTCTTTTAACCTGCCTTTCAAGTTTTCCATCTGTGTGTTCATCTGTGCTGCATTCTGGGTAATTTCTTCAGACACATTTTCCAGTTTATTGGCTATTAAAGACACTCTTTTCTAGAAGTTCTTTCCCCCTGGAATCTTATTGGGCAATTTGAAAAATCTTGGCCCTTTAAATTCTTTATTTAAATGTCTTGAAACTTATATAATATCATTATCTTCTATATGAAATAGTTTTAATATCTGTGGTCTTTGTGGGTCCAATTCTGTAGTTTATGCTTATTCTTCCCTGGCAATTTCTTTAATCATGTGCTCAGGGATTTTTGAAGTCAAGTCTGAATGATTTCAAAATGGGTCCCTTGCCCACATGTCCAAACATCTGGGTGGCCTAATATTGAGGAGAGTCATGGTATCATTTTTTGAGTTTCTCCAGGTTTCAATCTAATATATGAAAGCCATCCTCTTGTGGGCATTTCATTTGCCTTTTCATACTTGCTCAGTTTAAAATACCTTAAAAATATTTGTTGTTTTAGAGTAATGTGCATCTCATTCTTGTGTTGGTGTGTTCATCAGTTTAACCCTTTGGGAAGGCTGGGATCTTAATAGGTTTATAAAGGAACCCTGGAAACAGTCTTAGTCTGTCACAATTTGGAAGCTGCCAGTTGAATTTTATTGAGGGGAAGAGTTAAAGGAGAAGGTCAGCTTGGCCCTCACCCTGCATCTGTAGCTTAGCAGCAAGTCCTGCCACGTCTGTTGCCAAAACCTGGCTCAAGTCTCCCATCTCGCTCTTTCCATCTTCAATGCCATCACTAGACTAAGTTGTCATTGTATCTTGCCTGAACTCTTGGCACTCTGATTCTCTGATTTGGTTGCCTATTGCAGTGTATTCTAGAGGAAGCAAAACACACACACACACACACACACTTACTTATCTCCTGCTGAATGAATATCTATCTTTCTGCCTCTTGCAAGTTTTTCAAAGTTGATGTTAAAAATTATGAATGCATGGGCAAAGGATTTGAACAGACAGATATTTCTCTCTCTTTCTTTCCTTCTTTCTTTTTCTTTCTTTCTTCCTTTCCTTTCTTTTCTTTTCTTTTTTTTTTTTTTTTTGATGATGTCCTGCTCTGTTGCCCAGGCTGGAGTGCAGTGGCACGACCTCAGCTCACTGCAACCTCTGCCTCCTGTGTTTTCATCATGTCGGCCAGGGTTGGTCTTGAACTCCTGACCTCAAGTGATCCACCTGCCTTGGCCTCCCAAAGTTCTGGGATTACAAGCGTGAGCCACTGTGCCCAGCCTTGAATAGACATGTCTTCAAAGAAGATGTATTCATGGCCAATAAGCTTATGAAAAGATGCTCAACATAACTAATCATTAGAGAAATGCAAGTCACAAAAACATGAGAACTGGCTGGGCATGGTGGCTCACGCCTGTAATCCCAGCACTTTGGGAGGCTGAGGTGGGTGGATCACCTGAGGTCAGCAGTTTGAAACCAGCCTGTCAACATGGTGAAATCCCGTCTCTACTAAAAATACAAAAAGTTAGCCAGGCGTCATGGTGAGCACCTGTAATCCCAGCTACTTGGGAGGCTGAGGCAGGAGAATCACTTGAACCCAGGAGGCGGAGGTTGCAGTGACCCAAGATTGTACCATGGCACTCCAGCCTGGGCAACAGACCAAGACTCCATCTCAAAATAAACAAACAAAATAACAACAACAACAACCACCAAACAAAAACACAAAAAATGACAGGTGTTGCTGAGGATGTGGAGAAATGTAAATCCTTGGGCATTGCTGATGGAAATGTAAAATGGTGTCACTGCTGCAGAAAACAGTGTAGAAGTTCCTCAAAGAAGTAAACAGAATTACTGTATGATCCAGCAATCCTGCTTCTGAATATATACCCAAAATAATTGAAAGCAGGGACTTGAGCAGATATTTGTACACCTGTGTTCACATCAGCCTTCTTCACAATAGCCAGGAGGTGAAAACAACCCAAGTGTCCACTGCTAGACGAATGGGCAAACAAAATGTGGTCTATATGTATGATAAAAAGAGGATGGTTTCAATAAACCTAATAATCTGAAAAAAATATTATTCAGCTTTAAAAAGGAAGAAAATTCTGACATGCGCTACAACATAGATGAACCTTGAAGACATAGATGAAACTAACCAGTTGCAAAAAGACAAATATTGTAAGATTCCACTTATCTGAAACACCTAGAGTAGTGATATTGATAGAGTTAGAAAGTGGGATGGCTGTTGCCAGGGAGGGTTAGTCACTTCTGTACAGGGAGTACAGAAGTTTAGTTGGTAAAATGAGAAGGTTCTGGAGCTAGGTGGGATGATGATTGCACAACAGTGTGAATGTACATAATGCCACAGAACTGTATACTTAAAAATGTTTAAGTGAGAAACTTTATGTTATATGTATTTTACCTCCGTGAAAACAATCTAAAATAATAATGTGTCATGCTTTTCCATATAAAACAAAACTTTTGAAGGAAGGGGCCAGATATTCAGTGTTTTCAACATTTTATTTTTTTAAATTTATTTAGTTTTTTTTGTTTGTTTGTTTTTTGAGACGGAGTCTCGCTCTGTTGCCAGGCTGGAGTGCAGTAGTGTGATCTCAGCTCACTGCAACCTCCACCTCCCAGGTTCAAGCAATTCTCCTGCCTTACCCTCCTGAGTAGCTGGGACTACAGGCGCATGCCAACACATCTGGCTAATTTTTTGTAGTTTCAGTAGAGATGGGGTTTCACCGTGTTAGCCAGGATGGTCTCGATCTTCTGACCTCATGATCCACCCACCTCAGGCTCCCAAAGTGCTGGGATTACAGGCTGAGTCACTGCGCCTGGCCTATTTTATTTTATTTTATTTTATTTTTTGAGACGGAGTTTTCCTCTTGTTGCCCAGGCTGGAGTGGAGTGATGTGATCTTGGCTCACTGCAACCTCCGCCTCCAGGGTTCAAGTGATTCTCCTGCTTCAGCCTCCCAAGTAGCTGGGATTACAGGCACCTGCTACCATGCCCGGCTAATTATTTGTATTTTTAGTAGAGATGGGATTTCACCATGTTGGCCAGGCTGGTCTTGAACTCCTGACCTCAGGTGATCCAACCCCCCCGACCTCCCAAAGTGCTGGGATTACAGTCATGAGCCACCGTGCCCGCCGACATTTTATTTATTGTGTTAAAATATACATAACGTAAAATTTACCATCTTAGCCATTTTTAACTGGCATTAAGTAAATTCACATTGTTGTGCAAGCTTCATCACCATCTATCTCCAGGATTTTTTAAATCATCCCAAACAGAAACTCTGCAAACATTAAACAAAGCTCTCCACTCTTCCTTCC
The DNA here is from genome assembly GCF_002776525.5 of Piliocolobus tephrosceles. Classification (NCBI taxonomy): domain Eukaryota; kingdom Metazoa; phylum Chordata; class Mammalia; order Primates; family Cercopithecidae; genus Piliocolobus; species Piliocolobus tephrosceles. The sequence continues at coordinate 130,093,106 of NC_045439.1, forward strand.
CCAAAACCCCTGATAACTGCTATTTTCTGTCTCTATGAATTTGCCTATTTTAGGTACCTCATATAAGTGGAATCATTCAGCACGTGTCCTTTTGTAACTGGCTTATTTCACTTAGCATAATGTCCTCAAAGTTCATCCATGTTGTAACATGAGTCAGAATTTCATTCCTTTTCAAGTCTGAATAATATTCCATTGTATGTGTATACCATATTCTGTTTATCCACTCACCCATCAATGGACACTTGAGTTGCTTCTATCTTTGGGCTATGGTGAATAATGCTGCTATGAACGTGGGTGTGCAAGTTAGTTTAGTGGTATTTTCAAAAGTGCAATGCTGAGCCCTGGCTGCCGTTTGCACAGTGTGTGGGTAGGACAATAGAAATTAGTAAGTAGGTGAGTCAGTGAAGGCTCTGCTAGAAATCTCAAGACCTGGGTTTGAGCCCCAGCCTCATTACTAATAACTTCTTGTTTTTGAACTTCTGTTTCCACACCTGAAAAATGGGGTTAGGACTTCGTGCTTCTTTGCCTTCGTAGGGTTGATGTAAGTTTCAAACAAGAGAGGAAATTTGAAAGCCCTTGGTAAACTGGAAAACTCTATGCAAATATAAGGTTTAAAAGAGCACTTTTTTTTTTGGAGACAGAGTCTTGCTCTGTCTTCCGGGCTGGAGTGCAGTGGTGTGATCTTAGCTTACTGCAACCTCCACCTCCCGGCTTCAAGTGATTCTCCTAACTCAGCCTCCCGAGTAGCTGGGACTATAGGCGCCTGCCACCATGCCCAGCTAACTTTTTGTATTTTTAGTAGAGATGGGGTTTCACCATGTTAGCCAGGATGGTCTTGATCTGCTGACCTCGTGGTCTGCCCGCCTCGGCTTCCCAAAGTGCTGGGATTACAGGCGTAAAAGAGTACGTTTTAATATAGGAACATATCACCAAATTTTGTAATATCATACATTTTCTCCCAGTAAGTACTTCAGAAATATTGTTTATTCACAGAAGGCAGAATGTTACATTCCTTTACTATTTCTTCAATTTAAAACTGAATTGGTACCAATATTGCAACCTTGATACAAATATTAGTATTCTGCATGTATTTCCTCATTTACTTTTCAGTTTTACACAAATGAGTTCAGTGCCCTTGTAAAAACATAGTCATCTTAATACATTTTCAATTATTTGGAAGTGACTCCTTTTTCCCTGAGTAAATCATTTTCTAAGTTTAGGATAAACATGTTCAACATCATTCATTTTTTGAGGGCAGCGTATCTGGAGTCGAAGTACTTAGACGGTGTGCACCAACTTAGTCCAGAACTGAGCTATGCAGACGAGGACCAATGTGCTTTCAAGTCTCCTTATTGCTTGCACAGAATGAGGCATGCCAAACAGAAAAACATTTTTTCCTTTTCAGAGGTTTTATTGTTTGAAATGTAATAGATGAACATGTAAGGATGTGATTTTTGGATGACAGTTTGTAACGCCCATTAATAGACACAATTTGGGGGTAAGTTCTGAGAAATGTTATTCTGTGACTAATGGGCAAATGTATCATGGTGATGAGGGGTTGTTTTTCTTCTCATGTGTGCTGTGTGGTTTAGGGCTCCGGATCCATGCTGGACAGTTGTTCCACCACAGCATTTTCCCACCAGCTTTGGGGCCACCGCATGGTGTTGTGGTATTACTGACACTGGGACTTGGTATTTTTACAAGTTCTTGGTCAATTAAATTCAGGATACGAAAAGTCGGGCTTTCCGTGTTTTCCTGTGCGTGTGCCAAAGCCCTCTTCCTTCCTGGTAAAGGTTAGACAAATAGGGCAACATCATGATGACCACAGGGATGGGGTGGCTCAAGGTCAGTGGTGAGGGAAGCCTGAGCTTCCTGCACGGGGTCAAGGTCAGGACCTGTCTTTGGTTACCATCCAAAAGGAAGCAGATATTCGAGGTGTTATATCCTCCTGTCTGCCCCAAATGTAGAGACCCATTGGTCCCCAGACGTGACACCTCTTTGAATGTAAAAGGAACAGTATGTTTTATTCCCACCTCATCTCCTTTTGATTGATTCAAAGGGAAAAGGTAGTTTTATCTTGTAAAAGTGCCTAAAAGTAAGAAGTAACAATGCTCAGATTATAAGACCTTCTTATTAAAAGCAATTGGGATTATATAAACCTTTTTGTGGGTGGCACAGAAAGTCATCTGCATATTTTACCTTCTTAGATTTGGGAAAAGTGATTTATTTTCAGTCAAGCCAATGACAAGTTGCAAGTTGTCCAATACTAAATATGTGATAACAGAGCAACAGGCTGCCTGTCAATTACTGGGTAATAGAACCTTCACCGCCACCACCTGCAGACCTCCAGCAGCGCCTCCTCATTCCCTGACAATTTTGCTCGTCTGCTCAAGAAATTCTAACATATTCTACATTCTGTCGTCCAACTTAAAAAAAATTCTTTGCTAAGAATATTTTGGCAATCAAATGCTCTTCAAAAAACAACAAAAATATCCAAGTGTTTATTTGCCTTACCTTCTGTTCTCTCCTCCTCTGTGTAGAGGGATGTACTGCTGTCACCATGGCTCTTTCAAATGGCCCTGAGTTCTTACGCTCTGACCTTGAACTTCGGGTGCTTGCCTGTTTGCCCTCTGTCTGACAGTGATGGGTCCTTCACTGTGACATCACTCCAAAGCACTCTTCTCCAAGGTGGTTTTGTTACCTGTCAACATTCTGGGACAAAGCGTCTCTAGTTAAATACATTTGGGAAATAAATGCTGAGTTAAGCAAACTCTGTTGCAGGATTTCCAAAAGTCCTCGATTTCTGATAGGCGCGGCATGCCACCCTTTTCTAATCTTGCTGACTTCGGAAACTCCCTTTCATGAGCGCATCTCAAGCATAGCTTGTGGAGTTAGCGTTCCGCAGATGCACTTGGGAAAAGGCCAGCATGATACCGGCGAGGTTGTAGTGATGACTGCACAAAACCTCAGATTCTCTGATATTAAATAAATGCCTGGCACTGCCTTGCACAACTGTGGGCATTCCTTACTGAATCCAACAGCCTTCCTTAAAAAAAATTAAACATAAGCATACTTTAAGTTAAAAGTAGCTCTGAGTTTTAAAGCATCATGTGGTGAGGTTTGGAGGCTCAGAATGAAGTTTGCATTTGTGAGTATTGAGTTTTCTTAAAGCATACAGCTTAAGAACACACAGCTCTGGGGACTGGACTGTCCTGTGAAGTGCACGACTCCCTAGAAATCGGGGCCCCTGATGCATTTCTGGTTCTGGATTCTGAGCTGCTGAGGTGGCATTTGGAACTATTCTCCCTTTAGATGCTACGCCACTACCGTGGGTGTGTAGGACAGCTGGGTTCAGACCCTTGCGGAAGCTTCCTATATTTTCTGATGTTGTCCTCTTTCTGATTAGAAACTAGTTTTCATGCTCTCTGCTAAGCCCAAAATTAGTCATTTAACTCCCCACCACCACCCACCCAGGGCAGATTTCTTATTTAATGAGGATTTCTTCTACAATAAATTCCTTTTACAAGAAAATTGATTTGTGAAGAAACAGACCACTTATGTGACAAAATAAAGAAGAACAAAAATAAAAAATGATTTTGTATAAGCAATATCTATTCTTAACTATTACTTAAAAATAGGACTTGAGGCTGGGAGCAGTGGCTCATGCCTGTAATCCCAGCCCCTTGGGAGGCCGAGGTGGGTGGATCAGCTGAGGTCAGGAGTTCCAGACAAGCCTGCCCAACATGGTGAAAACCTGTCTCTACTAAAAATACAAAAAATTCAGCTGGGCATGGTGGTGGGCACCTGTAATCCCAGCTACTTGGGAGGTTGAGGCAGGAGAATTGCTTGAACTGGGAGGCGGAGGTTGCGGTGAGCCAAGATTGCACCACTGCACTCCAGCATGGGTGACAAGAGTGAAACTCTATCTCAAAAAAAAAAAATATATATATATATATATATGCCGAGACCAGCTCGGTCAGGGAGACCCTAAGCCAGCAGTGCTAGAGGAATTAGAGACACACACACAGAAATATAGAGGTGTGAAGTGGGAAATCAGGGGTCTCACAGCCTTCAGAGCTGAGAGCCCCAAACAGAGATTTACCCACATATTTATTAACAGCAAACCAGTCATTAGCATTGTTTCTATAGATATTAACTAAAGGTATCCCTTATGGGAAATGAAGGGATGGGACAAATTAAAGGACTAGGTTGGGCTAGTTAACTGCAACAGGAGCATGTCCTTAAGGCACAGATCGCTCATTCTATTGTTTGTGGCTTAAGAATGCCTTTAAGTGGTTTTCCACCCTGGGTGGGCCAGGTGGTCCTTGCCCTCATTCCCGTAAACCCACAGCCTTCCAGCTTGGGCGTTAGGGCCATTATGAACATGTTACAGTGCTGCAGAGATTTTGTTTATGGCCAGTTTTGGGGCCAGTTTATGGCCAGATTTTGGGGGGCTTGCTCCCAACATACATATATGACTTGATGGCCAGGTGCAATGGCTCACACCTGTAAGCCCAGCCAGCACTTTGAGAGGTCAAGGTGGGAGGATTGCTTGAGCCAAGGAGTTTGAGATCAGCATGTAGTGAGACCTTGTCTCCACAAAAAAATTTAAAAATGAGGCAGGAGGATTGTTTGAGCCTGGGAGGTGGAGGCTGCAATGAGCCGTGACTGCACCACTGCACTCTGGCCTGAACAACAGAGTGACACCCTGCCTCAAAAAAAAAAAAAAAAAAAAAAAAAAAAAAAGACTTGAATACTACTTCATAATTTTGTATCCTTAGAAATGTGTTCATATTATCCGGAGCAAGAATTGTTCTTACTGTAGTTGAAGAATGACAGCCCACGTTACTAAAAAAAAATCAAATGATTTCAGCCAGCTTTTCCCATGACATGTTGCCTCATAGTTACTGCCAGGTAGTGGCTTTCGGCAAAGTCCAAGTTTCTAAGAGTGGGGCTAGTAAAATTTAAAATACCTTTGGTAATGTTTCTTAAAATAATGGGTCCATATGATACAAATTACATTTGTTAAAATGAAAAGATTTTGCTAACCTTTGTGGTAAGGCAGTCTTTGAAGAGAGTATTTTACTAGTGATACTAAATCAATGATTAATTGCAGAAATTTAAAATTTAAAGTACCTTTGGTAATGTTTCTTAAAATAATGGGTCCATATGATACAAATCACATTTGTTAAAATGAAAAGATTTTGCTAACCTTTGTGGTAAGGCAGTCTTTGAAGAGAGTATTTTACTAGTGATACTAAATCAATGATTAATTGCAGAACATTGATCCCGTTCAAGATCTTCATTAGTTGGCCTTGCAGTTTACACAGAAAGGACCAAAAGGTGGTAGGCCTTGCACATTAGGCCTTGCTGGACTGATCAGCAGTGGCTGACCCAGCCGTGCGTAGCGGCTGATGGGACAGGCAGTGGCTGAGGGAGTGAATTACTCTATTGCTGCAACTCTGGGAACCCAAGCTTTGATACAAAGATTCTGAATGATTTGAGTATTTTCCCTAAAGAACACGTTAAGACGCACCATTATTTTTGTTTTTAAGGTAACTGCGTCAACATATGCTTAAAGGGAATTCTTATATTTGGGGTTTGCTGGGGGGTTTCAGTTTCTTTACAGTCTGCAGTGAATTATTGTTTTAACTCTGTGCCTTTTTCATAAAAGCATTTTACATTGTACTGAAAAGATTACATTCTTTTGGCTTTGGAAAAATATTTCCTGTTCAGTTCAAGCCATTAAAGCCTGTTAGCATTTCACATCTGGAAGCCTGTGCCTCCCGTCACCAGCGGAGCGAGTGTAGCGGCCTGGCTGGGCCCCCAGCGCCTGCATAAAGCCCCGGACTTGTTTACTTCCCAAAGCTCAGCCTTGCGGGTTTTCGGGGAGTGAAGGGGTTGTGAGCGGGGGAGAGGCACTTCCTTGCTCGCAGGGCAGGGCAGGGGTGTGTGTGTGTGTGTGTGTGTGTGTGTGTGTGTGTGTGTGTGTTCATTCTTCCTGGAATGGAGATGGAGGGGTCTTTCTTTTGGGTAATGAGGAGGGTTTCTTTCGCCCGGGGTAGGGAGGGGTATCTTTCTTCCTAGTGAGTGTTGCATCCTCCCTCCCCTCATGCCTTAAGCAGCTCCTATTTTTCACTCCCACCCAGTTTTCCAGAAAGCCAACCCAAACATTCTCCGCGTGAGAGGGAAGTATCCCTCAGAGAAGAGAATTAATTTGAACAAAAAACGCTGGGCAGCCTGGGGCCTTAGTGTGGGTTGGAGCTGCAGGCCTCAGTCTGGTGCCCCTTGTCACCAGGCTGCGTTGAGGGACGGCCCGGGAGAGGTGGCCCTGGCGCCTGCTCTGTGGCTCTTTTTCCTGGGAACACAGGGGACTGCGTCCTGCTTTCAGTCTTTAAAAGGGAACCAAGCCTCTGGGTGCCGCGTTACTTTGTGAGCATTAAGCTCTCCCCCAGTTTGCTGTGGTCTGGGAGGGTTAATTTATGTGGCCTCTGGGACCCTGCTCTCCGGAGGTGGGCCTGATGCTGCCCTCACTCTCAGGATCATTGAACTGGGCTGTGTCTGCTGATCCTGGTGGCCTCAGTGCTGAGAACACTCCCCCAGGGACCTGTCCCTGTGGCCTCTTGGCTGCCCAAGCACTAGAGCTCTGGGGCAGTGGGTGCCCTGGGACAGAGCCCACTGAGTTCTTTGAGGGAGTGTGACAGCCCCCACAGCATAACCTGCCGGGGAAACGATTCCAGGGTGTGGAAGGAGCAAAACGTTCATTGCATTTCTCCTGATCACATGTGAACAGAAATGATGCCAAGCAACCCTAGGCTTCCTGCAAGAATCAGGCAGGACCCTGAGCACCCAGGCCTCAGACCTGATGGCCTTGGGTGAGGTGCCCCCCTCCCTGCAAACCAAATGACCACAGTGTCTTTGCACTCCCCTGGCAGGAGGTCAATTCACAAGGGGCCAAGGTCAGCGTCTTCATGGGGCTGGTTAATCAAGCTCTTTGGTTGAACTTGCAACCTCACTGTAGGAGACAGGTGGTCCAGATCTGACAAACATCTTTCCCAGAACACAGGGCCAGCGACAGGAGAGTGAAAATCAAGGTCAGATCTCTCCTTGCCCCTTAACGCTGGAGTTCCTGGGTGTGTTTTGAGAAAGGTAGCTATTGAAGTTGGTTTCCATGGGAGGAGCATGCAGCATGCGTGCAGGCCCCAGGGTGGAAGCAGCCCTCTCTCCAGTTTGTTTTTCTTAATTTCTTTGAACATTCAGTGAATCTTTTTTCAGACTTGTGGGAAGCCACTTGCCCAGTGAGTTGAAATGAATAGCAGTTTCAACAGAGCGCTTAGTTGAACAACCACCCAAATGGACTAAATGCTTTGTATGGGAAAAGCATAGGAAGGGGTCTTCATGGTGGGCTGGGGAGGGGAGGGAAGCTGTGTTGTACTCAGCATGCCCCAGCTCCTCTCGTTGTGAGATGGGGAGTGACCGCTCTGAGACAGAGTTAAGGTGTGAGTTAGGGAGTCCTGCAAGACAGAGGACGTGGCCCGCATGTGCTCATCCTATCCTAGGCTGAACACAGGACTCAGTGTCCCCCAGAGTCCTTGCCCTTGTGTTTTAGGGCTCCAGGAGAGAGCTGGCTGCACGTGAGATGGGCCTTGAGGATGGACAGACAGAGAGAGCCCTGCAGCAGAGGGCATAGGGCACCCTGGGTGCTGCAGGGGAGGAACCTGGGATTTTTTTTTTTTTCTAAGACAGTTTCACTCTTGTCGCCCAGATTAGAGTGCAGTGGTACGATCTCAACTCGCTGCACCCTCTGCCTCCGGGGCTCAAATGATTCTTCTGCCTCGGCCTCCTGAGTAGCTGGGACTATAGGCGCCTGGCACCATGCCCAGCTAATTTTTGTATTTTTAGTATAAATGAGATTTCACCATGTTGGTCAGGCTAGTCTCGAACTCCGGGCCTCAGGTGATCCACCCACCTCGGCCTCCCAAAGTGCTGTGATTACAAGTGTGAGCCACTACACCTGGCCTGACCTGGGACTTTTAAATGGCATTTGAGCTTGGTAAAGGGGGCTGTTTTGATCGGGTCAGTAGCCCCATCTGAATGTTTTACACAGATTTTGAAATCAGATAGACCTGGGCTTATGCCCCAGTGCTGTCCCCTACTGGCCAGGTATTATCCTCTAGAGGCCTCAGTTTCCTCTTGTGTAAATGAGTTAAGCAGGATTCAGTGAGATCACGGGTGTGGAGTGCTCAGCATCTTGTTGGCAACTGGAGCCCAAAAGATGTCAGCTGCTGCTGTGATTTTAATTGGTGATGGAGGGAGGGCGGATGGGTGGATGGAGCAGGTAGTTGTTACAAGATGCTGAGGGCCTGGCCCAGTGGCTCAAGCTCATAATCCCGGCACTTTGGGAGGTTGAAGTGGGTGGATTGCTTGAGTCCAGGAGTTTGAGACCAGCCTGGCCAACATGGCAAAACCCTGTCTCTAAGGAAAATAATAATAATAATAAAATAAACAAACCACCACCACCAACAAATATGATCCGTGCATGGTGGCTTGCACCTGTAGCCCCAGCTACCTCGGGGGCTGAGGTGGGAGGAGCCCTTGAGCCTGGGAGGTTGAGGCTATGGTGAGCTGAAATCATACCCCTGCACTCCAGCCTGGATGACAGAGTGAGACCCTGTCTCAAAAAAAAAAAATAAATAAATAAATAAAGAAAAGAAAAGAAAAGATGCTGAGGCCCTGAGCTAAGGGATGAATGTCAGGACAATGGGAGAGAGGTGGTATAGGCTCAGTTTGGTCTTTGTGGCAGATCTAAGTGGTCCCTGAGTAAGGAACTGGGGTGCCATTGCGAATCCATCTGGCTCCTAAGCTGTGCACCTGGAGGGCCCAGTAAGGTGTAGGGAAGGCCCGTAGGTTCAGGCCAGGGGGCTGGAAGAATGTGTTTACTCAGCTGTTTATTTACCACTCTGTATGTCCATGATATTTTCACCCTGGAAAGTGGGAGACAAGGAAGTTAGGCTTCTGCAGAGGCTGAGTCCTGGTCCACTGAAGCTGTCAACATCCTCCAAAGATAGGAGCCTTTCCCTCCAGGAACTATTCCTCTCCCTCCAGGAACTATTCCCAGCAGTACAATTCCTCCTAGGCAAACTTAGTGGACTGAAGACTTGACACATTTTGCCACTTATTGCAGTCTTTGATTCCAGAATAGTGATTGGCAGGGAGAATGGTGCTTCTGAAACAAGCAGGGGAAGCTGCTGTTCCACAAGGGGCACGAAGTGGGTGTTTACATCCAGGCTTACCTTGGAGGAGGAGGAGGAGGAAGAGGAGCCAGTTGCTGTGGCAGCCTCCTTCCCCTATGGGATGCTCAGAGGTGAATCAGAGGCTGAGGTGGAGTCCACAGATTGGGGATACAGTCCCCTCCCCACCTGGGGACATGCCAGGCAGACTTTGGTTGCTGCAGAATGGGAAACCGACTGCTGCTTCTCAGCTGAAGTTGGATGCTATCTATTTGTTTGAGCTGGCCGGGTGTGGTGGCTCACGCCTATAACCCCAGCACTTTGGGAGGCTGAGGCAGGCGGATCTCTTGAGGTCAGAAGTTCAAGACCAGCCTGGCCAACATGGTGAAACCCCAGCTCTACTGAAAATACAAAAACTAGCCAGGCATGGTGGTGTGTGCCTGTCGTCCCAGCTACTTGGGAGGCTGTGGGACAAGAATTGCTTGAAACCCGGAGGCCGAGGTTGCAGTGAGCCAAGATCGCACCACTGCACTCCAGCCTGGGCAACAGAATGAGACTCTGTCACACACACAAAACATCATCTGAGTATTCAAGGATATAATTTACCTCCAAAAGTAAGGTGAGAGGAAAGAGATGCAGAGGAAGAGTTGACGAATAACCAGCACATTAATATGTACGATAGCCCATCTGTGTGTGGACATGTAGTTGTGTAAGTCATACTAGCAGTGTTCTTACAGAGTCTTACAAAGAGTAGCCCAATTAAAGCAGAAGAATTGACATAATCTTATGAATCTGCACGGCCAACATAAGCTAGCGAAATAATAACTCAAGCTGGATTTTGACTAAGTTATCAAGTTCTATCCCGTTAGTCTCATGTTGAGGGTACCAGAGTGTTTACATGGTCTCTAGGCTGACTTTACAGCCATCTAAGAGGGCTCATGCTTCATCTTCTTGGGGTTGGGGCCAACCCTGCCGTCAGGAATGTCTTCTGTTTTCTTTGGTACTGTCTGCTGTGCTGCTATTTTTTTGTTTGTTTGTTTGTTTTATTTTTTTTAAAAAATAGGTGAGCTGGGCAAGGTGCAATGTGTCTGTGGTCCCAGCTACTTCAGAGGATCACTTGAGCCCAGGAGTTCAAGTCCAGCTGGGCAACATAGCCAGACCCTGACTCTGGAAAAAAAAAATTTAAAAATAGGTGAACATAATTTTTAGAGCAAATGTTCACTTTTTTTTTTTTTTTTTTTTTGAGACAGAGTCTCACTCTCTCACCCAGTCTGGAGTGCAGTGGCGCCATCTTGGCTCACTGCAAGCTCCACCTCCTGGGTTCATGCCATTCTCCTGCCTCAGCCTCCCAAGCAGCTGGGATTACAGGCGCCCGCTGCCACGCCCGGCTAATTTTTTGTATTTTTTTTTTTAGTAGAGACGGGGTTTCACCATGTTAGCCAGGATGATCTCGATCTCGTGACCTTGTGATCCTCCCGCCTCCACCTCCCAAAGTGCTGGGATTACAGGCGTGAGCCACCGCGCCCAGCCCAAGTGTTAACTTTTTAAAAAACTCCTCAAGAAATAGGTTACTTTCCTTTCACAAAAGAGTAAAACTAATGTCCTTTCTTGCCTCTTTCACCCCAGCAGGCATGTACCCTGTAGATGTTTTGGAAGATGACCCTGACACATAACAGGAAGCAGCTCTGGCTTACTATGCCTCACTTAGGGAAGGAGCTGGGGCCTCATCTGGGGTTTTCTGTCTTCCCACTGGGGAGAAAGTATGCGTGATCTTCCTTGGCGAAGAGCTCTGTAAAATCTAATTTACAGAGTAGAATGTTATTGAAAGAATAAAATAGATTAAAAAAAAAAAGACAACCCCTTCTGGAGTGAGTATTAGAATAAGCACACCCTGAGAAGCAGAATGAATCCTGCATTGGGATTCTGGAGTCCAGAGTGTGAGTCTAGAGCTGCCAGGCAGTGAGCCAGACAGCCTGTGTGAATGTCTACCACTCACTTACTAGCTGTGTGACCTTGAGCAAGTGTCTTAACCTCTCTGGCCTTGGTATTGTCATCTCTAGACTGGCAACGATAACAGCACATACCTTATAGTGTTGTTATGAGAATTAAGTGAGATACTGTGTGCGATGCCCAGCTACCTCGGTTTCCCCATTTGTAAATGAGGGGATTGGTTGGTCTTCAGTCTCTAAGGTTTGATTCAGTTCCAAAACTTTGTGATTCAGAATGAAGTTATATCAATTTTGATTTTTAGCACTGATAAAATTCTATGCATTGTGAGTAGGGACTGGAAAGCAACAGAGAGAAATGAAAACCATTTGTTAGGACAGTAGGATTGTGGGTGAAATATTAAAATTGTGTTACTTTTAAGATCTTTATTTCCTCCCTGCAGTAAGTAAAAAGAATATGTAAATCTTAGTCAATACCTATGTCAGCTACCTTTCTTTCACTTTTGAGGCTGATCTGTTGAAAGAGACAACGTTTTCTTGTTTTATTCGGATACAATTTCACTCATACCAGATATTGTTGTTATCTGGCAGGCAAAATTGGTTGAGAAAGACAGGGTTTTATTTCACAGCACTGAAGTTGTTCCTGAGTTAATGAAAACAATGGCTTGTACAGTTTATTGTGTGGCTTCCTTGAGATTTTGGAGATGCTAGCTCGCAGTCATTCCCTGAAGAATCCAGCGCTCATCCGTGATCAAAAGAATCCTGCAGGGGGAGGTCGCTTTCCTCACACGCTTCTGGCGCCCCCCAGTGGCTGTTAAGCCAAAAAGGCGAAAGCTCTGTCAAAGATAGGGGCTGTCTTAGTGAGCCTGGGTGGTGAGGGGCAGGGTTGCATGGAGTATAGGGGTGCTGCTAGATCATCTCGGAAGTGGGGAGAATTACAAGAGTTAGCCCTGAAGTACTTCAGGATGCAGTTTCAATCATCTGCTTTTATTTCACACGTATTTATGGATTACATTACTTTCACCCCACCCAAATATGTAGTATGCTCAGTGAGTGAAGAATTTTAGTGTTATTGGCGACAACATAAGACAGCTATTAAAATTAAGTTGTTTTAATGTGATAGAAATGCGAAATGACTATACCTATTTCCCTTTTCCCTTTCTAAAAAGTGAAAATTTCGGCTGGGTGCAGTGGCTCACTCCTGTAATCCCAGCATTTTGGGAGGCAGAGGCGGGCAGATCACCTGAGGCCAGGAGTTCGAGACCAGCCTGGCCAACATGGTGAAACCCCATCTCTACTAAAAAAAAAAAAAAAAATTAGCCGGGTGTGGTGGTGGGCACTTGTAATGCCAGCTACTTGGGAGGTTGAACTGCTGGAACCCCGGAGGCAGAGGCTGCAGTGAGCCAAGATCGCACCACTGCACTCCAGCCTGGGCAACAAAGGGTGAAACTCTGTCTCAAAAAAAAAAAAAAAAAAAAAAAAGAAAGTTTCATGAAAACAATCATTTGATTTCCTACTATTTTACTATTTTTGTAGTTAATAAGAAATGGGAAGCCAGGCGCGGTGGCTCACGACCGTAATCCCAGCACTTTGGGAGGCTGAGGCGGGTGGATCACGAGGTCAGGAGATCGAGACCATCCTGGTCAACATGGTGAAACCCTGGCTCTACTAAAAATACAAAACATTAGCTGGGTGTGGTGGCACGTGCCTGTAATCCCAGATACTCAGGAGGCTGAGGCAGGGGAATGGCTTGAATGTGGGAGGTGGAGGTTGCAATGAGCTGAGATCGCACCAGTGCGCTCCAGCCTGGGCAACAGACGGAGACTCCATCTCATAAAGAGACAGAAATGGGAGCTGTCTTCTGCCATTTAGGATGTTGAAATAGTCTGATTTGGAATAGTATTGGACCTCCTCATGGCTTTTCAAAGGTTTAACTTTTCTTTTTGAATGTAGAGAAGTTTTTCAAAACAAAAAGAAAGATCAGGAAGTGGTTTGAGGATACATCATGGCATTGCACTTTGGTCCTCCTAAAAATATTTCCTTCTGATAATTAACTCTTTTTTCAGTCTTGAAATTGTCCTATCGCATTTAAAATACAATAATGTTAATACTTACCGATTTTTCTGATTATAAAACAGTACATGCTCGTCGTTTAATGTTTAGAAACTGTTACAAAGGATGGGGAAAATAAAATCATACATAGTTAACTGCTGTGAGTATTTTGATGTGTTTGCTTTTGACTTTCGTATTTTTGCATTTCTTAAAACATAGGTGAGATCACTCTCTGAATACAATGTGGTTTATAGCAAGCATCTTTTCCTTTTCTTTTTTCTTCTTCTTTTTTCTTTTTGAGGCAGGGTCTCTCTCTGTTGCCCAGCCTGGAGTACAGTGGTGTGATCACAGCTCACTGCAGCCTCCACCTCTCAGGCTCAAGTGATCCTCCCACCTCAGCCTCCCAAGTAGCTGGTACTACAGGAATGTGCCACCATGCCCAGCTAATATTTTATTTTCTGTAAAGATGGGGTCTCACTATGTTGCCCAAGTTGCTTTCCAAGTCTTGGGCTCAAGTGATCACTGAGGCCTCCCAAAGTGCTGGGATTACAGCATGAGCCATTGTACTCAGCCATCTTTCCATGTTGATCCAATGCTTTTTAAATGTTGGGCTTAACGGCCTGTAACAACTGGCTTGTGGATGAACCATGTTGCACACAACCTTTTCAGGAGGGCCAGCTTGGGGACTCTTCATTAAAGTGACGCCGAAGACCAAGACATTTATAGATTGCAGGATTTGTTAAGAAATAGTTCTCTGAAACTGTGGAGGTCTGCTGTCAACTTATTTGAAACAAAGTTTTGCTCTTGTCGCCCAAGCTGGAGTTCAGTGGCACTGTCTTGGCTCACTGCAACGATTCAAGCGTTTCCTCTGGTTCAAGCGATTCCTCTGCCTCAGCCTCCTGAGCATCTGGAATTACAGGTGCCCACCACCACGCCTGGCTAATTTTTTTTTTTGTATTTTTCAGTAGAGAAGGGATTTTGCCATGTTGGGCAAGCTGGTCTTGAAAACATTAGCTGGGTGTGGTGGCACGTGCCTGTAATCCCAGATACAGGCACTCCTGTAATCCCTTGAACTCCTGACCTAAGGTGATCTGCCCACCTCAGCCTCCCAAAGTGCTGGGATTACAGGCATGAGCCACCACGCCCGGCGGCTATCAAATTTTAACAAGCAATCTGCCTGCCTAGCTCAGCCAATGTGTTCTTTTGTAATTTTCTTATACTGTTCTTGGTTTTCAAAACAGACTTGGTACCAGAGCACACTGACCTTTTTCATTTGATGACCACAAAGAGGGCTTTGGATATGGACATTTGCGAGAAGCCTCTGGGACAATCTCAGTATTAGAGACACTGGTTTCTCTCTCATATGACAAACAAGTGCCCAAAGTTGAGCTTCTCTGTCCCAGGGCTGACAGGGAGCCTGGACTGGGCCTGCAGGGCCCAGAGAACATGTCAGTTTCTTTCTTTCCTTCCTTCCTTCCTTCCTTCCTTCCTTCCTTCCTTCCTTCCTTCCTCTCTCTTCCTTCTTTCCTTTCCTTCCTTCCTTCCTCTCTCTTCCTTCCTTTCCTTCCTTCCCTTCCTTCCCTCCTTCCCTCCTTCCTTCCTTCCTTCCTTCCTTCCTTCCTTCCTTCCTTCCTTCCTTCCTTCCTTTCTTTCTTTCTTTCTTTCTTTCTTTCTTTCTTTCTTTCTTTCTTTCTTTCTTTCTTTCTCTTTTCTTTTCTTTTCTTTCGATAGTGTCTCACTCTGTTGCCCAGACTTGAGTGCAGTGGTGCAATCTCGGCTCCCTGTAACCTCCGCCTCCCAGGCTCAAGCGATTCTCCTGCCTCAGTCTCCCAAGTAGCTGGGATTACAGGCACACGGCACAACCGCCCAGCTAATTTTTGTGTTTGTAGTAGAGATGGGGTTTCACTGTGTTGACCAGCCTGGTCTTGAACTCCTGACCTCCTGTCTTGACTCCCAAAGTGCTGGGATTATAGGTGTGAGCCACTGTGCCTGGCCAAAGGTGTGCATTTCTTGAGACTGCTTGCTGGACTGAGCCAGGACAGCAGGCAGCCTGAGTGGCATCCCAGGAGGAGGCAGGCACGTCCCAGGCTGTGTTCATACAGTGGCCACTGGGACCCTGGGAGAAGAGCTGGGCCCGAGATGGGCAGATTGGGATCCAGAAGTCTGCTGTGGTAGAAAGTGTTTGGAAGGGAGAGCCGAAGGGCAATTGGCTGACAAGTAGGTGTCTAGCTGACACATGGATAGATGGACATGTGGATGTGGGAAAGAAAAGGTGTGCTGGGAGGGAGATGGGAGAAGTTTTTGAAATTCCCCTTTTGTTTAGCTCAGCATGGGTAAGGTTTCCATTTTTGTGGTGGCTATGTTCTGTCAAATTAAGCCTGTGTTCTGTGCAAGTGTTCTTTCAATGCACACCATGCTAATTAATGTTAAGTAAATTCCCATGCCCGTATTATGATGAAATAACAAAATGGTTATTTTATTATTTTTTCAGGTGAAACTTGAAGCTTCATATGTCTGCTTTTGCATGGTACACCGTGATGAACCTCAATGTAAGATACTGGTTTTGGTTAATTCCTAGGACGCAAAGACAGGTTGCTGGTCATGAATGGATTTCAAAAACGGTCATCTTGACTTCATCATAAACAACAGATGGAATCAAATCTCTAGGAGATGATGGTTGTGCTCATAGGCTGAACTTAGAAGGACATGAAAGCAGAACTGATTTATTTTCAGCTTTTAGGGATCCAGCAGTGCATTTGTATTTCTGTTTATTGACATACATATTGTTTTTTTGAGATGGAGTCTCACTCTGTCACCCAGGCTGGAGTGCAGTGGTGTGATCTCAGCTCACTGCAATCTCCACCTCCCAGGTTCAAGCGATTCTCCTGCCTCAGCCTCCCAAGTAACTGGGACTGGAGGCACCCGCCACCACGCTCAGCTAATTTTTTGTATTTTTACTAGAGACGGAGTTTCACTGTTAGCCAGGATGGTCTGGATCTCCTGATCTCATGATCCACCCACCTTGGCCTCCTAAAGTGCTGGGATTACAGGTGTGAGCCACTGCACCCAGCTTTTTTTTTTTTTTTCATCTTAAAACACAGTCTTGCTCTGTCGCCCAGGCTGGAGTGCAATGGTGCGATCTCAGCTCACTGCAACCTCTGCCTCTCGGGCCCAAGTGATTCTCCTGCCTCAGCCTCTTGAGTAGCTGGGACTATGGGTGTGCCACCACGTCTGGCTAATTTTTTTGTATTTTTAGTAGAGATGGGGTTTCACCATGTTGGTCAGGCTGGTCTTGACCTCCTGACCTCAAATGATCCTGCCTGCCTTGGCCTCCCAAAGTGCTGGGATTACAGGCGTGAGCCACCACGCCTGGCCTGTATATTGGTTTTTGTATTAAAAGACATGAGAACTGCCTCTTGCTCACAGCAGCAGGCCTCAGAGCTGCTTTCGAGGTTGGCACCTGCTGTTCTTGTTAACAGTGCACAGAATTGCAAGTGCTGAGTGGGGTTCTTTTGTTGGTGCGTTACCACAGCCCTGTGCAGCCAGGGAACCATTCTTATCCCCCACATTCAAACAAGGACATGTGGCCTCTGAGTAGTCGAGTAACTGACCTAAGACCACACAGTTAGGGCACGGTAGGGATTTTTTTGCAAGGTGATGATTGGGTGGGGTTTTGTTTCTGGTGGTGAAGTTTAGGTAATCTGTAACTCATTTATTATTCCTTTGTGTTATGGAAAGACCATTTTTGGCTGGCTTTCATATCCTTGGAGTGAGTCCTCTGAAGAAGAGGCACCACCAGGCTCCATGGCATCTAGGGCAGGGGCTGGGGGCTGTGGCAGTGGGCAGTGTGAGGTGGGGAGCAGAGAAGGGGTGCAGCCCATCTGTCCTCCCTGAGAAGAAGTGAAGGAAGTCGTTTCAGTGAGGGCTCTCAGTTTAATTTTAATCCTATGCAGAAATTTTCTCCTCTATTATACCTATAGTTTATCTTGTGTTTTGCGGATCTCTTACAATGGCTGTGTACTGCTTTCCTAATAAGAAATAATAATAATTCATCTTAACTGGTGATATGGTTTGGCTGTGTCCCTGCCCAAATCTCACCTTGAATTGTAGCTCCCATAATTCCCAGGTGTTGTGGGAGGGAGCTGGTAGAAGATAATTGAATCATGAGGGCAGTTTCCCCCATACTGTTCTCGTGGTAGTGAATAGGTCTCACAAGATCTGATGGTTTGTTTTATTTTCTAATTTGTTTGGGGGGATGGAGTTTTGCTCTTGTTGCCCAGGCTGGAGTGCAGCTCACTGCAACCTCCACCTCCCGGGTCAAGCAATTCTCCTGCCTCAGCGTCTTGAGTAGCCGGGTCTATAGGCCTGTGGCACCAAGCCCAGCTAATTTTTGTATTTTTAGTAGAAACGGGGTTTCACCATGTTGGCTAGGCTGGTCTCGAATTCCTGACCTTAAGTTATCTGCCCGCCTCGGCCTCCCAAAGTGCTGGGATCACAGGCGTAAGCCACCATGCCTGGCTGATCTAAGGTTTTGTAAGGGGTTTCCCCTTTCGGTTGGCTCTCATTCTCTCTTGCCTGCTGCCATGTAAGATGTGCCTTTTGCCTTTTACCATGATTGCGAGGCCTCCCAAGCCATGTGGAACTGTGAGTCCATTAAACCTCTTTTTCTTTATAAATTACTCAGTCTCGGGTATGTCTTTATCAGCAGCATGAAAATGGGCTAATACTATTGGTCAGCCCTCCTTTGATGATGTGGTATCTGGTGAAAGTTTGGAATTATGGGTTTTTTACTATATCTGCAAATGGGGGCCTCCTTCAGCTTCCAGTTTCCTTAGAGATAGACCTTTGTCTGTCACCTGCATGTCTGTCTGGGACCTGTACTCAGAGGATGCCCCACTTGGTACATGTCACAAAGCCCAAGGTGACATCTCTGGGGCAAGCTATTCTGCACGTCCTCAAGGCCTCTGTCTTTGCTAAACGTGAAACTCAAGTGTGCTTAGCTAGCTGTGTGGGAGTTTTCAGCGTGCTGGCAAAGCCTCCTCGTTTCTTCAGGGCTGGAGGTGGCTGAGATGTGTGTGAGAGCTTTCTGTCAAGGTTCAGGGTGTTTCCTACCTCTGTCCGGTAGAGCTTTGGGTGTTGTGAACAGAGGGCCTATGAGAAACTCAGGCCTTTGATGTCGCTTTGGATTTGTGACTCCACCACCAAGTCGCTGAAGGTAACAAGATGTACCCACATGAACCCTTCAGTGCACAGATTGTCAAAAACTCTAAGAATATTGTTTGCCCATTTTAAGAAAATGCTCACATATCAGCTGCCCCACCACCCCCTTTTAGGCATTTAACAATATTCTGGTTATAGGTCTTTAACTACAATTTGCATAATGTAAACATATGACTGACTCTTATAAATCTGTTTCTCATTTGTATTGGACTTAATTTTTTTTTGTTGTTTTCAAGAATGTACTATAATAAATATTCATAAGCTCCAAGACATCTCACTATGGACCATTCGTTATATATAATAGCACTTTAAATAACGTTTTGAAATATTTTCCTACTGCTGTGGGCTCAATTGTGTTGGCTGTGATTTTGCATGGTTTCAAAAAAGGCACTCAGGTGTTCCTGGAGCCCCACGCTCTCGCTCTTTAATCCGGTATTCGGAAGCAGACACGAGTTCTTTCTTAAACACATTGCACATTTCCAGAGCATGTCTTGTGACTTGAAGCATGTGGACTGTGCAGCGGCCGATGGTATCAGGGACCCTCTTCACAGCTTTGACAAATGTGTCACCTCCCCTCTATGCTTAGCTGTGACTGTGGAGAACGCTATCACTAGTTCCTTTGTCACTTTCTTGGAGAAGTTCTGTTTGTGAAGGCCGTGCATGTTTGTGTATTTGTGTGTTTAAATGGAAGCTAAAGGAATCAGAAGCTGTTTGATAAGCCCTGGGTATGAGTTAATTATTGATAAGGTGGTTGAATTCATCACAGTCACTTCCGATAACTCCGCAAGCAAATGAAAAACATCCTGGAATTGTGAATTCCCCTGTGGCAAGTGGTTATCGTTCATGGTGGCAGTCTGCTGTTATAATGTAAGTAATGAAGCTTTCCACCTTTCCCCTTTAAGAAACTGTGACTTCACTTTCCATACCGTGGGGGTGAGAGGCACGTGTCCTTGTCCCTGTGGCTCCTGGCGTACTCTTTCTGGATGCTTCTCTGGACAGAGGCTGGTTTATATTCTTTGAGGGGACATGGCTGAAGGCTGCCAGTAACCTCCTTTCCTAGGTTGCTCCTGTGTCTTTGTAAGGACCTCAGCTTTCACTTATGTCTCCTTATTTGTTACTTCATTTATTTCTGCTTGTTTTGTTTTTCTCGTTTGTTAATTATTAATGGATCTCAAATGTTTACAAATATTAAAAAAACTTTTCTCATCAAAAAAGTTGTGGCCTTTTTTTCATCTTCCGTGTAAAATCAAAAGCACTCATCCTAGCCTTCAAGATTGACATTAGATGATGACCTTCAGCTTTTTCTGTTTCTTCCTGTGTCCTGTGCAGCATAATAGGATGAACATGGACTTTGATGTCAGATGGAGCTGGCTTGGAATCCTGGCTCTGCCAACTGACTGGCAGAGGGGATAAGTTATTTAACCTCTTTGAGCATCTGTTTCATCGTTTGCAAAATGGGAACAGCTTACCTACTTCACAAGACAGTTGTAAGAATGAAATTATTTATGGCAGGAAATCTGATGCATTGGGCAGAGCCTAGGCATGAAGTCTGCAGGGCTCCCGGACTCCTCCAGGAAGTGCACTCTGGCTTGTTTCTCCTCTGTCTTTGCGTGTTGTGTTAGAGAAGTATGGACTTCCGAGTGGGGGGCCTGTTCGGTAGCTTCTGGTGGAAGTTTGGCAGTTGGAATCACTGCCCTGGCAGATTCTGCTTGGGGACTTCCCCAGGGACAATCTTAGTCTGTTTTTGAACCTCTTTTTTTGGATTTTTTTTTTTTTTTTTTTTTTTGAGGTGGAGTCTTGCTCTGTTACCCAGGCTGGAGTGCAGTGGCACAGTCTCGGCTCATTGCAACCTCTGCCTCCAGGGTTCAAGCGATTCTCCTGCCTCAGCCTTCCAAGTACCTGGGATTACAGGTGTGTGCCACCACACCCAGCTAATTTTTAGTAGAGATGGCGTTTCACCGTGTTGACCAGGCTGGTCTCAAACTTCTGACTTCAAGTGATCCACCCACCTCAGCCTCCCGAAGTACTGGGATTACAGGCGTGAGCCACTGTATCCGGCCTCTTCTTGGATTCTTATTAATTGTCAGAAAGTTGTTCCTTATACTGATCCAAACTGCCTCCTTGTATAAATGTCATGCAGTCCATCCAAAAGCCCCAGTTGATCAGGGATGGGCTGGAGGGGGTGTGTTTCGATTCCCCCTGGGTAAAGAGACAGTGGCTCTCATCAGGTAAGCCTTAAGGCAGGCGTGATTTGGCATTAATGGAAGGATAGGTCCAGCTCAATTATAGCTCAGTTTTCTTTGGTGCTGCTCAGGCTGTGACTGAAGCAAACAGCACTTATCCACAGAGAGTAACAGGGATGATGGATGAGAGGATTCGAAACCTTTTGAGCAATGCTTGAGGAAACTAGGGCTATTTCACTTTAGAGAAGGAACGCAGGGATCTAGAAACTCACGATTTGAAAGGGTGTTGAGGTCATTAGTTCCAGTGTTTTCCAAGATGATTTTAAGGAGGTATGACTGAATTTCAGATGGAGAAAAAGGATGATCTTTGGGGTTTTAATTTTCAATATTTTGAGGAAAATGATTTTGCTTCCTGCCAATATGCCTTTAGTGCTTGACTAACACTTTTTAATCTCCTTTTTAAAAAAAAAAAAAAAAGAGAGAGAGAGTAGGCCTCCCAACTGAGTACCCTCAGCTAGAATGCTATATTTTGTCTTTGTAAAGTATTTTTATAATTATACCAAAGGATGCCTCATTTATGGCAGGTCTAATAAGAGGACAGGTGGTGTCCAGATGTGTCAAAATCACCAAGGTGTTTTCTGGGAGGCACTGGCCTGTGGTCTGGGTCTCTGCACCCCCAGAAACCTGTTCTATTTTGGGATACTCTGATTGTTAGAACATTCTTCATGAGGAGCCCAAACTGATAGGGCCATACACCTCTCCAGGCCTTGTGCCCCGCCGTGGGGTCATCCAGGTAGGTGGGCGTGGCTTCTCCACTCAGGTGTGCCATATTTTCAAAGTCCTCCCATCCACCAGATCACACATCTCTCAGTCTCCAATTGCTTCTCCTGGGATGCAGGCTGCAGAGCTTGTCCCATCCTGGGTCCCTCTTTTAGGTCTAGGTTTCTTTTAGCACGACATCAGAACTTGTGTCATGGGTGCCATTGTGGGAAGCGCCTGGGTTTTGGAGTCAGTCAGTCCTGGGTTCAGATCCTGGCTCTGACCCTTAGGAGTGGGTGGCCCTGGTGAAGTTCCTGAGTGTCTCTGAGCCTTATTTTCCTGCCTTGCTACTTGGTAGTATGGCCTGTGCCCAGGAGCAAGGCATCACCAGGGAGGAGCTGGTTAGAAATACAGGATCTCAGCTGGGTGCGGAGGCTCATGCCTATAATCCCAGCACTTTCGGAGGCTGAGGCTGGTGGATTGCCTGAGGGCAGGAGTTCAAGACCAACCTGACCAAAATGGTGAAACCCCTACTCTACTAAAAAAATACAAAAATTAGTCAGGCCTGGTGGCGGGCACCTGTAATCCCAGCTACTTGGGAGGCTGAGGCAGGAGAATCGTTTAAACCTGGGAGGTGGAGGTTGCAGTGAGCCGAGATTGTGCCATTGCACTCCAGCCTGGGCCACAAGAATGAAACTCCATCTCAAAAAATAAAAATAAAAAAAAAGAATGAAATACAGGATCTCGGGCCCCACCCCAGACCTACAGAGTCAGAACCTGGGCTTTAACAAGATTCCCAGGTGATTTGCAGGCACACTGCAGGCTGCGAAATGCTTGTCTAGAGAACTGTGAGACTAGAGTGGTGGATGGTGAGAGTGTTCACTCTTCTTGGACTGGACATTTTGTTCAGTTTACCTGGGCATTTCCAGTCTAAGTTTGACTCACCTTTACCTGACACTTCACTCACCACTTGCGTGCCTGGCCCTGGGCTTTTCACACGAACTTGTTATTAAGACATGACTCTCTTTCAAAGTTTGGGTAGTTGATGTTTCAAACCTAAAGATAGGACCTTACCTTTATTCCACTGTATATAAATAACACCTTAACTGAGATACAATTCACATGCCATATAATTCCTCTACTTAAGGTTTATAGTTCATGGTTTTTAGCATACACAGAGTTGTGCATCCATCATCATAACCAGTTTCAGAACATTTTCATTACCCCTAAAACAAACCCCACTCCCTATATCTATCACGATCCCTCTACCCTCCCCAGCCCCAGGCAGCCACTAATCTACTTTCTCTATGGATTTGCCTATTGTGGACATTTCTTATGAATGGAATCATACAATATATGGCCTTTTGTGCCTGACTTCTTTCACATAGCATAATGTGTTCAAGGATCATTCATGTAAAGCATGTTTGAGTACTTCCTTCATTTTTAGGGCTGAATAATATTCCACTATACAGATACACTACATTTGTTTGTTCATTCATCAGTTGATGGACACTTCGATTATTTCCAGTTTTGGGCTATTATGAATAATGCCACTGTGAAAATTTGTGTACAAGTTTTTGCATGGGGATATATTCTCATTTCTCTTGGGAACCCAGGAGTGGGATTAATTGTGGAATCATATGGTAATTATGTTTAACCTTTTGAGGATCTACTGTACTGTTTTCCAAAGCTGTTGCGACATTCTATATTTCCTTCAACAATGTTTGAGGATTCCGATTTTTCTACATCTTTGCCAACACTTACTATTGGCAGTAAGTCAATAGCCACTCTAGTGGGTGTGAAGTGGTGTCTCTGGGTGTTGGTTTGATTTGCATTTCCCCGATGACTAATGATATGAGTATCTTTTCATGTGTTTATTGGCCATTTGTATATCTTCTTTAAAGAACTGTCTATTCCTAATTTTTGCTATTTTAAAATCAGGTTATTTGTCTTTTTAGTACTGAGTTGTGAGATTTAAAATCAGTCTTTATATATTCTGGATAAAAATTATTTATCAGCTGTGTGATTTGCAAAATTTTTCTCTCATTCTATGTGTTGTCTTTTCACTTTCTTGGTGGTATCATTTGAAGCACAAATGTTTTTAATTTTTATGATGTTCACTTTATTTTGTTGTTGTTGTGTTTGCTTTTGATGTCATATCTAAGAAACCATTACTTAATCCAAGGTCATGAAGATTTTTGCCTGTGTTTTCTGATTATGTTTTACTTGGGTCTATTATTTCATTGTGTTTAAAGAGTTGGTCCTTCTATCCAGTTATATTAGCTCTTTCTTCCTTCTGTATAGCTTGTGTCATTTGAAGACATTCATTCACCTTTTTTTTTTAAAGATAGGATCTCACTCTGTTGTCCAGACTATGGAGCTATCATAGCTTACTGTAACCTCAAACTCCTGGGCTCAAGCAATCCTCTAGCTTTAGCCTTCTGAGTAACTGGGACTATACATGTGTACACTATCATGCCTGGCTAATTAAATTTTATATTTATTTATTTATTTATTTAGTAGAGACAAGGTCTCCCTATGTTGCCCAGGTTGATCTTAAACTCCTGGCCTCAAATGATCCTCCCACTTTGGCCTCTCAAAGTGCCAGGCCTATAGGCGTGAACCACCATGCCCAGTCCTGAAGATGTGCTTTCTTTATTTGTAATCCAAGTACCTAAAAAAATGCTGATCATCATTCATGCAATTATTGTACCTTTAAAAACACACTCAACCCATTATTTAGCACACATTGCTGGTTCATCCACAAAAAGATTTCAAGAGACTTTATGAAATGAATGCTTGAAATTTAGAGTACAGGGAAATCTGGTTGCTGAAATTGAAATGGCTTATGTTTAATTGTTCTCCTAACACTAGTCTGGGAACACTCTGAGAAAAGGAGGTAAGGTCAGTTTTGTATCATCTGGTTTTGGTGAATTCATACTGATTTTAAGTCTAGTCTTTCTTTTCTTGGTCCTTATAAACCATCTTTCACAAGTCACTCTAGACCTTTGTCAGGAGGGGATACTAGGAGAACCAGGTTATCCCCCTATGCACTGGGGTAGCAATGGTTCATGTTTGGTCTTTTTGGCCCATTCCTGTCATTGTATAATTACAGAGAGTGGATTTCAACTTCAGCATCACATTCACAGCTTCTGCTCCCTGGTATGTGAATTCACTGGGTCTAGAGACTTGAGCATCTCTAAAAGGAGCAAATCTCTAAAAGAATGTCCCCAAGGCTGATTAAAAATGGCAAATTGTAATTGATAGGCAGTCGAATGCAGCTGTTTGGGAAATAAACAAAGGCAAGACCCTTGCCTTATACTCCAGTCCACTATTTCCAGTTTCCAACCCGTTCCTAATTTGGGGACTATTTGCCTTTCCAGTGAAGATGGTCCTGTGACCATTAGAGCATCTGGCTAACGTGTGTTCTTCCTCAAGCCTCTCCTCTCCGAGTCTAGCCAGCCTACCCAGGCCCCTCACCCTGTTTTTGTGAGCAGTTTCCCAGCCTGCCTGAGCTTACTCAGTGCTCTGGTCTTCCCCACCTTATTCTTTAAGGATTGTGTCAGGCCTGGGGCTCTGTACTCAGTTATGGGCACCTTTGTCCATCCCCCACTGTAACACCTTTGTAACATCTGACCCTTTCTGAATGGACCTCTTTTCTGCAAGCTCCTGGGTCACACCTTTAGTTCTTCTAGATGGAGTCTTCCTGTTGTCCTTGTCAGGAAACTTGCTGATTTGTCTTGTCAGATTTCCTCTTATCAGCTCTCTTTCTGACAACTTTTGTTTTATATATTTTTTTCATATGAAGCCCAGAGGTCAGATGATCAGAGGGCAAGGCAACGAATGTTCCAGAGGCTGATTAAAAATGGCAAACTATAATTGATATGCAGGCAAATGCAGCTGTTTGGGAAATAAACAAAGGCAAGACCCTTGCGTTATACAACAACCCAAATAAACTCCAAACAGATTGAGGAATTACATGTTAAAAAAACCAAACGAGATAAAATTACAATCCTCACCCATAATATAAAAATGAATATAAAATTTCTTTCTACTCATGATTTAAGTTTCTGGAAACCTCTGCAGTAAAAGGAATTCACAACAGATTAGCTTCAGCATGTACAGACTAAAGAGTAAAAACAGCAAAATTAAAATTAAACCTATGATAGGAGAGGTATAGATAGATAGGCAGACAGGTAAGGAAGAGAAAATATTCATGGTAAAATTTAGGTAGTGAGTGTGTGGGTGTCCACTGTAACAAATGTTTGAAAACTTTTGTAATCAAATGTTTTAGAAAAAGGAAAAAATTATAATTGAGTAAAATGACAAAGATATGATGCCACAGTGCTACAGAAGTTTTCAGAATAAGGAGGCTCTTGGGTATTGATGGAAGCAGTTGGGAGCCCTCCCTGGTTCTTGGCAGGGAAGTGGCAGTCTGGCCAGTATGGGGGTGTGGAGCCAGGTAAGTTGTCCACTGCCCACTGCCCATTTCCTCAGGACCTCTGGCTCTGCCTCCTGGCATCCAGCCTTAGTGGTGGTGCCCGCGCCTGGCTCTCGCAGAGGCTGGCTCTGTCCCCAGCACTAGGGGCTGTGGACCTGTGGCAGCAGGCCCTCCCTGCTTGCTCTCAGCCCTTGGCTGCATGGGGGTCATGCTGAAGGAGCGCTGAAAGGAAGCACAGATTTCCAAAGAAGCCTGGTGATGTTATGGGGATGGGTTGGGGATGGGGATCCAGGCTCTATGTCTTCAGCCCTTGGCAAAATGCCCTATCCATGATTTGAAGGAAGGATGGATGGAAGTAAGGACACGCCAGTGAATCTTAAGGAGGCTGCTGACAACCTGGGCAGAACTGCTGGGGGCTTGCCTGGCAGGGGGCAGAGGTTGGAGACACATGGAGTGGATTGAAAGCAACGGTGAGGAAGGTTTTAGCATGGCTAGCTGGTAGTACCAACCATGCACGGTTATCTAGGAGAAAAAGTGTATGGCAAGGTCAACCTGAGCTACCATCTGAAGAGTCTGGGGAACAGCAAAAGCAGGGGGAAGTAAGATTCGGCAGCTAGAGGAGGAGTCTGGGCCTGGATCCCCCACCTGGGTGGGAACCTGTGCTCTAAGCGTGTCTGTGTTGTGGGGCATAACGCCTTGCAGTTATCACCTGTTGCTAGTCCTCGCCCTGGTCATTGCCTGTGGTTGTCCTTCTTCGGTAGATTATAATCTCTCTGAAGGGAGGGGTCCTGCCACTTACATCTTCTGGGTTCTGTTGGGTGGCCAACATCCGCAGAGGGTGTTTGCTAAATATTAGTTAGGTCTCTGCATGGGGGAGATGTGGGATGGGGAGGCAGCTGGGCTGAGAAACAGAAATCAAGACACTGAGGGAGAAGGAAGGCTGAAGCAATAGTGTTTGCAGTTGTTGACTTCCCTGATTAGAACATCTATCCCTCCAGCCAACTCCCAGGACGTTTTGTGACCAAGCATAGCACTAACCCTTCAAATGGCTGCTAATTGATTTACAGTTTTTGGTGATTGCACATCATGTGCACCCGGAGAAAAACAAGCAGAGAATCAAAAAATGATGATTTTTTCCTGGAAAAGCATGCCCGTTATAGCCTACAGGGACAGCAGGGGCCAAGGCAAACATTCAGCTGAAACCAGAGCCTTGGTGTAGCCTGCCTTCCGAATGGCCGTCCTGGGCCGGGAGATTGCGACATGGCGGGGCTGTGGCCAGACCCTCTCTGGGCTGTGCGGGGGGCAGGTGGTGGTCAGGAGGGAACCTCAGGGAACTTCCTTGGGTCCAGGAGGTCCTGTCTGGGCTGCTCCTCTCTGCTGTGTGGGCTGCCTAGATTTTGGGGATGGGTCAGGGATGGAGGGCTGGAAGCCGGTGGGGGTTGTGAATTTCGAACTCCCAGAAGGGGGCTCAGCTAGAGCAGCTCCTGGTCCCTGCTGGTGGGCCTTGAAGGGAGAGGCTGGACCCTCTGGTGGGATGGATGTGTTCAGTGCAGCGCTGACTAGCAGGATGAGGGCAGTTTGTGTATATCTAGTGAAAAAACAAAAAACAACAGGGGTGGTGGGAGTCGGGGAGAGGCTCGCTGACCTAGCGAAGTCTGGGTTTTGGCATGTGGAGCAGTGATTGCAATTTTTCTGGCTTTGAAGTGTGATGGCCCCGCAGGCTCATGAACATAAAGGATGCAGAGTGGAGATTTCCCGGAGCCTGCTTCAGGGACCACCTGGTTAGCAGGCACCCTGTGAACATGCCTGCCGTGAGTGTGTGGAC
Organism: Piliocolobus tephrosceles; assembly: GCF_002776525.5. Lineage (NCBI taxonomy): Eukaryota > Metazoa > Chordata > Mammalia > Primates > Cercopithecidae > Piliocolobus > Piliocolobus tephrosceles. The sequence goes on from NC_045439.1 coordinate 130,120,762, forward strand.
ATAGCATCTTTACGTTTTAGTCTGTGCTTTCTTTCTGGATCATGCAAAGGGAAACGTCAGTCTGAGGCAGGTCAAATCCCACCCTCCACACTGGCAGAGCCCCGCTTAGGTAGGTTTGACAGTTTGAGGGAAAAGAGCTCTGTCCAGAAACTCAGGCTCTATTTAAATACCTGCGTCTCTGGGCAGCTAAGGTGCCCATGTGGCCTTGGATGTCTGGCCAGTGTTAGGTGGCCCCCAGGTTGAGTAGCGACCCAAGCCACTTCTCATACAACCTAAAGGAGCCCCAAGCTAGGAACAGAGAGATTTGTTTTCTTTGGGCCCTAAATGGTGCCAATTGAAGGGCTGGCTATTCACAAGGGCAGCAAAATGTTCTGGAAGCACATGTTGGCTAGAGTTTGGGATTTCCCTCTTTATGGCACTTACTGTGAGTTGGATTTAAATATAGGGGAAAACAGCATCCCACATTCTTACCAAGGGACTAATGGTATTTGGAAAACAGGGAAGCACCATGGAAAATATTTCGAGTGTCAAGGACGGAGCCTTGGGCTTGGTGTGGTGGGGGTGGGCTGCTTCTGGGAGGCACACTGAAGGTCTTACCACCACATTTGGGGTGCTGTCTGCATCTCTCTTTGCTTCCTCCAAACCCGAGAAACGTGCCAAGCCTGCCTTGGTCCAGCCGGTGATTTTAAGACTCCTTTCCTAAATGTGCTAGCTTTAGCATGGGTTTCTTTTTGTCCCCAAAACCTTGCAGTTCAGCTGTACCTCTGGATTCAGGCACCCCACCTCATTCCATCTTCCTCTAGTTAAAATCTAGACTCATGAAAACAAAATTGCTTGAGGCAAGAAAGGCCTGAGAAACACAGGGAGGCTGATGCAAATCTACTGCAAACCAGATGTTTCCTTCTCCGTGGCAAAGAGGCGCCCAAGTTCATGGGGCATCTGGGGAAGTGTTTGTCTTTAAGGAAGACATCTGTATGGAAGTGGTAGCCTGAGTAATGCGATGTGACAGTTGCTATGTCGACTCGCGTATTTTTCCCTCCTCTTATATTATTGGCCAGTTCAATGTTGCATAAAAGTCGTGCAATGCCTTGGAATGTGTTTATGTGCTGTCCTCTGCCAGAACTTTTCAGCATTTTTTTTCCTACGTGTGTTTTGCTTTTGGGAAGATGGCCTGTCACTTTGGTTTAACTGTGTTCTTTTTTTGCGGAACTACATATTTCTTGGATTTGTAACCGGGCAGTGGTGACTTAGACTCCAGGAGAGCAATAGGTGGGGGAGCAAAAAGGGGCAGGAAGGGGCACTTGAAGCCCCTTCCAGACCAGGGGCCAGACATGAGCAATTTGCAGGTAGTTTGAGGAGACAAAATGTGTGTGAGTGGAATGGGTCCCTCCTTGGTGTCTGTGAAGGCATGGGACATGGACCCTTCTTCTCTCTCTCTTCTCAGCTCCCAGTTATGTATCCAGCTGCCTGCTGGCCTGGCTCACTTTGCCATCTCTATCAGGCATTTGAAAATGCAGCCCACACTTTCCTCCTCTTCCTCTTCCTCTTTGCTTCCTCCTGGTTAAGGCACCTGCAACCTTCTGCTGAAGCTTGAGGGCTGGCTGCCCTTGCTGCTACCCTCTCCTTTTTTTTTTTTGAGATGGAGTTTTGCTCTTATTGCCCAGACTGGAGTGCACTGGTGCAATCTCAGCTCACCACAACCTCTACCTCCTGGGTTCAAGCGATTCTCCTGTCTCAGCCTTCCCAAGTAGCTGGGATTACAGGCATGCGCCACCATGCCCGGCTAATTTTGTATTTTTAGTAGAGATGGAGTTTCTCCACATTGGCCAGGATGGTCTCGAACTCTTGACCTCAGGTGATCCACCTGCTCCCGCCTCCCAGAGTGTTGGCATTACAGGCGTGAGCCACCATGCCCGGCCACTACCGCCTTCTTTCTGCTGTGGATGAGTCCACTCCCAGCCCATATCTCTTCCCCAGTACCTCCGTCCCAGTTGGCCTGATTGCTGCCGCCCATCTCTTCTCACTTTCTGGCTGCATCCCCATGGCTTCCCAACCTAATCCAGTCCCCAACCTAATCCAGTCTCCACCCTCAGTCAGTATGAACCTTTTTCTTTTTTCTTTTTTTTTTCCCCCTTTTAAGACTTTATCTTTTTAGACCAGTTTCAGTTTCACAGCTTTAGGTTTAACAGTTTCAGGCTTAGGAAGGTACAGAGATTTCCTGTGTGCCACCTTCCCTGACATGGATAGGGCCTCCCTTGTGGTCAGCATCTCCCACCAGACTGGGACATTTGTTGCAATTGATGAACCTACATTGCCACATCACTGTCACCCAGAGCCCATCGTTTACATTTTTAGGGTTCACTCTTGGTGCTGTACATTCTACGGGTTTGGACAAATGAATAATGACATGTATCCATCATTATAGTATTACACAGGCATGAGGCATTCACTCTGTTAAGGTCTTCCCTGGCTGACCTCTCTTTTCTCAGCACAGTGCCTTGGTTTGTCCTCTCCTCGTCTATTCCTTTCCTTTCTTTTTCTGCTGACCTCTCCGCCTGGGTCTGGCCCAGCTCTGCCCTCTTGTCTTTTGCTCATTCTTCGTCTGGGGCATACTGCTTAGAACAGGGGCTTTGGAGCCAGTGAGACCCACTCGGGTTCACATTCAATTCCAGTGCTGCTGTTTCTAGGCAAACAAACTTGAACAGGTTTCTTTCTTTTTCTTTTCTTTTCTTTTTTTTTTTTTTTGAGATGGAATCTCACTCTGTTGCCCAGACTGGAGTGCAGTGGCACGATCTCAGCTCACTGTAACCTCTGCCTCCCGGGTTCAAGCGATTCCCATGCCTCAGGCACACGAGTAGCTGGGATTATAGGTGCCCGCCACTATGCCTGGCTAATTTTTATATTTTTAGTAGAGACGGGGTTTCATGTTGGTTAGGCTGGTTTCGAACTCCTGACCTCAAGTGATCCGCTCGCCTTGGCCTCCTAAAGTGCTGGGATTATAGGCGTGAGCCACCGTGCCCAGCCCTTGAGCAGGTTTCTTAGCCCTCTGAGGCTCACCTGGAAAAGGGAGTTAGCTATGGTAACCAGTAAATGAGATACTGGAGAACTTGGTGTGAGATGTCAGCAAGATAGCCAACTAAAAGCCTCTAGTGCTTGACCCCCTACAAAGACAGCCAGAACAACAAATAAACAACTACCTGTTAATGAAAATAACTGAGAGAGAGAGTGCCAAAGTGTATCAGAGATTTAAGAGAAACCCTGGTGAGCACAGAAACTTGGAATGGCCACATAGAGAATGGAAAGATGGGCCTCTGCCACTTCTTCTCCCAACTGGGATAATCTGGGAACCAGGAGGAGCTTTTCCTATGGCAAGGAATTAGGCAAGGGGATCCCAGAAAACCCCATTACCACCTTGGACCTCACTCCATCACACCTACAGACCTCTCTGCTGGGGTCTCCCGCAGCCCTCACAGGCACTAAGCCCAGCTGAAGGGACTGCCTGGAGTCTATACAGCTATGCTCCCCACAGGGTAGGAGCCAATATTGTGCCCTGCCCCTGTGCCTTGCATGGCTAGTGCGTTCTCTTATTTTGGAATTGGAAAGATGGCTTGGGTATGTCTGGCTCTGGGGTTGAGTAGCCACAGCTTCCTTTCATCTCTGAGGTTAAGCTGCCACAGAACCACCTCAGCCTGATGGCCTGACATCCCCAAGCGAAGTTGCCAGCAGCTGTTACACCCATCCCCATGGGGCCAAGTAGAGGTAAAGTGGCTCCACCTACCACCAGCTCTACCTCCTTGGGCTGGAGCTGAAGCAGTACCCTGCTTCCTGGGAAAATAGTCCTTGGCTGCCCAGAGCAGCCATGCCTACCAGTGTCTAATTTGAAGCAGCACCCTACATCAGGAAATGATATCTTGGCTATCCAGAGTGGTCACACATCCTAATACCTAAGCTGAGGTGATGTCTAGCATCCCGGGGAATCGGTGCCTGGGCACCCAGGACAGTCACATCCCACAGACCTAAGCTGAAGTGGCACATTGCCCTGTGGGGAACTAGAACTTTGGCTGAGCTGAGCAGCTACACATCCCAGGGCTGAGTTGATGTAGTATCCCATGTCCCAGGGAAACAGAGCAGTGACTGAGCTCATACACTCTGCTCTACTGGCCAAATAACTCTAGTATCCTGCTTTCCTGCTTTCCTGAAGCTGAACTAGATCCCTAGAGTCTGAGTTGCTGAGATACCTTTCTCCTTGGGGAGTGGAGTTATGGCTTTGCTGCCTCCTAGCCTCCCCCACCCCCCAGGGCCCAAAGGACAGCTGTGTTCCATCATTCTGGGGTACTTGTTGCTCCTGCACCTGGTCTCATAAAGTCGGGAATACTGGTGAGCCCCACCATCCCAGTGTCTAGAGTCACTACTGCATGGTGCCTTATCCCGTGGGACCCAAGTTGCCACCTAACCCTGTTGACTCAGGTTCCCAAATTGCAGCTGTACCTTTCTCCCCAGGCCCAAACCTTAGAGTATCTCTTCTTCCCTGGAGTTGGGCCAGTTCTGTGCCCTGCCTCCTGTGGGTAGAATCACAGCTACAATGCAACCTTGTGGGCCTGAGCTGCTAGAAGATGCCTCAGACTCATAGATCCTGGCTTTGTGGGCAGCCTTCAACCAACCCTGCTACAGAAAGTGAACCTGTACCCCAAGACCAGAGTGCCAAAATAGGTTCGTGAGACCCTGAGCCTAGGATGTTGACTCCACAGTTGCTTTAAGCACCTGAGTCTGGAACCTAGCACCACTGCAACTACTTGTAGGCCATGTCAGACCTGACATCAGGACGGATCCCCTTGGCTGAGTCTCCATGCTGTAGGGAAGATAAGCCTAGGAGGACCCCCAAATCCCTTGACACTGAGGACATTAGCAACCTACACCACTGCTGCTGCTGCCACAAACTTCTACAGCCTAGGCCACTGTGGCACCCACAGTTATTCTTGATGTTGTACACAAATAAAGAAGCTGCATGGAGACTATAACATTGTGCCTATCTGGAAAGAGTCACCACACCCTTCCCAACAGTCACATTAAAATGCAACTGCAGGTGAAAGTCTTTCTCTACAAAATCTAGTCTAGAAAGCTTGAAAGAGGTGATTCTTCCATCAGATGCACAGACATTGTCTATAGGAACATAAGACATGTGAAAAAGCAAGCAAATTTGATATCACCAAAGGAACACAATAACTCTATGGTAAGAGACACCAATGAAAGGGAAATTAATGAGTTCCCAGAAAGAGAATCCAAAATAATGATCTTAAGGAAACCAAAAAAGATAAAATAAAATGCGATATAATTCAACAAAACAAGGAAAACAATTCACAATATGAATGAGAAATTCAACAGAGATCGAAATCATTAAAAAGGACCAAACATAAATATTGCCACTGAAGAATTTAGTGAATGAAATAAAAAATATGATAGAGAGCTTCAACAGCAGACTTGATCAAGCAGAAGAAGAAATTTCTGAACTTGAAGAGAAGTCATTGGAAATTAGAGGACAAAAAGGATATCAGAATGAAAAAGAGTGATGAAAGCCTACAAGGCTTATGACAGGTAAGTAAGAGAACAAATATTCATATTATGAGAGTTCTGGGAGAAGAGAAGGGAAAAGGCATAGAAAACCTGAAGTTCCCAAGTCTGGGGAGAGATATGGACATCCAGATTTAGAAAGCACAAAGATCCTCAAATAGATTCAGCCACAAAAGTCCCTCCCTGAGGCATATTATAGTCAGATTATCAAAAGTCAAAGACATAGAGATAATTCCAAAAACAGCAAGAGAAAAGCATCAAGTCATATGTGATGGAATTCTCATTAGGCTAATAGCAGATTTCTCCATGGAAACCTTATAGGCCAGGAGAGAATGGAATAATGCATTCAAAATGCTGAAAGAAAAAAAATTGTCATCAAGAATACTTCAGAAATAAGGGAGAAATAAAGTCTTTTCCAGATAAGCAAAAAGTGAGTCTTTCCCAGACAAGCAAAACTTTGTAATGTCACCACTAGATTGACATTACAAAAAAGGCTCAAGGAGTCCTACATCTGGAGGCAAAAAGATGATAATCACTATCATGAAAACACACGAAAATATAAAACTCACTGGGAGAACAGTTTCACAAAAGAGAAAGGCAAAAGAATAAAATCTTATCACTATGGAAAACCATCAAACTACAATTATAAATAGTAAGAGAGGAAGAAAGGAACAAATTACATACAAAACAACCAGGAAACAATTAACAAAATGACAAGAATAAGTCTTCACCTATCCATAATAACCCTGAATGTAAGCAGATTAAATTCTCCATGTAAAAGATATAGACTGGCTTAATGGATAAAAAACACGACCCCACTATATGGTACTTACAAGAAACTCACTTTACTCGTAAAGTCACATATAGACTGAAAGCGAAGAGATGAAAAAAGATATTTCATGCAAACAGAAACCAAAAGCAAGTAGGAATAGCTATGCGAAGATTAAATAGACTTTAAAAAATGGGAAAAATATATTAAGAAAATCATAATGTAATGATAAAGAGATTAATTCAGCAATAGGATATAACAATAATAAATCTATATTCATCCAACTCCAGAACACCCAGATATATGAAGCAAATATTATTAGATCTAAAGGGAGATATATACTATAATACAATAATAGGTGGGGGCTTCAACACCAAACTCTTAGCACTGGGCAGGTCATTTAGACAAAATCAACAAAGAAACATTAGATTTAAATTGCACTTTAGACCAAATAGACTTAGCAGACATTTATAGTACATTTCATCCAACAGCTGCAGAATACACATTCTTTTCATCAGCACATGGAACATTCTCCAGGATAGACCACATGTTAGGCCACAAAAAAAGTCTAAACAAATTTAAAAGAATTGAAATCATATCAAGTATCTTTTCTGACCACAGTGGAATAAAACTGGAAATTAATAACAAGAGGAACATTAGAAATAGTATAAATTCATGGAAATTAAGCATCATGCTCTCAAATGACCAAAGAGTCAATGAAGAAACTATGAAGGAAATTTAAAAGTTTATTGAAACAAATCAAAATAGAAACACAACATACCAAAACCTTTGGGAGACAGCAAAAGCAGTTCTAAGAGGGAGGTTTATAGCAATAAACACCTACATCAAAAAAGTAAAAATATTTCAAATAACCTAACAATGCATCTCAAGAAACTAGAATAGCAAGAACAAAACAAACTCAAAAGAAGTAGGAGACAAGAAATAATAAAGAGTAGAGCAGAATAAAATAAATTGAGACTAAATAAAATACAAAATATCAACAAATGAAAGTTAGTTTTTTGAACAGATAAACAAAATTGACAAACCATTAGCTAGGCTAACCAAGAAAAAAGAAAAAATACCCAAATAAATAATATCAGAAATGAAAAGGGACAATTACAATTGATACCACAGAAATACAAAGGATCATTAGAGAATATTACAAACAACTTTACAACAAATTTGAAAAGCTAGCAGAAATATATATATTTCTGGACACATAGAACCTACCAAGATTGAACCAAATAAGAAAGAGAAAACTTAAAGAGACCTATCAAGGTTATTATTGATAGGTGAGTAATGAGATTGAATCAGTAAAAAGTCTCAACAAAGAAGAGCCCAGGACCTGACGTCTTCACTGCTGAATTCTACCAAACATTTAAAGAATAACTAATACCAATTATTCTCAAACTCTTTCAGAAAATGAAAGAGGAGGAAATTTTTCCAAACTCATTCAATGAGGTCACAATTACTCTGATACCATAACTCGGCAAGGACACAACAACAAAAAAGGGAAACCATAGGCCAATGTCCCTGATGAACATAATTGCACATGTTCTTAACAAAATACTAGCAAACCAATTCAACAATGCATTAAAAAGATTGTTCACCATGATCAAGTGGGATTCTTCTCCTGGGTGCAAAGACGGCTCAACATATGCAAATCACTAAATGTGATACATCAGTGGAATCAAGGATAAAAACCATATTTGCACCTCAATAGACACAGAAAAAGCATTGGACAAAATTCAACATTGCCTCATGATAAAGCTCTCAAGTTAGGTATAATAGGAACCTACCTCAACACAATAAAGGCTGTATATGACAAAACCCTAGCCAACATCATACCGAACGTGGAAAATTTGAAAGCTTTATGTCTAAGATCTGGAGTAAGATAAGGATGCCCTCTTTATACTTTTATTCAACACGGTACTAGAAGACCTAGCTATAGCAACTAGTCAAAAGAAAGAAATAAAGGTCATCTAAATTGGAAAGGGGGAAGTCAAATTGTCCCTGTTTGCAGGTGGCATGATCTTATATATAGAAAACCATGAAGGCTTCACCAAAAAGGCTCTTAGAACTGATAAACCAATTCAGTAAAGTTGCAGGCTACAAAAATCAACATAAAAAATCAGTAGTATTTCAATACATCCATGACAAACTAGTGGTAAAAGAAATCAAGAAAGGAAATCCATTTACAATAGACACACACATACATACAGACAGACACACAAACTAGGAATAAATTTAACCAAGGAGGTCAAAGAGCTCTACAAGGGAAAATATAAAACACTGATGAAAAAATTGAAAAAGATACACAGAAAATAGACATCCTGTGTGCATGGGTTGGATAAATTAATATTGTGAAAATGACCATACTACCAAAAGCAATCTATAGATTCAGTGTACTCCTTATCAAAATACCAATGGCATTCTTCACAGAAACAGAACAAAATTCTAAAATTAATTTGAAACTACTAATGACTTTGAATAGCCAAAGCAATACTGAGCAAAAAGAACAAAGCTGGAGGCATCAAACTACTGGACTTCAATATATACTACAAAGGTATAGTAACCTAAACAACACGGTACTGGCATAAAAGCAGACATGTAGACCAATGGAACAGAATAGAGAACCCAGAAATAAACCGATGTACTTACAGACAGTTGATTTTTGAAAAATGTACCAAGAACATTTATTGGGAGAAAGGACAGTCTCTTTAGTAAACGGTGCTCGGACAACTGGATATTTATATGCAGAAGAATAAAACTAGTCCCCCTATTTGTCACCATATACAAAATTCAACTCAAAATAGATGAAAGACTTAACTGTAAGACCTGAAACTATGAAACTATTAATAGTAGAAGGCAGTGTAGAGGAAATGCTTCAGGACGCTGATCTGAGCAGATATTTTATGGAGAAAATCTCAAAAGCAGAGGAAACAAAATCAAAATAGGACAAGTGAGATTATATTGAACTAAAAATCTTCTGCACAGAAAAATAAACAACAGAATGAAGAGACAAATTGCACAATCAAATAAAATATTTGAAAACTATTCATCCGACAAGAGATTATCATCCAGAATATACAAGGGACTCAAACAATTCAACAGCAAAAAAACAAATAATCTGATTAAAAACAGGGCAAATGAGCTGAATACAAATCTCTTAAAAGAAGACACACAAATGGCCAATAGATATATGAAAAAATGCTCAACACAACAAATTATCAGTAAAATGCAAATCAAAGCCACAGTGAGCTATCACCTCACCCCAGTTAGAACAGCTATTATGAAAAATACAAAAAATAACAGATGCTGTGAGGTTGTGGAGAAAGGGGAATGTGTGTACTCTGTTGGTGAGAATGTAAATAGTACAGCCATTATGGAGAACAGTGTGGGGGCTCCTCAAAAATCTAAAAATAGAACTACTATATGGTCCAGCAATCCCACTTCTGGGTATATATCCAAAGGAAATAAAATCAGTATGTTGAAGACATATCTGCACTCTGGTGTTTACTGTAGCATTATTCACAATGGCCAAGATACGGAATCGACTTGAGTGTCTATCAGCAGATGAATGGATAAAGACAATGTATATGCAAAGGAATACTATTTAGACATAAAAAAGAACAAAATTCTGTAATTTGCAGCAACATGGATGAGCTTGGAGGACATTATGTCGAAATATGAAAAAAAGCCAAAACAGAAAGATAAGTACCACATGTTCTCACTCATCTGTAGAAGCTAAAGTAGTTAAGCTCATACAAGTAGAGAGCAGAATAGTGGTTACTAGATGCAGGGAAGGCTGTTGGGGGATGAGAGGGAGGGCCTAGCTAATGGATGCAAAGCACAGGTCGATAGGAAAAATACATTCTAGGGTTCCATAGCACTGCGGGGTGACTCCAGTTAGCAACAATTTATTCTATGTTTTCAAATAGCTAGAAGAGTGGATTTTGAATGTCTGCAGCACAAAGAAGGAATAAATGTTTGAGGTGGCATGTAATGATTTGATCATTACATGTTGTGTACATTTATCAAAATATCACATGTACCCCATAAATATGTGTAATTGTAATGTGTTAATTAAAAAGAATACAAGCAAAAAAATGAGATACTACATGTGCCCTTGGCATTGCACCAAGGGCTTGATGAGTGCTTGGTTGTGCTGTGGTGGTCAATGCTATTATTTAATTTAATTAATTAATTTATTTATTTTTGAGACGGAGTCTCGCTCTGCTGCCCAGGCTGGAGTGCAGTGGTGCGATCTCGGCTCACTGCAAGCTCCGCCTCCTGGGTTCACGCCATTCTCCTGCCTCAGCCTCCCGAGTAGCTGGGACTACAGGCGCCCGCCACTACGCCCGGCTAATTTTTTTGTATTTTTAGTAGAGACGGGGTTTCACTGTGTTAGCCAGGGTGGTCTCGATCTCCTGACCTCATGATCCACTTGTCTCAGCCTCCCAAAGGGCTGGGATTACAGGCTTGAGCCACCGTGCCCGGCCAATGCTATTATTTTAAAGCAGTAACTGGATCATGTTCCTATCCTTTTCTGAAGCATATTAGCTGTCCAGAGTTTGGCTCTCACAGCCTTCCTGATGGGCCTCCTCCTGCCTCCTCACCACTCTGAATGCTGGTGGCTCTGGCATGCTGCAGTTCCTGTCCTTGCCTGTCACATCTCTACATCTCTGTCACCTCCCTCACCTGGCATGACCTTCTCCCCTTACTTTGCCCTAACTCATTCTTCCCACCTGGTTAGGTCAGTTGCCATTGGATAGATACTCTCTCATCCCCCATTCCAAATGACCTTCTTCTCCCTTCTGGCCCTCCCACAGCACATAGCCTGGGTCTGATTTGACTCTATTCTGTGTCTTCCTCTAAACTGTAAGTTTCTTAAGCCAGGGTCTAGTTTGATTCCTTGATTGGATGTAATATGTCTTTTGCACATTATAGCTGCTCTACATGTGGGTTGGATAAGCAACACGTGCCACTGACTTGTGACCTCCGGAGGGTCTGTGCACTGCTTTGGTACCTCCTGCTGATCTCTGTGCTGAGGCAGGTGGAGGGGGACCTCAAGCTCAACTTTGCGCTCCACCGTGCCCTGCTGGACGTTGCTACTACATCAGACCACACAGCCTGGGTCTGATTTGACTCGATTCTGTGTGTTCCTTTAAATTGTAAGTTTCTTAAGCCAAGGTATAGTTTAATTCCTTAAGTAGACTCCTCCTTGCTGAATTCCTTAAGTAGACTCCTCTTTGCTGAATTTGTCTGCGGCCTCAAAATCCTTCTGAAGGCACCACTTACTCTTAGTTGCCACAGCCCATCCATCCAAGGTTGACAGGTGACAACCAGGTCTCTCTGACCTGTACTGTGAAAAAGGCATGCTAACTTTTTCAAAAGGATTGTTTTGCTTACTTATAGATTTTAAAATATCAGATTAAAAAGGTTCGGCTTCTTTAAGAAGTCTTAAGCAAGACATAAAGTTTAAAAAATCTTGTCAGAGGTCCTGTTATGTGTCTGAATCCCGCGCTGATGCGTGTCCACTACGTTGGGAGGGCAGAGCGAGGAATGCTGTGGTCAGCTTAAGTCCTGATAGAAAAGGGGATGGTCATGAGGAAATGTGATGTGAAAAGTAAATACTCACTGGATGGGCAGATCTCAAGCTGTGAAAGACAGACATTTCTGTGTAAACCGGAGCAGAAAGATGGGTTGGATGGGGATCTCCCAGGGAGAAATGGAGTGTTACAAAACACTTTCCATTGTCTTGTTGACAATGAAAATATTACACAGCCTTTTCATACTTCAGTGTAATCCCAGAGAAATGTTTGAAGTAGGTGGAGGAACTTTCTAGAAATTACTGGAATGCTTCAAACACCTAAGGAAATGCAGTTTGGTGAGGTGAACTCTCTCACCTACGTTGCTTTATAACAATAGAAGAGGATGTGATCTCCATTTGACTGGGTGAATCAAAGCTAGGGAGGGGATGGGCTTATGTCATGCAACTAGTAACTGGAGACGCCAGAATTTGGGCCCTGTCTGGCTCTGAGGTTCCAATTCCTTTTCCTTTTCCTTTACCATGGACAGTATGTAGAGCCGTTTCTAAAATGCCTTGAGTCATCTTACTCCCTAGGCGCTTACTCCCTAGTCATCTTACAGTACTAGGCGCTGACATCGGCTAGTGACTTCCGAGTGAACGAACCCAATGTTTTGCTGAGATGGTGTTCGCAGCCCAGTCTCTTCCATATTTAGACCTTGCCCAGCTACCCCTGCCGCTTGGGATGCCCTGAACACAACCCGGGACTTACAGGACTCTGTGTCTCTGCTCCCGGGTTGCCTGCATCAGCCTTCCCCACCGTCTCTGTCTGTTGAAACCTCACCCAGTGATGCGGAGCTGGTGGAGTTTCTGGGGATGCTTTCCCAATTCCCCTCTGCAGAGTTGACCTCCTTCTCTGGGTCCTCGTGAAACTTGATTCCAGCACTGATGATTCCCTGCCCTGTACGGGAGTAGCTTATTTAGCTCTCTCGTTCTCAGTGGGCTCTCAACCCCAAGAGGTAAGGATGGAAGCTTAATCATCAGCTCCCAGGTCCCAGGACAGCATCAGTCACACAGTGGGGAACTCAGCCATGGAGAGTCGAATTCAGTGAATCATGCTTAGCCTCAGGTGAATCCAGGCCTCTAGGAATTAGCCTTAGGGACCTCACTATCTTAACTTCTTTGGGAGACCTCGGAGTGTCATAGAATAAAATCCATTACTGACATCTTCCTTGTGGTCCATGTCACCTGCCACTCGGAGACAGGGAAATTGAATTGGCTTGGTGAGGCTGCTTCTTCACAATGCCCTCCGGATGGCTCTCGGCATGGTGCATCTCTCTGCAGGTGTCCAGGCTCTTCTCAGTCCTTAGGTGGTGGAAATGATTGATCAGGACCATACTTTTCCTTTTTAAAAACAAGGATATTGTGACTTCCATTTTCTAACCCTTGGAGGTTGCTGGCTTCAGGGTCTCAGCAGTGATGCCCTGAGGCTGGCTCTGTGGCACCTGTCAGCCCCCCAGAAGTTGTCATTTGTCCTTGCTGAGCTGGGGACTGCCTCTCTCCAAGGGCTGTGCCACCATGTCTCCCTCCTGTGTTCTCTGGACAAGGTATTATACTTCATTGATCAAAAGCTCCTGCTCTCCAGAAGGCTGATTCTATTTTTCAAGAGTTGGTTTTGAGGGCAGTTTGTTTTTAACCGCTACATGTGATTGGACTTCAGTTTCATTGTTATGTATACTTAGCAGGTTAAGATGAGTTTTGATAAAAAACAACAACAGTTCAGTCTTATTTGTGACAACTTGTGTGACTAATTAATGGTCTGCAGTGCACCGTGAAACTTGCAAGGCACCACATAAACACTGAATCATAACACATTTCTTGTTTGAAATTGTATTAGCAAATTGAACATCTGTATTACAGCAATACAGCATATTAGTAACTTCAACAGCTTTTATTGATTCACCTTGTTAAGCAGGAAAATAATCCTTGTAGCTTATAAAGCTCCTGAAAGTTCTAGTAGGTGCCATTTTGGAAGTGAATTGAGTTGAATAAATGAAGGCAGATGTCAAGCATTTAATTGGCTCTTTGCTCCCAGCTGACTCTGTCAATTTTGGAACCATTGTCAGAGATGATATAACTCATCCATATGAAACTGACAAGGTGAGTTCAATGCTGTTGGTCTCCAGGGAGGAGGGGCTGGCTATGCAGAGTTAATGTTTAATACCTGGCTAATGCCACTTGTATTAGTCAGGGTTCTCTTAGAGGGACAGAATTAACAGGATACATATGGGAGATATATGTGTGTGTGTGTGTGTGTGTGTATATATATATGAGTTTATTAAGTATTTTATATATGTACGTGAAGGGGAATTTATTAAGTATTATATATATGTATAAAGGGGAGTTTATTAAGTATTAACTTACATAATCACAAGGTCCCACAATAGGCTCTCTGCAAGCTGAGGAGCAAGGAGAAGCAGTCTGAGTCCCAAAGCTGAAGAACTTGGAGTCCAATGTTTGAGGGCAGGAAGCATCCAGCACGGGAGAAAGATGTAGGAGGGGAGGCTAAGCCCATCTCTCCTTTTCACGTTTTTCTGCCTGCTTTATATTTGCTGGAAGCTGATTAGATTGTGCCCACCAGATTAAGGGTGGATCTGCCTTCCCCAGCCCCCTGACCCAAATGTTAAACTCTTCTGGCAACACCGACATAGACACACCTGGGATTAATACTCTGTATCCCTCAATCCAATCAAGTTGACATTCATTATTACCCATCACACCACTGTAGCTTGGTCTTCACAGAGTTTTCTACTAAAGTTCCTTCAGCAGCAGAGAGGAACAGGGAGAAAGGCTGTGGCAGCTGACCCCGAGTGGTCCACAACATTTGTTTTAAAATCTTGAGGCTTATGTGAAATGTTCAATTGCTTTTGTTTTCTACTCCGTGTTCACATTTTCCTCCAAATCTCCACCTAAAATGGTTTGACTGGGAAGAGGCCTCTTTTATAATTCTGTGGATTCTGGAACCCTCAGGCTCAAATACTGGCCTTGAGAGGCAGATATAAAAATGATGATCAAAGGGGTATAAAAAAGACACTAGAAAACAACCAAAGTAACTTTGGTGCTTAAAATGTGATTCTTGTACATTTTAAAATAACTAAAAGAGTAGAATCAGATTGTTTGTGACACAAAGGATGTAATGCTTCAGGGGACATATACATCATTTTTTGTCTCCCCCCCCCCTCTTTTTTAAGACAGAGTCTCACTCTGTTGTCCAAGCTGGAGTACAGTAGTGCACCCATGACTCACTGCAGCCTTGACCTCTAGGACTCAAGTGATCTTCCAGCCTCAGCCTCTCAAGTATTTGGGATGACAGGCGTGTGCCACCACACCCAGCTAATTATTTTGTATTTTTCACAGAGATGGGGTTTCGCCATATTGCCCAGGCTGATCTTGAACTCCTGGGTTCAAGCGATCTGCCCACCTCTGTCTTCCAGAGTGTGGGATTACAGATGTAAGTGCTCTGCTGGATACTCCATTAATATGCATTGCATGGCTGTATCAAAACATCTCAGATATCCTATACATATATACATTTACTACGTACCCACAAAAATTAAAAATGGAAAAAAAATTAAAAAGAAAAAAAGTTAAAAAGAAAAGAATTTAATTTTTAAGCAAGGAAAAGAAAATTGCTGAGTTGAGACAAGGGGCAGAGACCATGATTGGATTTAGGGCGACCACTCAGTAGGGATGGATTGGCAGCGGAGACCGAGGTGGGGACCAGATGATGCGCTGTCTCAGCCATCAGTGGAGATTGTGGTGGCCTCATCCAGCTGGGATCTGGGGCTGGAACCAAGAGGACAGATTTTGTTATGAAGCAGCAGGAGGAACTGATGGGACATGGTGATGCCAGCATGAGAGGAAGAGGAGAAATCAACTCAATGATTAGTAGACACTGAGCACTTCTT
Organism: Piliocolobus tephrosceles; assembly: GCF_002776525.5. Lineage (NCBI taxonomy): Eukaryota > Metazoa > Chordata > Mammalia > Primates > Cercopithecidae > Piliocolobus > Piliocolobus tephrosceles. The sequence continues at coordinate 130,136,597 of NC_045439.1, forward strand.
GGGTGCCAGGCGCTATGCTGGGCATTTCAGTTCCTCATGGGAACTTCCTAGCCACCTGGCGTGATCGGTTTGGGCAACTCCGATGAGGAATATGGGGCTTAGTGAAGTTGAAGTCATGTCCAGTTCTCCCCTGCTGAGCAGCGGGACCTATGTCTACACTTGGAATGGTTCCGGGGATGCTTCTGAGGCAGAGTCAGCAGGCCTTGGGGATGCCTGGGGTAGGAGTGGGGAGAGAAGGGGGGATTTCCCTACCCTTCTCTTGTAAATCTTAGCCCCAGGACCTTCTCATCCAAAGACACTCCCTCCACCCCATGTGATTCACCCATTCTTAACACCAGACCCATCTCCAGCCTCTTAGAAGGAGCTCTGACTTAGGAGTCTAGTGACCCAGGGCTGAACCCCACCTCAGCCCCTTCTAGTTGATTGCCTGCAAGTCACTTCACCTCTCAGAGCTTCAGCATCCTCCTTAGAAAGATGCTGATAACAGTTTCATGGTGAGGATGAAAGAAACTCAAGTAAAAGAAGGCAGCACCAAGCCCAAGGCCAAGGTGATGCTCAATACACAGGTATTACGTCAGTTTAATGTGCTTAGCTCATGTTGAATTGTACTAAATTGGGGAAATTCTGGGCTGTGGCACATGTTTTTGACATGAAAAGAGTTGGCTGGGCATGGTGGCTCATGCCTGTAATCCCAGCACTTTGGGAGGCTGAGGCAGGCAGATTACTTGAGGTCAGGAGTTTGAGACCAGCCTAGCCAACATGGCGAAACCCTGTTTCTACAAAAAATACAATAATTAGCAGGGCATGGTGGCTCACACTTGTAGTCCCAGCTACTTGGGAGGCTGAGGCAGGAGAATCGCTTGAACCTGGGAGGTGGAGCTCACAGTGAGCCAAGATTGTGCCATTGCACTTTAGCCTGGGTGACAGGGCAAGACTCTGACTCAAAAAAAGGTAATCCTTACTCATTGGATTTGTCAATATTGGTGTGTATCCTGCTGTGTCCCCAAACATTGGGATATATCCTGTTTTGCGTCAACAATAGGCCACCTCTGAAACATCTGTGAAGCCCCCTTCATGTGAGAGTGGTCAATCTTTCCTGTTCAGTAAATTCAGCTCTAAAAATATCATCTGCTTTCCCCACAAATCATCTTCCCTTTGCACCTTGTCAGTGGCTCTGTGCTGCGAAGCTGCCCCTCTGTTGGCCAGTTTCCTGTGTGCACATCATCCTCTCTTGGCTTTCTCTCCAGTTGTGGCTGTTTACATAAAAGGATCCTTGTGGTCCACTGAAGATGCACTAAGAACCTCTGATCCCGCAAGAGAAGGGTTGATGAAGGTGAGTTGATGCAATTTTAAATGAACATTGTAAAAGAGGTTTTAAAAGTCACAGTGCTTACTTGATAATTTGATAATTTAAAACAGTCTAGCCATGTCTTCATTTCCTAGTACCATAGAGTACCACAAAACAGAAATGTATTGTCTCACAGTTCTGGAGGCTGGAAAGTCTGAAATCAAGCAATCGACAGGGTTGTTTTCTTTTGAGGGCTGTAAATGAGAATCTGTTCCTGGCTTCCCTCCTAGCTTCTAGTAACCTCAGGGGTTTCTTGGCTTGTAGATGACCTTCTCTTTGTATTTCCACATTGTTCTCTATATGTGTGTCTGTCTCTGTCAAAATCCTGCTTTTTTATAAGGACACAAGTCATATTGGATTAGAGACCAACTGAATCCCCTCATGTTGGTTGATCAGCAGACTCTATTTCCAAATAAGGTCACATTCACACAACTGGGAGTTAGGACATCAACAGCTTTTTGGGGGTGATAATTCAATCCATAACACCCTACTAGCAAGGAAAACAGCACTCAGTGCTATGTATAACAGATATCTGGCTACTGATAAGTCTATTTTACTTTCCTGAGTGGCCCCTCATGTCTAAGTTTTAAAACTTTAATATACACCATCTGTCTGTTGTATGGGAAACTTCTGCTTAGTACATTCAGGTAACGTTTATTGGCACTTAGCATAAATTAGAATTATAGCAGATATTATCCTGTATGTTACCTGAGACTCTAGAGAGCTTATCTAATGTCAGAACCTTCAAGGTATTTGTTTTGCAGATGAACACATTGAAACTGAGTCACACAGCCAGTAAGTGATTTAGCTGGGTACAAACATCTGTCTCCTTGACATCAGACCTGGTGATCTTTGAAGAGCTGTGCCTCTGTTGAGCAGTTGTAAAGCAGAGACCTGCAATGGCAGGTGTGAAGGCAGGAGCCAAAGGAGCTTCTCAGAGGTCCAGGTGGTGTCCGTCCTCTTGGCTGAACTTTGGCTGGGGCCGAGGCTAAGGAGGAAGCCAGTACTTAGCTGAGAGTTTGGACTGTGTGCCTTACATTCACCTATTTTCATTTGATTGGTATATTTATCTTAATTCCATAGGTGGGAAGAAGGATGATGCTTCCCTGCAGTCTTGAAATGTGTGATCTTGTTTACAGTTGTCTGGCATGCCATTCAGTTCCCTTCATAGAGCCCTGTAAATAATGAAAGAAATACCAGTTTTCTTTCAGGTTCAGTATGGAGAATGGCTAAGAAACAAAATACAATTAAAAGATAAAGAAAAAAAGTCAAGACCTGAAGTTCTGCAGACAGAGAGGGGAAATAGTCTCAGGCACAACACTTCAAAGATCTCCAGCCTGATGTCAAGGAAATGGAAGTTTGTACCCAGCTACCTCACTTACTGGCAGTGTGACTCAGCCTCAATGTCTTCATCTACACAACAAATACCTCAAAGGTTCTGAAATTAGATAATCCCTATAAGAGGTCTCAGGTAATGTTCCCAAGTTGTTAATCCAGGTTTTATTTTATTTTTATTTTTTTTCTGCTGAACAATTAAAAAAATTAGTTCTTGATTTTTTTCTAAACAAGAGCTTCATTAAGATAAATTCACACATCATAAGCTTCATTCTTTTAAAGTGCACAATGCAGGGAGTTTTAATACATTCACAACATTGTATATCAATCACCATTAATTCCAGAACATTTTTATCGTTTTAAAAAGAAGCTTTCTACCCATTATCATCACTCCTCACTCCTGTCTTTCCCCAGTCCCTGCAAACCACTAATCTGCTTTCTGTCTTTATTGATTTGCCTATTCTAGATATTTCCTATAAATGGAATCATATGACAGGTGGTCTTGTGTAAACAGCCTCTTTAACTTGACAAAATCTTTTCAGAGTTCATCCACTGTAGCATGCGTCAGTACTTCATTCTTTTTTTTGGGGTGAATAATAGTCCATTTTATGGATATACCACATTTCATTTGTCCATTTTTCAGTTGATGGACATTTGAATCGTATCCACTTTTTGACTATGATTAATAATACTTCTATAAGCATTTGTATGTAAGTTTTTGTGAGGATACATATTTTCAGTTCTCTTGAGTATGTATCTAGGAGTGGAATTGCTGGTCATGTGGTAACTCTATGTTTCATATATTGAGGAATTGTCCAACTACCTTCCCCAGCAGCCACACCATTCTGTACTCTCAACAGCAGTGTCTGAGGGTTTCAATCACTCCATATCCTCACCAGCACTTGTTATTGTCTTTTTAATGTTCTCCATCCTAGTAGGTGTGAAGTAGAATCTCACTGTGGTTTTAATTTGCATTTCCATGATGGCTAAGGTTGGTGAGCATCTTTTCATGTGCTTATTGGCCATCTATAGATCCTCTTTGGGAAAATGTTTATGAAGATCCTTGGCCCACTTTTTAATTGGGCTATGTGACTTTTTACTATTGGGTTTTTCATATGCAGAGTTTCATATGCAGGGTTTTTTCATATGCATAATCCTTATCACATATATGATTTGCAATTATTTTTTTTCCCATTCTATGAGTTGTCTTTTTTAGGTCTCATTTTAATTGACTTGGTAGATATTATTTTGAAAAGGTTTTTCTTCCAGCACATTAGAGATGGCCTGAGATTCAGCGAGTGAGTGTGATGTACCCAGTGTGGTGCTTGGCATCTTGGTTTGCATTGCTGTCCCAGCTCTGGTGCCGCAGGTGGGCCAGGTGCCACTTAATGATTGACTGTTCTGAATGCTATGAAGAATGTGAATGGCTCTTTAAATAATTTTTTCAGAACAAGAGTTGTTACTTCCTTCATTTGTCATCTCTTCTAAGTTTAAATGAGAAACCCCCCACATTTTCTGAAAATGTGGCCTATATTATGAACAGAAAGAAACTTGGGTGTTATTTCCACTTAATGAACCATGTTGTAAAGATCGATCCTACCCCAGCTGTACAAGGGAATATTTCCCCTCTCTGTTTGTAGAACTTTAGGTCTTGACTTTTCTTCTTTTTCTTTTAATTACTTTTTGTTTCCTAGCCAGCTCTTCTTCACAAATTACCAAAAAAACCCCACAAGATTTCTTAATGTTTTTCCTGTTAACTTAATTAGTGGTCCTAATGAGGGATGTGAACTGGAACTTAGTTTTGTGTTTTCAGAAACATTTCTGAGTCAAAATCACATGTCACACATTTTCCTCCCCCGTAATGAAATTGGACAAATGAAGTACATTTTCTTTCTCCACCTTTTTCTCCTGCCAGTTTTTGATTGGATATTTCCCTTCTGCCAGATGCAATCTGCTTTTGTCTTCTGGCTTTCTTCTGAACTTTTTGGTTTTATAAGTTGAAAAATATAACCTCCCCCACGACACCAATCTGATTTTGTGACTAGCTAGTTATTCTTAATGTCTGAACTTGATTTGGCTGCTGCTGTCTGAGATACAAAATGTGATGGCTTCTCAGAGCCAAGCTAGTGTGGTTTTCACTAATCTTTTTCTCATTTAAGATTTAACTCCAGATGAAGGTGAAATATTTTACATTCTGGCCAATTCGTAAGTTTATTGGCACTGAACACTTCGTGCCATTTGCTGCAAGCTGCCTTATTTTTATTACCAGAGCATTTGAAAAACATGCACGTATTTTAGAGACCACATGAAGGATTTTCTCCCTTGACTGGAGGGGGAAACCAAGACTCAAAGAGGTTGTGAATTGCTGAAGATCTCCCAGCAAATCCAGGGTAACAACCCACAAACCACAAACGATGAGGATGATAATCCAAGGGTCAAGTATTAAATATAAAATGAAGTATTAACATTTGTATTATCCCCTTTCCCTAAATCTCATTTCTAATGGACGAAGATGAAGAAGGAAACCGCTGGCTGGACTGGAAAGCCCCAGTCTGTTGTTTTGTGCCTGCCTCTGACAGATCCCTTGTCCAGCTGTCTCAAGTCCTCTTTGAAATGAGGCAGGGAAATCAATAAATGTAATCACCCTCTTTGAGCTTCAATTTCCCCACCTATGAACCAGGACCTCCCCAGCCAGGTGGTGAGAATCAAATGGGAGCATGTGGGTGGATGTCATGGACCAGTTAGTGGCCTTGTTGATCTGGAGGTAATGCATAGGATGAAGTGACAAATACACACATGCAGAGGCTGTCACGTAGCAGTGTTGCAGAGTAAATTCCAATACAACAGCATTGTCACTTCATAAACAGCTGATTGGTTTCACCTCGTGCCACATTTTAGCAGTTGCTCGTGACTGTCTGAAGGGCTGCGTTAAGGAGGCTTCCGAGACCGTGTCCGTGCTTAGCTGGACAGATAGGTCTGCTCTGAATCCAGGGGTGGGAGACCTTGGTTTCTACCACCTATTTGCCATCCATGGGCTACACAAATGCACAGCATTTTAATAGGCAGGAGTGTGAAGTCATTTTGACTTGCAAAGGGGAAAGCTTCTAACTGTGTGGGCCTGACTTTGACCACAATACAATTTCCTCACTTGTGATAACTTTGCTACAGGCAAGAGATGGTTCAATTTTACAGCCTTAGAAGGGGTGTGCCCCGAGTCCCTGTAATTCTCTGGGATTAGGATGCCAGTGTGTGCTCCAACTCTGTCACAAGCCGTTGAAACTCACCTGCTTTTGGTGTAGCAATTGATCTCCCACATTATTTACCCTCCTTCTGATGGCCAGAATTCCGGGGCCTGCTGTCATGAAAATGGCAGATTGGGTTTATTTCAGGACACATCCAGCGGGTCAGTTGAAATGGGTTGCCCAGTCCCCCAGTGTTAAATTCCTGTTTTGTTACCATGTGATGGATTGTGCTTTGTCGTCTCACATTCCTGGTCTGTGGTCTTGAGGACCCAGGGGCCGCCCCTGGCATTGTTCTCTGCTCCTGGAGGCCGCATGGTGTGAAAGGTGATTTGTTTTTCTAAGACCAGCCCAGCGGGCACAAAAGAACCAGCGGGTAGGCAAGTGTAGGAGCAAAACTGCAAGTTTATTTTGGTAACCTAAGGTGTGGGGGTGCGATCAGGTAAATCTTGGTCTCTTCGGATTGACGTCACCTGGCACATGCCCAGTTGATCTGCACCTTCCCGGGCGCCGGCTGCATTTTCGCGCGCGCGGGAAGAGTTAGTGAAGAACCCGGAAGTGCGCCATCCTGCCTCCGTTCGTCCAAACAAAAGGTCAGTGGTGTGGAAGCCTCTGTGAGATGCCATGATTCACGTTTTGGATCTTTGAGCACAAAACGAATCTTCGATAGAGGAGCTCACACCTGGCCCCAACGTGTGGGTCATGTCCAAGCCCAGAATTTATTGCATATGATTTTCCTCTCTTGTCTCATGTGATTATTGTTGCTCTTTTCTTTCTTTCTTTTTTTCCAAAGGTTCAGTCGTTTGGGGAAAGGATTGTGCTTTTCATTCTAAACGTCATTATTTTTGGAAGACTGGAGAGAAATTTGGATGATGATGACATGTTTTTTCTACCTCACTCTGTGAAGGAACAAGCTAAAATCCTGTGGAGGCGTGGAGCGGCTGTTGGGTTTTACACAACCAAGATGAAAGGTGAGGGATGCAAGGCCATCACTTCAGGCTGGACTGAGCGGGGCTCTCTAGGGCTCTGCCTGGCCTGGAGGGTTCCCTCAGCACCAGCTGTGTGGAGAGAATCTTCTCTTCTGAATTAAGTTGGGTGTAAATGAACCCCATGTATGGATTCCATTTCCACCACATTTTTCATCTCAGTGGCAAACATGGTCAAAAGCATGTCCCTTTGATTTCCAGGCAGTGCCATGTCCCCTCTAAAAAACACCTAATTGTAGTTAATGGTATAAAATTCATTTCTTTCCTTCAGTGTTATTAGTTAGTTGTCAGGAAAAATACCAGTGCTAATAGCTGACATGTGGAGCAAAAGCACCTTGGATGCCAAGATTTATAGACATTACCTCAGAAGAGAGGGAGTCCGGCCATGATAACAAGATTAGGGTGAAAATCTCTGACTTGAAGGGCAGTCGCCAGTGATAAGTGTGGGACTAGTACCATTTTGCTGAACGGATTTGTCTCGTCTTTTTTTTTTTTTTTTTTTTTAATTTTTTGAGGCAGGGTCTTGCTTGATGTCGCTCAGGCTGGAGTACAGTGGCACGATCACGGCTCACTGCAGCCTCAACTTCCCTGGGCTCAGGTGATCCTGCCGCCTCAGCCTCCTGGGTAGCTGGGACTCCAGCCACATCTGGCTAATTTTTGTATTTTTTGTAGAGATGGGGTTTTGCCATGTTGCCCAGGCTGGTCTCGAGCTCCTGAGTTTAAGCCATCTGCCTGCTGCAGCCTCCCAAAGTGCTGGGATTGCAGGTGTGTGCCACTGCGCCTGGCCACCGGTTTTCTTCTTTAAAGTTGCTTTCTTTTTTTCATTCTTTCTTTTCTTCTGTCTCTCTCTCTCTCTTTTTTTTTTATTGAGATGGGATCTCTTTGTCATCCAGGATGGAGTGCAGCGTCGTGATCATAACTCACTGCTGCCTCAAATTCTTGGGCTCAAGTGATCTTCCTGCCTCAGCCTCCCAAAGTGCTGGGATTACAGGCATGAACCACCATGCCTGGCCTCTTTATTTAATTTTTAAAGGCTGTCAACATCTCTCACCTAACTAATTCCAGCTCCATCATTTGGTTGTCAAAAAGTTCTCAATTTTAAGAAAAATCAATCCACTCAGTAAACTGCCATGGATGTACTATGAGTTAGATGTTTTTCTCCGGTGCTAAAGATGCTGAGTTTAGTTCTGAGCCATGTTCACATTGTGTGTGTGTTTGACCTGTCCAGGATGCGATAAATTTGTGTTTCTCACCTTTTTGTTTTTTCCTCAGTGAGATACAGCAGTTTCTCATCCAGACCACTTCTTCATTTCTTGGTTAATTATTTGCAAAGTCAGTCGTAGCTTTAGCCCCTGTGGCTTTCATCTCCTTTCCTCACGACAGCCTTTGCCCTCAGATTTTGATGCCCTTTCACTTTTTTGAGTGGTCATGTTCTTTCGCCATTTAAGATAGACCAAGGGATCTAGAGAAAAATTAAAATGAAAAGGAAGCTTTTTGTAACTCCTGTTTCCTGGGAGACTCATCAGTGGCCATTTTCTACCAAATGGCTGTTTTTGAATCTGTAACCAAATCATTTGTGGTGTAGACATCCTACTAATAATAACAAAAACTGTTAGATTCCAGCTTGATGTGTGAAACCACAGGTAGGTGGCAGAAAGAGCTTGACCTTGGTCTTGCCTAGTCCTGCTACTATTCCTGGAGGCAGTGATACCAAGGGTCCTGATTCTGGGGAGGGATGCAGGGGTTGTCTGCAACTGCCCTGCTCTTCCCCAGGCAGATTCAGAGCCTTGGAGGAGAGGGAGGACCTAAGGATGCTGAGCTGAGGCAGATCAGACTGGGTGCTTGAATTCTGCCTTTTCATTTCTGATGGATCCCACAAATTCAGTGAAAAGTTCCCTGAAGCTGCTTGTGAGGTCACATTATTTTCATCAATGAACTGGTTTTTGAAGTGGCAATGGACTGTTAGTTACTCGGCAATTTATTTTTTTTCCTGAGTAAGGGTCACACTTTCCTGTTTCTTTGCATATTTAGTAATTTTTGGTTGATAACTAGTCATTGCAGCAACTAATTTTTTTTTCCTGAGGATTTTGAGATTTTTGTTTTAGCAGGCATTGAACTTGCCTGGATTTAAACTGCAATCACCTCCCTCCTTTGACATGTGGGTATTACAGGTCTCTCCCTTAACATGTGGGGACCACAATTCAAGATGAGATTTGGGTGAGGACACAGAGGTCTAATCCTGTGTAGTTCCATCTTTCAAGAGTGGGTATCTCCTGAGCTCTGGCTTCTTTTGTGCTGGATCCCTTGGGGTCTGCTGCACTCATATGTAGACTAGCTATAAGCCAGATTTGGGAAGTTTATGCTCTGAATTTGGGTCTCACTAATTCTGTGGTCCTCATGCTGCTAGGGCTTCCTCATTAAATTTCTGCTTATTTTCACATCCTGAATTCTGATATTTGACACATTTAGCTGGTAAGGCTGCAGTTTTTCCCACCAATGTTTTTTTTTTTTTGTAGCCTTGCAGGTGGAATTAATCCTGTGGCTGGTAAGCTGTAAACTCACAGGTTCTACCAATTTCGGTTGCAGTTTTCTGAAAGTAAATTTTCCTCTGGCTTCTTTTTTGTTTTTTTCTGAGATGGAATCTCACTCTGTTGCACAGACTGGAGTGCAGTGGCACAATCCTGGCTCACTGCAAGCTCTGCCTCCCGGGCTCACGCCATTCTCCTGCCTCAGCCTCCTGAGTAGCTGGGACTACAGGCGACCACCACCATGCCTGGCTAATTTTTTGTATTTTTTTTAGTAGAGACAGGGTTTCACTGTGTTAACCAGGATGGTCTCGATCTCCTGACCTCGTGCTCCCAAAGTGCTGGGATTACAGGCATGAGCCACTGCGCCCAGCCAATTTTCCTCTGGCTTCTCTCTGCTTTTGGATGTCTTGCAGTTTCTTTAAATATTTTATTAAATTTATTTTTTAATAGTTATTATATATAGGGATTTGCATGACCACTTCATCTCACCAACATTATCTAATATTCTGTTCATGCATAGATCATAGAACTTTGTTCCTTGCCTTCCCATCTCTTCCTGTAAGTTGAGAGAGGGATCTATTTAGATGAATTAAAAAACGGTTGCTATGCATGCAGGTAAATTAAACAAAAAGTAATTTTGATGGTGATTAGGTATATTTTATGATATTTTGTTATTTTACGTATGTAAGTTAAGAAAATTTGCCAGTGAGTACATGTGGTTTAATTGACTATAGGAAGGGTTTGTAGTTCAAAAGTTCAGAACAGTTACTGATGTTTCTTCAGCCTTGGCTCTGTCTTGGTGCCTGCCACAGTGTTATGTGGTGGTGCTGTATTGGTGTTTGAGAGATAGGCACAGCAAATGGCATGCTTCCTCACTTTTCAGTACAACAGTTTCTCTTCATAAGCTTAGATCCATATGATTCAGAATGTCTGTTAATTTAGCCTGGGCTTGGCTGAAGTTTATAATTTCATTCTGTGAGGAAAACAAAATGTACAAATTCATTTCATAAATAGGATCACAGGGGCCAGGTTTTACCTACTGATATGGTTTGGATTTGTGGCCCGGCCCAAATTTCATGTCCAATTGTAACCCCCAGTGGTGGAGTGGGGGCCCAGTGAGAAGTAATTGGGTCATGGGGTGGACTTCCCCCTTGCTGTTCTCATGATGTGAATGAATTCTCAAAAGTTCTAGCTGTTTAAAAGTGTGTAGTACCTCCCCCTTCAGTCTCTCTTCCTCCTGCTCTGGCCATGTAAGATGTGCCTGCTTCCTCTTTGCCTTCTGCCATGATTGAAAGTTTCTTGAGGTCTCCCCAGCCGTGCTTCCTGTATAGCCTGTAGAACCCTGAGCTACTTAAACCTTTTTTCTTATAAATTACCCAGTTTCAGGTGTTTCTTTATAGCAATGTGGGAACAGACTAATACGCCTACTGAAGGGTATACGTTGTTTCTTTTCTTTCTTTCTTTCTTTTTTTTTTTGAGATGGAGTCTTGCTTTGTCACCCAGGATGGAGTGCATTGGCACAATCTCTGCTCACTGTAACCTCTGCCTCCCAGGTTCAAGCAATTCTCCTGCCTCAGCCTCCTGAGTAGCTGGGATTACAGACATGTGCCACCACGCCAAGCTAATTTTTGTATTTTTAGTAGAGATGGGGTTTCACCATGTTGGCCAGGTTGGTCTCGAACTCCTGACCTTGTGATCCGCCCTCCTCAGCCTCCCAAAGTACTGGGATTACAGGCATGAGCCACCGCACCTGGCAGAGTATACATTGTTTCTAAGCATTTTAGCTATGCCTTTTCTGTCTGCTTGTAACTTTAAATCTTATTTTTTACTCTTTTAGTAACTCGTAGTATATTTATAAAATGAATAAAAAGTGTATAAAATGAATAAAATAGACAAATAGATCTACACAAAGTAAACATTAACTTTGGTAGATTTCAGTGTAGTTCATAACAAGCATATTTGCCCTTATTCCCCCAGAGCTGCTCAACTACCAAAAATTTAAAAAATATTTTTAACTGAGATTTTATTATGTTGACATTTGTTTCTCATTCCACATCATCTTCAGCCAAGCTCTGAGCACTTACAATTCTCTGACTAATTGTTGGGAGCTTAGTCAGAAGCATCTGGAACACTGGTGGTGGAAGAGTTTGCTGTAAGACCTGCAATAACTGCTGTGGCTGTCCACACACAGCAATTGCATTTGTGAGATGGTCTACGCCCTTCTCATATTCACCTTGAGCTAGTAACTCTTCACCAAGCTGTATTTCTTCAAGGAAGAACTTCTGAACAGCTTCAGCATCTTTAAGGTCAGGTAACTTGGAAAGCCCAGCTCTCTCCTTGGCAAGCTTCTGTTTCTTTCTTCATTCTGGAAGCCTGTTCTTCACTTCGTCTTTTGCAGTTGAAGTAGATGCAGAACCCAATAAAAAGGGCTCTGCAAACACTGGTGGCGACGGCGCTGTTCCGACCCACCATCTTCTCTACGACGCTGAGTGTGGACGGTGGCTGCAGGGACGGCGAAGGAGCGGTGGGCCACGAACCCTCAGAGCGGTGGGCGCAGCTCACACCCCACGGCCGCAGGCCAGGAACTATATCTTATTTTTAAAAGTTGTAGAGTAAAATTCACTTTTGGGGGGCTTTACAACTCTGTGAATTTTAACCCATGTATAGGTTTGAATAACCACAACCACAATGAAAATAAACAATAGTTTCATTACCTCCCCCATACACTTCATCCCCCCTCCCCATAACCCCAGCAACCCCTGGTCTGTTCTCCATCACTACAGTTTTGTCTCCTTTAGAATATCCTATATGTGAAATCAGGCAGTGTTTAGCCAATGGAGACTGACTTCTTTCACTCAGCATTGTGCCTTTGAGATTCATCCACAATAACGTGTGTATCAGTAGTTTGTGGCCCATTACTGCTGAAGAGCCCAGTCAGTTTTCAAACAAGTGAGTGCTTTTATATAGAATAAATAAGATGTTTTCAGGTAGACCCCTCTTTGGACACATTTTGCTAATAGGGTGGTTTGAGTTTCTCCCTTTGTTTGATGGTTCTGTAATTGTCTTTCTGACAAAATATTGACACTTCAGCCATTTCACTATTTCATGTTGAAATTTTCCCTAGGTAATCAAAATTGTGAGGTTTTTCTTTAACTTTTGCTTTAACACCACCATTCCACAAAACTGTTAGCATTCAAGGGAAGAAAATACTGGACTAGGGATTGGAGAGTCGGTCAATTTAAGGCAGAGCTAGTAAGTATTTTGGTTTTGTACAAAAATCTGAAAAGAACACCTTTGCATTTCAGATTCCTGAAAGCCCAACACAAATGATTCCTGAAAGTCCTTGAACAAATGCAAGGGCAACACTTAAAAATATTAAACTAGGTGATTTGGAGCCCAGGCAAGCATGGGACCTGTGAGATGACAGTGACACTGTGGAGTCGGCCTCAGCCCTGCCTGTCACCAGGGCCTTCTGTTCTCTGTCTTCCCCAGACACCAGGCCCACAGGGACCTCCTGTACTATTGTCCCATCAAGCAGGGACCGCCTTGCCGTCTTCCGGACTTTAGTAGAAGCATAGCAAAAAATGGAGGGGCAAGAGTGCAGTGTTGTTTCAGGTACCAAGTCTGCCACCCAGAGAGAAGGGACTTGCCACTGCAAGGAACAGAAGTCTACTCCTGGAATTACAAGAAGGGAGGGCACTGGAAGAGGGCAGGGGAAGTTCGTGGGGTGCTGCCTGGCTTCTAAGGCTAGGATGGTGACCCCACAGCTGCTAGTGGCATGCTACTCTTCTAGTCTCTTTGCAGACCAGCTTCCTTTACTTACTGAAGTTTCTTGCTCCCTTAGAATGTTGACTTTAGTTTGCTGTGATGCCAGCCTGGCTTCTAACTGTACTGCTTTCAAGGACCAGGACCTACTATAGTGCTAGTCCAGCTGGCTGGTGGATTGGTTTCTTATAGATGGATCATGGGTCCACCTTTTGCTCAACTGTGGTCAAGTGGGCTGGGTGCTGTGGATCAGAGACAGCTGTCTAGCCCTGTCTGTTTAACTGAGGCTATGGTGGGGCAATTTTAAAGAAGAGCTACGGGTTTGGCAGATATCCCATAATAATCCATGGAGGAATCCTGGTGGTCTTGCCTAAAAGTATTCTGGTGTCAACCTGGGCTGGAATACTCTTAGTCAAGACCACCAGGCAGCCCTTTGTTGACAACTCTAATTTTTAGAGCCCCCCTTCCAGAGGACACAGCTTTGTGCTGCTCATGAAGTGTAGGATACAGGAATCCTGGGCTCTTCCCCAGACCTACTGAATCAGAAACTCTGCAGTGGGGCCCAGCAGTCTGTGTTAACAAGTCCTGCAGGTGATTCTCATGTACTCTAAAGTGTGAGAACCACTGACCTAGGCACACATTCTCAGCAAGGAGGTATTGCCCCCAATGAGACAGTGATTTGTTTTTGGGGAGCAAAAAAATCCTAGATATTTACAGTGGTTTGTGGCTTTTCAAAGATCAACATTATTTAACAAAGTCTTATTTTTTATCAGTATTTAATTAAAAATGTCTTAAAAGGCTACTTGAATTGGCCATAATGAAAAATGTTTAAGAAACACTGATCTAGGGTATATAATTCGAACTGGGCTTTCCACCTGTGGAGTAGGCATGAGTTCAGCATTCCTAGGTAATGATGAATCTCAACTGTTTTGCTAAATGACTGTAGCCATTTATATTCTCACCAGCAGAAGGTTGGAGGCTTTGTTGCTCCTTATCTTTGCCAACACTTGGTATTGTCCAGTGTTTTAGTGGTTGCTGATCTGAGGCTAAGAAATGGTATCTTATTTTAAAGCCTTTTTCCAATTGTTTCTAATATATAGTTTTTTTTTTTTTTTTTGAGATGGAGTTTTGGTCTGTTGCCCAGGTGTGCAGTGGCGTGATCTCGGCTCACTGCAACCTCCGCCTCCTGGGTTCAAGTGATTCTCCTGCCTCGGCCTCCTGAGTAGCTGGGACTACAGGCACACGCCACCATGCCTGGCTAATTTTTTGTATTTTAGTAGAGACAGGGTTTCGTCATGTTGACCAAGCTGGTCTCGAAATCCTGAGCTCAGGCAATCTGCCTGCCTCGGCCAATATATAGATTTTTAAGTATTGATTTTGGGTTTGTCAGCCTTGCTAAAATCTCCTATTAATTCTATAATTTGTTGATAGTTTCTTTCCTTTTTGTTTCCAATTTTTTTATTGTAGTAAAATACACATAAAATAAAATGCATCTTACTTATTTTTAAGTGTATGGTTCAATGGTATTAAATATATTGATGATGTTGTATAACCATCACCACTCTCCATCTCCAGAACTCTTTCCATATTATAAAATGGAAACTGTACCCATTAAACAATAACTCGCCATTTCACTCTCTCTCTAGTTCTTGAAACTACCATTTTACTTTGTTTGAATCTGACGATGTTAGGTGCCTCATATAAGTGGAATCACTCAGTGTTTTTCCATCTGTGACTGGCTTATTTCACTTAGCATAATGTCCTCCAGTTTCACCTGTGTTATAGCATGTGCCAGAATGTCCTTCCTTTTTAAAACTGAATAATATTCCACTGTATGTATATGCCACATATTGCTTATTGATTCATTTGTTAGTGGACACTTGGATTGCATCCATGTTGTAGCTGTTGTGAATAATGTTGCTGTAAACATGGATATACAAATATCTCTTTGAGAGTCTGGTTTAGGCATATACTCAAAACTGGAATTGCTGGATCATGTGGCAATTCTAGGTTTCATTTTTTGAGGAATTGCCGCACTGTTTCCCATGGTGGCTGTACCACCTTACATTTTTACCAACAGTGCACAAGGGTTGTAATTTCTCCCCATTTTTCCTAACACTTATTTTTTTGTGGTAACCATCCTAATGGATATGAAGTGGTACCTCGTAGTTTTGATTTGCATTTCCCTAAAGATTACTGAGCATGTTTTTACATGCTTATTGGCCATTTGTATATCTTCTTTGGAGAAGTATTTATTCAAATCCTTTACCTATTTTTTGAATTGGTTGTGTGTACGTAATTTAAAAAATTTTTTTAAATTACGTAATCTATACACATTTCTTTTTTACGACAGAGTCTCACTGTTTCACCCAGGCTGGAGTGCAGTGGCGCGATCTCGGTTCACTGCAAGCTCCCCCTCCCGGGTTCATGCCATTCTCCTGCCTCAGCCTCCTGAGTAGCTGGGACTACAGGCGCCCGCCACCACGCCCAGCTAATTTTTTGTATTTTTAGTAGAGATGGGGTTTCACTGTGTTAGCCAAGTTGGTCTCGATCTCCTGACCTTGTGATCCACCCGCTTTGGCCTCCCAAAGTGCTGGGATTACAGGAGTGAACCACCACGCCTGGCCATAATCTATACATATTTCAAGACATCATGTTGTACACCAAAGATATACTCAATATTTTCTGGCAATTAAAAAATATTAATTTAAAAAATACTCATATTCAAACTGTGAATTTATCTCAAATTCATACAAAGCAAAATGGTGGTTTCAAGAACTAGAGGGAGAGGGAAACAGGGAGTTATTGTTTAATGGGTACAGAGTTTCCATTTATAATATGGAAAGAGTTCTGGACATGGATGGTGATGATGGTTACATAACATTATTCATATTTAAAGTTTTTTAAATTGACAGATATATATATATTTTTTGGTGTACAACAGGATGTTTTGAAATATGTCTAGATTGTGGAATGGCTAAATCAAACTAACTTACCTCACACATTTATCAGTAATTTGTAGTGAGAACACTTAAAATCTACTCTCATAACAATTTTCAAGTATACTATATGCTGTTATTAACTGTAGTCACCATGTTGTACAGTAGATTTCTTAAGTTATTCTCCTGTCTATGTGAAATTTTGTATCCTTTGACCAACATCTTCCCAGTTTCTCCCCACCTCTAGCCCTTGGTAACCACCATCCTACTCTCTGCTTCTATGAATTGGACTTTTTTAGATTCTACATGCAAATGAGATCATGCACCCATTTTTAAAATGGGTTATTTGTTTTGTTGCTATTAGGTTGTATGTGTTCCTTACATGTTTTAGATATTGACCCTTCATCTGATGTATGCTTTGCAAATATTCTCCCATTCTGTAGGTTGCCTTTTCATTCTGTTGATTGTTTCTTTTGTTATGCAGAAGCTTTTTAATTTGATGTAGTCCCCTTTGGGTATTTTTGCTTTTGTTGCCTATGCTTCAGGATCATATTCAAAAAAACCATTGTCCAGGCCAATGTCATGGAGCTTTCCATGACATTATAGTAGTTTTACAGGTTTCAGCCTTAGATTTAAATCTTTAATCCAGTTTGAGTTGGTTTTTGTATATAATGTGAGGTAAGAGCCTAATTTCATTCTTTTGCATGTGGATATCCTGTTTTCCCAACATCATTTAGTGAAATGACTGTCCTTTTTCCAATGTGTGTTCTTGGCATCTTTGTCAAAAGTCAACTGATTGTACATATGTGGGTTCATTTCTGGGCTCATTATTCTGTTCCATTGCTATATCAGTCTGTTTTTATGTCGGTTCTATGCTATTTTGATTACTATAGTTTTGTATATGCTTTAAAATCACAGAGTGTGATGCCTGCGGCTTTATTCTTTCTAATTAAGATCACTTTGGGTATTTGGGTCTTTCGTGGTTCTATACAAATTTTAGGATTTTTTTTCTATATCTGTGAAAAATGTCATTGGAATTTTGATAGAGAATGTGTTGAATCTACAGATAGCTTTGGGTAGCAGGGACATTTCAACAGTATTAATTTTTCCAATCCATGAACATGGGATAATTTTCATTTATTTGTGTCTTCTTCAATTTCTTTCATCAGTGTTATAGTTTTCATTGTATAGAATTTTATCTCTTCGGTTAAATGTATTCCTAAGGTATTTTGTTATTTCTTTTTTGTAGCTATTGTAAATGGGATTGTTTCCTTAATTTTTCTTTTGGATAGTTCATTGTTAGTGTGTAGAAACACTACTGATTTTTGTGTGTTGATTTTGTATCCTGCAAATTTATTGAATTTGTTTATTAGTTCTAATAGTCTTTTTAAACACAGTCTTTAGGATTTTTTTTATATATAATATTGTGTCAGCTGGGCACAGTGACTCATCCCTGAAATCTCAGCACTTTGGGAGGCCAAGGCCAGAGGCTCACTTGAGCCTAGGAGTTTGAGACCAGCCTGGGTAACATAGGGAGACCCTGTCTCTACAAAAAAAATCAAAAAGTAATTAGCCAGGTATGGTGATGTGCCTGTTGTCCCAGCTCCTTGGGAGGCTGAGGC
Organism: Piliocolobus tephrosceles; assembly: GCF_002776525.5. NCBI lineage: Eukaryota > Metazoa > Chordata > Mammalia > Primates > Cercopithecidae > Piliocolobus > Piliocolobus tephrosceles. The sequence goes on from NC_045439.1 coordinate 130,154,359, forward strand.
AGGAGGATTGCTTGAGCCTGGGAGGTTTAGGCTGCAGTGAGTTATGATCATGCCAGTGCACTCCAGCCTGGTTGACAGAGTGAGACCCTGTCTCAAAAATAAAAGAGAAAGAAAGGAAGAGAAGAAAGAAAGAAAGAAAGAAAGAAAGAAAGAAAGAAAGAAAGAAAGAAAGAAAGAAAGAAAGAAAGAAAGAGAGAGAGAGAGGGAGGGAGGGAGGGAAGAAAGAAAGAAAGAAAGAGGAAGGAAGGAAGGAAAAGAAAATAAAAAAGAAAGAGAGAAAGAGGAAGGAAGGAAGGAAAAGAAAGAAAAGAAAAAAGAAAGAAAAAGAAAGACAAAGTAAAGGTTATGTCATCTGCTGCAAACAGAGACAATTTAACTTCTTCCTTTCCAGTTTGGATGGCTTTTATTTCTTTCTCTTGCCTCATTGCTGTGGCTAGTACTTCTAGTACTATGTTGAATAGAAGTGGCAAGTGTGAATATCCTTGTTATTGATCTTAGAGGAATATCTTGCATCTTTTCACTGTTGAATATGATGTAAGCTATGGACTTGCAGATTGTTTTTATGTTGTTGAGGCTGAATGGTTCTTTATATTTTCTAGATATTAATCCCCACTTTAGTCTGTTTGTGGTGCTATAACAAAATACCACAGATTGGGTAATTATGAGCAATAGAAATTTATTTCTCACAGTTCTAGAGGCTGAGAAGTCTAAGATCAAGATACTAGCAGGTTCAATGTATAGTGAGGACCCAAATGAGTCCCGCCATTTGCCTCCAAATGGCGTCTTGTTAATGTATCTTCCTGAGGGGATGAATGCTGTGTCCTCACATGGTGAAAGGATGGAAAGGGGAGAAAAGGGCCCCTTTTCACTCACTCCCTCCAGCCGTTTCATAAGGGTGCCAATCTCATCCATGAGGCTGGAGCCTTCAGGGCCTAATCACCCTCTAAAGGCCCTATCTCTTAATACTATCACTTTGGTGATGAAGTTTCAATATATAAATTTTGGGGGACACATTCAGACCATAACAATCCCTCTTCCTGATCCAGCATACCATGTTACATTTAGTCCTCAAGCCTCTTTAGTCTACTCTTCCAATCTGAGACCTTTCCTTGGTTTTTCCTTGTTTTTGACCATCTGGACACTTTTGAGAAGTACTGGTCAGGTGATCTATAGAATGTCCGTTAATATATACTTGCCTGATGTTTACTCATTATTAGACTGTGGGGCTTTGAATTTGGGGGAAAAGGGAAGTACCTTTTTCCTCACATCATATCAGAGAGGTGGGGTGCATGATATGAATGTTACTACTAGTGATAACCCTGATCACAGTTAAGAGAGTGTCTGCTAGATTTCTCCACTGTAAAGTTACTCTTTTCCCTTTTTTAAATTGATATGTTACAATCTTTTTTTAAAAAAAATTAATCCATTGTATTTTTAAGAAATCAATTTTATTGAATATTCTTGAATAATTTTGAATGATTATTAATTGAATAATTCAATTTGTTGAATAATTTTTGCATTCCATAACATTTGCCAATTATAAGTGTATAACTCAGTGATTTTTGGCACATTTAGAGAGTTGTGTCACCATCATCAAAATCCAGTTTTAGGACATTTCCATCACCCCTCCAAAAATACTGTCTGTTTGCTGTCAGTCTGTTTCCATCCCAGCTCCAAGCAATCACTGATCTGTTCTGTCTCTACCAACTTGCCTTTCCAGGACAGTTCAATAAATGGAATGATAAAATATGCAATCTTTTGCATCTGGTTTCTTTCTTTCTTTATTTTTTTTTGAGACGGAGTCTTGCTCTGTTGCCCAGGCTGGAGTGCAGTGGCATGATCTCGGCTCACTGCAAGCTCTGCCTCCCGGGTTCATGCCGTTCTCCTGCCTCAACCTCCCGAGTAGCTGGGACTACAGGTGCCCACCACCACGCTTGGCTAATTTTTTGTATTTTCAGTAGAGACGGGGTTTCACCATGTTAGACAGGATGGTCTCAATCTCCTGACCTCATGATCCGCCCGCCTTGGCCTCCCAAAGTGCTGGGATTACAGGCCTGAGCCACTGTGCCCGGCCGCATATGGTTTCTTTTTTGTTTAGCACGGTGTGTTCTCAAGGTTCATCCAAATTGCAGCATGTGTTAATATTTTGTTCCTTTTTATTTCGGAGTGGTATTCCATTGTATGGATATCACATTTTGTTTATGCATCTATCAGTTGATGGGTTGTTTCCAGTTTTAGGCTATTATGAATTACCCTGCTATAAACGTTCACAAACATGTCTTTGCATAGGCATCATTTTCATTTCTTTTGGATAGGTTCCGAGGAGTAGAATTGCTGGGTCATTGGGTAAGCTTATGTTTGACTTCTTAAGTAACTGACAAACTGTTTCACAAAGTGGCTGTACCATAATACATTTCCATCAGCAGTAGATGAGGATTTCAATTTCTCCACATCCTTGTCAACAGTTGTTATTGTGTTTTTATTATAGCCATTCTAGTAGGCCAAAAGTGGCATTTCACTGTGGTTGTAACTTGCATTTCCCTAAGGACTTAGGATGTGAAATATTTTTTAATTGATAAGTAGTCATTTGTGTGTTTTCTTTGAAGAAATGTCTGTTTAGATTTTCTGTTCATTTTTAATAGAGTTGTTTGTTTTCTTATTGAATTTAGAGTTCTTTATGTATTTTGAATCTAAGTCTTTTATCAGAAATGTGATTTGTAAACATTTTCTTGCAGTCTGTGGCTTGTTTTTTCATTTTCTTAGTGATGTCTTTTTTTTTTTAATTTCCATAAGTTATTGGGGAACAGGTGGTGTTTGGTTACATGAGTAAGTTCTTTAGTGGTGATTTGTGAGATTTTGGTGCACCCATCACCTGGGCAGTATACACTGTACCCTATTTGTAGATTTTTATTTCTCACCCCCTTCCCTTCCTTTCTCCCTGAGTCCCCAAAGTCCATTGTGTCATTCTTATGCCTTTGCATCATCATAGCTTAGCTCTCACTTATGAATGAGAACATATGTTTGGTTTTCCATTCCTGAGTTACTTCACCTAAAAGAATAGTCTCTAGTCTCATCTGGGTCGCTACGAATGCCATTAGTTCTTTTTATAATAGCTCAGTAGTAGTTCATCATGTGTATGTATGTGTATGTGTGTGTGTATATATATATATATATATCTCACAGTTTCTATATTCATTTGTTGATTGATGGGCATTTGGGTTGGTTCCCTGATTTTGTAATTGAGAATTGTGCTGCTATAAACACGCATGTGCAAGTATCTTTTTTTTTTTTTTTTAATAATGACTTCTTTTCCTCTGGGTAGATACCCAGTAGTGGGATTGCTGGATCAAATGGTAGTTCTACTTTTAGTTCTTTAAGGAATCTCCACACTGTTTTCCATAGTGGTTGTACTAGTTTACATTGTCACTAGCAGTGTAGAAGTGTTCCCTGTTCACCACAGCCACACCAACATCTACTACTTTTTGATTATGGCCATTCTTGCAGGAGTAAGGTGGTATTGCATTGTGGTTTTGATTTGCATTGCCCTGATCATTAGTGATGTTGAGCATTTTCTTCATATATTTGTTGGCCATTTGTATATCTTCTTTTGAGAATTGGCTGTTCATGTCCTTAGCCCACTTTTTGATGGGATTGTTTGTTTTTTTTTCTTGTTGATTTGTTTGAGTTCATTGTAGATTCTGGATATTAATCCTTTGTCAGATGTATAGATTGTGAAGATTTTATCTCACTCTGTGGGTTGTCTGTTTACTCTGCTGACTGTTCCTTTTGCCATGCAAAAGCTCTTTAGTTTAATTAAGTCCCAACAATTTATCTTTGTTTGTATTGCATTTGCTTTTGGGTTCTTGGTCATGAAACCCTTGCCTAAGCCAATATCTAGAGGGGTTTTTCCAATGTTATCTTCTAGAATTTTTATAGTTTTATGTCTTAGATTTAAGTTCTTGATCCATCTTGAATTGATTTTTATATTAGGTGAGAGATAAGGATCCAATTTCATTCTCCTACATGTGGCTAGCCAATTATCCCAGTACAATTTGTTGAAAAGAGTGTCCTTTCTCCACTTTATGTTTTTGTTTGCTTTGTTGAAGATCAGTTGGCTATAAGTATTTGGGTTTATTCTGGATTCTCTATTCTATTCCATTGGTCTTTGTGCCTGTTTTTATACCAGTACCATGCTGTTTTGGTGACTATGGCCTCATAGTATAGTTTGAAATCAGGTAATGTGATGCCTCCATATTTCTTCTTTTTGCTTAGTCTTGCTTTGGCTATGCAGGATCTTTTTGGTTCCATATGAATTTTTTCTAATTCAGCAAAGAATGATGGTGGTATTTTGATGGGAAATGCATTGAATTTGTAGATTGCTTTTGGCAGTATTGTCATTTTCACAATATTGATTCTACCTATCCATGAGCATGGGATGTGTTGCCATTTGTTTGTGTCATCTATGATTTCTTCCAGCAGTGTCTTGTAGTTTTTCTTGTAGAGGTCTTTCACCTTCTTGATTAGGTGTATTCCCAAGTATTTCTGTTTTTTTGCAGCTATTATAAAAGGGGTTGAGTTCTTAATTTGATTCTCTGCTTGGTTGCTGTTGGTGTATAGAAGAGCTAGTGATTTGTGTATATTAATTTTGTATCTGGAAGCTTTGCTGAATTCTTCTATCAGTTCTAGGAGCTTTCTAGAGGAGTCTTTAGGGTTTTCTAGGTAAATGAGTATATCATCAGCAAATAGTGACAGTTTGACTTTCTCTTTACTGATGTGGATGCCCTTTACTTCTTTCTCTTGTCCGATTGCTCTGGTTAGGAATTCCAGAGTTTGGCTATGTTAAAGAGGAGTGGTGAGAGTTGGGCATCCTTGTTTTGTTCCGGTTCTCAGAGGGAATGCTTTCAACTTTTCCCCATTCAATATTATGTTGGCTGTGGGTTTGTCTTACATGGCTTTAATTATATTGGGGTATGTCCCTTGTGTACCGATTTTGCTAAGAGTTCTAACCATAAAGCGATGCTGGATTTTGTCTAATGCTTTTTCTGCATCTATTGAGATGATCATGTGAATTTTGTTTTTAATTCTGTTTATGTGATGTATCACATTTATTGACTCGTGTATGTTAAACCATCCTACATCCCTGGTATAAAACCCACTTGATCACGGTGGGTTATCTTTTTGATATGTTGTTGGATTCGGTTAGCTAGTATTTTGTTAAGGATTTTAGCATCTATGTTCATCAGGGATTCAGTCTGTAGTTTTCTTTTTTGGCTATGTCATTTCCTGGTTTTGGTGTTAGGGTGATATTGGCTTTATAGAATGATTTAGGGAGTGTTCCCTCTTTCTCTATCTTGTGGAATAGTGTCAGTAGGATTGGTACCAATCCTTCTGTAAATGTCTGGTAGAATTCTGCTGTAAATCCATCTGGTCCTGGACTTTTTTTGTTGGTCATTTTTAAATTGCCATTTCAATCATGCTGCTTGTTATTGGTCTATTCAGGGTATGTCATTCTTCCTGATTTAAGCTAGGAGGGTTGTATCTCTCCAGGAATTTATCCATCTCTTCTAGGCTTTCTAGTTTATGCATGTAAAGGTGTTCATAGTAGCTTTGAATGATCTTTTGTATTTCTGTGGTGTCAGTTGTAGTATCTCCCATTTCATTTCTTATTGAGCTTATTTGGATTTTCTCTCTTCTTTTCTGGGTTAATCTTGCCAATGGTGTATCAATTTTATTTATCTTTTCAAATAACCAGCTTTTTGTTTCATTTATCTTTTGTATTTTTTGTTTGTTTGTTTCAATTTCATTTGGTTCTGCTCTGGTCTTGGTTATTTCCTTTTTTCTGCTAGGTTTGGGTTTGGTTTGTTCTTGTTTCTCTAGCTCCTTGAGGTGGTGTGACCTTAGACTGTCTGTTTATACTCTTTCAGACTTTTTGATGTAGGTGTTTAGGGCTATGAACTTTCCTCTTAGCACTACCGTTGCTGTGTCCTGGAAGTTTTGATAGGCTGTGTCACTATTGCTGTTCAGTTTGAAGAATTTTTAAATTTCCTTTGATTTCATTTTTGACCCAGTGATCATTCAGGAGAAGGTTATTTAATTTCCATATATATGCATAGTTTTGGAGGTTCCTTTTGGAATTGATTTCCAGTTTTATTCTACTGTGGTCTAAGAGGGTGCTTGATATCATTTTAGTTTTCTTAATTTATTGAAGCTCATTTTATGGTCTATCATATGGTCTATCTTGGAGAAAGTTCCATGCACTGTTGAATAGAATGTGTATTCTGTGGTTGTTGGATGGACTGTTCTGTATATATCTGTTAAGTCCATTTGTTTCAGGGTATAGTTTAAATCCATTGTTTCTTTTTTGACTTTCTGTCTTGATGGCCTCTCTAGTGCTGTCAGTAGAGTATTGAAGTCCCTCACTATTATTGTGTTGCTGTCTATCTCATTTCTTAGGTTTAGTAGTAATTGTTTTACAAATTTGGGAGCTCTAGTGTTAGGTGCATATATGTTTAAGATTGTGATATTTTCCTGTTGGAAATAAAATTATCATTATTATAATGCCTCTCTTTGCCTTTTTTAACTGCTGCTGCTTTAGTTTGTTTTGTCTGATATAAGAATACTCTTGCTCGTTTTTGCCTGTAATATCTGTTTCCACCCCTTTATCTTTAGTTTGTGTGAGTCCTTATGTATTAAGTAAGTCTCTTGAAGACAGCAGGTAGTTGGCTGATGAATTCTTATCCATTTTGCAATTCTATATCTTTTAAGTGGACGATTTAGGCCATTTACATTCAATGTTGGTATTGAGATATGGGGTACCATTCCATTCGTCATGCTGTTTGTTGCTGTATACCTTGGTTTTTTGTTTTTGTTTTTTAAATTGTATTTTTGTTTTATAGGTCCTATGAGATTTATGCTTTAAAGAGGTTCTGTTTTGTTGTGTTTCCAGGATTTGTTTCAAGATTTAGAGCTCCTTTTAGCAGTTATTGTGGTGGTGGCTTGGTAGTGGCGAATTCTCTCGGCATTTGATTGACTGAAAAAGACTATCGTTCCTTCATACATTAAGGTTAGTTTCACTGGGTACAAATTTCTTGGCTAATTGCTTTGTTTGAGGAGACTGAAGATAGGGCCCTAACCTCTTCTAGCTTGTAGGGTTTCTACAGAGAAATCTGCTGTTAATCTGATAGGTTTTCTTTTGTAGGTTACCTGGTGCTTTTGTCTGACAGTTTTAAAGATTCTTTCCTTTGTCTTAACTTTAGATAACCTGATGACAATGTGCCTAGGTGATGATCTTTTTGTGATGAATTTCCCAGGTGTTCTTTGTGGTTCTTGTATTTGGGTGTCTAGGTCTCTAGCAAGACTGGGGAAGTTTTCCTCAATTATTTCCCCAAATACGTTTTCCAAACTTTTAGATTTGTCTTCTTCCTCAGGAACACTGAATATTCTTAGGTTTGGTCATTTAACATAATCCCAGATTTCTTGGAGGCTTTGTTCATATTTTCTTATTATTTTTTCTTTGTCTTGATGGATTGGGTTAATTTGAAGACCTTGTCTTTGAGCTCTGAATTTCTTTCTTCTCCTTGTTCAATTCTATTGCTGAGACTTTCCAGAGCATTTTGCATTCTATAAGTGTGTCCATTGTTTCCTGGAGTTTCGATTTTTTTTAATGCTATTTCCTTGAATATCTGTTTCCTGCCTTCACTTCTTGTATCATTTTTTTGGATTTCTTTACAATGGTCTTTGTCTTTCTCTGGTGCCTCCCTGATTAGCTTAATAACTAACCTCCTAAATTCTTTTTCAGGTAAATCAGGGATTTCTTCTCTGTTTGGGTCCATTGCTGGTGAGCTAGTGTGATTTTTTGGAGGTATTAAAGAACCTTATTTTGTCATGTTACTAGAATTGGTTTTCTGGTTCCTTCTCATTTGGGTAGCCTCTGTCAGAGGGAAGGGCTAGGGCTGAAGGTTTGTTTTGTCCCACAGGGTGTTCCCTTGATGTAGTACTTTCCTCCTATTCCTATGGATGTGGCTTCCTGAGAGCGGAGCTGTAGTGATTGTTATTTCTTTTCTGGATCTAGTCACCCAGCAAGTCTACCAGGCTCCAGCTGGTACCGGGGGTTGTCTGCAGAGTCCTGTGATATGAACCATCTGTGGGTCTTTCAGTCGTGGATACCAGCACAGTATTTGGGGTGTCTCCCGGGTCCTGCAGGAGCAATCTGCTTCCTTCAGGGAGTCTGTGGGTCCTCTCAGGTTTCCTGATTTATTCCTGCAATTGTTCTGGAGCAGAAATTAACAATGCAAACCTCCACACGCTGCTCTGTCTGTCCTGGTCAGAGCTGCAATCTAGTCCTGCCTCCCGTCTGCCATGTTTCCCAGTGGTGTCTTTTGAAACAAAACATTTAAAACATTGATGAAGTTAGGTTTGTCAATTGATTGTATTTTTGGTGTTGAATCTAAGAACTCTTTGCCTAACCCAAGGTTGGGAAGAGTTTTACTTTTTCTAAAAGCTTTATAGTTTTAGCTCTTACATTCATGTCTATGATCCATTTTGAATCATTTTTTGTGTGTGATGTAAGGGTCCAACCTCACTTTATAAAATACCTAATACACTTAAAAATATGAATAGACTTTATTTTTAGAACAGTTTTTAGATTTATAGAAAAATTGGGCGGCAAGTATAGAGTTCCTCTGTATCCCCTTCCCCAACAGTTTCCCCTATTATTAACATATTGGGTTAGTGAGGTACATTTGTTACAATTGACAAGCCAATATTGACATATGCATTAGTTTTCTAGGGCTTCCATAACAAAAGACCACAGACTGGGTGACTTAAACTAGGGGACCCCAGTCCCTAGGCCATGGACCGGTACTGGTCCGTGGCCTGTTAGGAGCTGGGCTGCACAACAGGAGGTGAGTGGTGGGCGAGTGAGTGAAGTTTCATCTGTATTTACAGTCACTCCCATTGTTCACGTTACCACCTGAGCTCTGCCTCCTGTCAGATCAGTGGCAGCAGCAGATTCTCATAAGAGTGCGGACCCTACTGTGAACTTCACATGTGAGGGATCTAGGTTGTGCTCGCCTTATGAGAATCTAATGCCTGATGATCTGTCATTGTCTCTCCTCACCCCCAGATGGGACCATCTAGTTGCAAGAAAACAAGCTCAGGACTCCCACTGATTCTACATTATGGTGAGTTGTATAATTATTTCATTATATATTACACTGTAATAATATAAATAAAGTGCACAATAAATGTAATGCACTTGAATCATCCTGAAACCATCCCCTCCCTTTCCCGGTCCATGGAAAAATTATCTTCCATGAAACTGGTTCCTGGTGCCAAAAAGGTTGGGGACTGCTGGCTTAAACAACAGAAATTTATTTTCTCACAGTTATGGAGGCTAGAAGTTCTGGGTCAGGGTGTCAGAAGGCTTATTTTCTTCAGAGGCCTCTCTCTCCTTGGCTTGCAGATGGCTGCCTTCTCACTATGTCCATACTTGGTCTTTTTTCTGCTTGAGTATTGCTGGTGTCTTTCTGTGGGTCCAGATTTCTTCTTATAGGGACACTAGTCCCTGTAAGAAGGTTGGACTGGTGCATACCCTAATGGCTTCCTTTTTAGCTTCATGACCTCTTTTAAAGGCCTTATCTCCAAAGATCTCCAAAGAAAATATCTTCTGAGGTACTGTGGGTTTGCAAATGTTGGAGACACAAGGTTCAGCCTATAGAAATAGATTATCATTAACTAAAGTTCATAGTTCACATCAGGGCTTACTCCGTGTTGCACCTTCTATGGGTTGTGACAAATGTTTAATGGCATGTGTCCACTGTTGTAATATCACAGAGGGTAGTTTCACTGCCTAAAAATCCTCTGTACTCTGCCTATTCATCCTTCTTATTCCTAGCCCTGGTAACCACAGATCTTTTTTTCTTTTTTTTTTTGAGATGGGGTCTCACTCTTGTCACCCAGGCTATAATGCAGTGGCATGATGTCAGCTCACTGCAACCTCCACCTCCTCGATTCAAGCAATTCTCATGTCTCAGCCTCCCAAGTAGCTGGGATTACAGGCATGAGCCACCTTGCCTGGCTCATTTTTTTGTATTTTTAGTAGAGACAGGGTTTCGTCATGTTGACCAAGCTGGTCTCGAACTCCTGACCTCAGGTAATCTGCCCACCTTGGCTTTCCAAAGTGCTGGAATTACAGATGTGAGCCACTGTGCCCAGTCACCATGCCTCCCTAGTTTTGCCTTTTCCAGAATGTAATATACGGTCATTTGTCACTTAACCATAGGGATATATTTTGAGGAATGCACTGTTAGGCAACTGCATCATTGTGTGAACATGATAGAATGTATTCACGTAAGACATCATGGCAGAGCGTCCTGCACTGCTAGGTTGTCGAGTATGGCCTGTCGTCTCTAGGCTACAAACCTGTATAGCTTGTTACTGTACTGATTACTGGAGGTGCTTGTAACACAATGGTAAGTATTTGTATATCTAAACATATGTAAATATAGAAAAGGTACAGTAAAGAGATTTAAAAACAGTATGCTTGTGTAGAGTACTTAACTTGAGTGGAGCTTGCAGGACTGGAAGTTGCTCTGGGCGAGTCAGGGAGTGAGTGGTGAGTGAATGTGAAGGCTTAGGACAGTACTATGTACTACTGTACACTTTAGAAACATTGTACACTTAGGTTACACTAAATGTCTACAATAATAAATGAACTGTAGCTTACTGTATAGTTTTCTTCAATAATAAATGAACTGTAGCTTACTGTAACCTTTTTACTTTACAAAACCTTTTTAATTTTTTTAAATTTTTGACTCGTAATAACACTTGGCTAAAACATAAATACATCATGCAGCTATACATAAATATTTTCTTATTCTTAAGCTTTAATTACAAAAATTTTTTTTAAAGTTTAAAAACTTTTTTTGTTAAAAACACAGAGACAAACACACTCGTTAGCCTAGGCCTACTCAGGGTCAGGATTGTCAATATCACTGTCTTCCACTTCCACATCTTGTCCCACTAGAAGGTCTTCAGGGGCAGTAACACACGTGGAGCTATCATCTCCTAGGGTAACAGTGCCTTCTTCTGGAATACCTCCTATAGGACCTGCCTGAGGCTGCTTTACAGTTAATTTTGTTGTTTTAATGAGTAGAAGGTGTAACTGTAAAATGACAATAAAAAATATAGTATAGTAAATACATAAACCAGTATCAGTCATTTATTATCATTATTGGGTATTATGTACTGTGCATAATTGTATATGCTAGACTTTTTTTTTTTTTTTTGAGACAGAGGCTTGCTCTCTTGCCCAGGCTGGAGTGCAGTGGTGCAATCTCGGCTCACTGCAATCTCTGCCCCCTGGGTTCAAGGAATTCTCCTGCCTCAGCCTCCTGAGTAAATGAGATTTCAGGTGCACGCCACCATACCTGGCTAATTTTTTATATTTTTGGTAGAGACGGGATTTCACTATGTTGGCCATGTTGGTCTCAAACTCCTGACCTCAAGTGATCCACCTGCTCCGGCCTCCCAAAGTACTGGGATTACAGGCGTGAGCCACTGTGCCTGGCCTGTATGTGCTAGACTTTTATACAACTGGCAGTGTGGTATGTTTTTTTACCCCAGCATCGCAGCAAACACATGAATAATGTGTGGCATTATGACTTTATGGTGCCTATGACTATCACTAGGCAACAGGAATTTTTCAGCTGTATTTTATTCTTATGGGACCTCCACTACACATGTGGTCCATTGTTGACCAAAACGACTTTATGAAGCACATTACTGTAGTTGGAATCCAATGGAATGTCATTGTTCAGTTAGCTTCTTTCACTTAGTAGTATGCCCTTATGGTTTTTGTATATCTTTGTGTAGTAATAACTCATTTCTTTTTAGTGCGGAATAATGTTACATTGACTGGATGAGCCACAGTTTGTTTATCCACTCACCGTCTGAAGTACATCCTGGTTGCTTCTAAGTTTTAGTAATTATGAATAAAGCTGCAATAAATATTTGTGTGCAGGTTTTTGTGTGAACATGGTTTTCAATTCTGTTGAGTAAATACCAAGGAGTGTGATTGCTGAATCATAAGGTAAGAGTACGTTTAGTTCTGTAAGAAACTGCCAAAATGCCTTCCAAAGTAGCTGTACCCTTTTGTATTCTGACAAGCAATGAATGAGAGTTCCGTTGTTCCACATCCTCACCAGCATTTGTTGTTGTCGGTGTTCAAGAATTTGGCTATTCTAGGCCGGGCATGGTGGCTTATGCCTGTAATCCCAGCGCTTTGGGAGGCCAAGGCAGGCGGATCACCTGAGGTCAGGAGTTTGAGACCAGCCTGGCCAACATGGCAAAACCCCGTCTCTACTAAAAATACAAAAATTAGCTGGGCATGGTGGCACATGCCTGTAATCTCAGCTACTTGGGAGACTGAGGCAGGAGAATCGCTTGAACCCAGGAGGTGGAGGTTGCAGTGAGCTAAGATCACACCATTGCATTCCAGCCTGGGCAATAAGAGCAAAACTCCATCTCAAAAAAAGAGAATTTGGCTATTCTAATAGGTGTGTAGTGGCATCTCATTGTTTAAATTTTGTGATTTCCTAATAACATATGATGTGGAGCATCCTTTCATATGCTTAATTGTAGAATTACAAAGAGGATTTTGATAGAGCTAGCATTGAGTTTACAGATCATTTTGAGAAGAATTATCTTAAGAATTGAGTCATCCAGTCCAAGAACATGGAATTTCTCTTCATTTATTTAGATCTTCTTTACTTTCTCTCAACAACATCTTGTAGTTTTCAGTGTTCAATGCAATTCTTTTCTTAAACATACTCTTAATTATTTACTTCTTTTTAATGCTACTGTAAATTAAATTGCATCTTTATTTAATATTAAACCTTTTTAGTTTTGGAAGACTTCACAGTTACAAGAACATTGCTCTTGTCTTCTATATATTGAAATAATATAATTGCAAGCAAGTTGGTACTGTCATCTCAAGCGCATCAAGGTTGAAATCCCAAATATTTTATAGTTACTGTCTCAAGAGAAATGAACTTCCTTACTGGCCATAGATTATTTATTTTTAAATTCATTTTTGGTATGAAATAGTAACTGCTTATTTAGCTAACAATTATTTTGGTTGGCATTTTAGGCTGAGCTCAGCTGGGTGGTTTTCTAGTCTAGCTGGCTTGCTGTGTATCCATGGAGACCTGCCTGTCAGGTGGCTCTGCTGCTTGGGGCTGGCTAGACATTGACTGGGACCACAGCAGTGCCTGGGCCATATTCCTTTCATGGTAGCAGATTATCCTGGGCTTGCTTTTGTGGTGTGTTGCAGGGATCTGAGAGAGAACACAGGCCACTGGACCTCAGGAGACCTAGGCTTAGAATGGTGGTGCTGTCACTCTGCCTCATTCTGTTGACCAAAGTGAGTCACAAGGCCAGCTGGAATTAAAGGTGAGGGGAAATTGATCCCATCTCTTGATGGGAGGAGCTTCAAAATCAAATGCAAAGGGGCATGGCCATAGGAAGGAAGTAATCTTGGCCATTTTTGCAAACAGTTCACCATGGGAGTGTATATCTTTGCAGTTCAGTCTGGCTGATTAGAATCTGAGTCATATTTTTGTTTGTTTGTTTGTTTGGGAAATTATCCACTTCTGAATCTTGGCAGGGACAAATACCACCACTTCCAACAGGAGCTGAAAATGCTCCTTATTTGTTTTCTTCTTCCATTGCATCTAGGGCATGGGCACCTGTGCAGTTTAGAGGTGAGGAAGGAGAGCTAGTAGGCTTAATGTAGAATTGGTGTTCTAGTTAGGGTGATGACAGGGATGCCTGGCTGAAAGGCCACGTTCTCATTGCAGAAATGGCAACTGTGCTGGTGTTGACCTTGGTTGCAATACAGTTAAGTTGTGGGTGAAAAGCGGGGAGGGTGCCAATTGTCACCTCTTTTGCTCTGCTGCAGCAGGGCCATCAATATTTCATGAGAAGCAGGGCCTGGTGCTGCGTCTATTTGGGGTAAGTGCATTTTGCTATAATTGGACATGGTGAGCCCTTGCTAGAGTTACTGAAACAAGTGCGTACCCTAGAGATGGGTTGAATTGGTCTCTTCAGGTTTCACTTCTGCAGGGAGATGGTTGACGTTGCCAGATACTCCTGGTTGGCTCCAAGGGTCTTATTGAACTGTGTGCAGTGAAGGGGGGAATCTGAGGAGGGTGCTGCCTGAGTGGCCTCACTCTGCTTAGTCTCCCAGGTTCACCTTTCATTTCAGTCCAGTGGTCTTGTATCATGTAAGTTTGTAAAGAAAGCTGATCAGTCAACTGGAGAATGATCTGCTATTTTAGCATCACTTGTTTAGCTTGTGAAACTGACCATGTTTCCAGGAGGTATCCATGAGTCTGGCTGTGCAGGGGCCCTACAGGATCCTAGTGGGTCAGCCGTGAGCCCAGGGGACAGTGTCTGTCTCTTTCTTTCTCTACAGGCAGCCTTTGTGGTGATGGCACTGGTGCATGCTCCCTGCTGCCCGTCTTTGACACTGTGTTCATCAGGAGGAAACACCGGCACCAAGGCTTGGGAACAGACGTGCTGCGGGACTTCTGTGAGACATTCCCAGAGGTCGAGGCCCTGGGGGTCAGCTGCCTGATGTCTCCTGCCATGTACCAAGGTAAAACCCCTCGTGTCTTGCAGAAGCATTTGGGTAACGGTGATGGATAACACATGTGCATTCTGGAGGATTCTGCAGGGGGAGGCCCTGGGGAGCCCTCATGGGCAGATGCAGGCCTCCACTTGGCAGCATGCTCATGGGGTTTTCTTTCTTTCTGAGAAATCTCTGGTTGCTGCAGCATAAACTGAGACTTCATGTTTGATCACAAGAAGTGAACTTCTCCCAAGCTGGAAAATAATTGGATTCAGAAACAATCACAAACAAATCAACGAGCTCAGAGAGAAGGGAATCCGGAGAGCTACCGCCATGCTGCGGGCTGCGGGGCTTTGGAGTGCCTTTGCTATTTCACTTGATGCCTGTAGTTCCTCACTTTGTCCTTTGAACTAGAAGCCACGGGAGAGCCCAGGAGCTGAAGGGAAGGCAGGGACCGGGTAGAAAGACAAGCTCTGAATGGACTCAGCTTTCCAGCACCTCTGTAGCTCTCTACGCACAAGACGCCTCCCTCCCATATTCTTTATCGACGTTTGCCAGAGGAGGATGAAACAGCTCTGATGTGAAACATCACACTCTAAGGTGACGAGGGTGGGAGGTTCTGGAGAGCATGTTTCTGAGTCCCCTTCTCCCCCATGAAGCACACACACCCTACTTTGTGCCCTGCCTCTGTTCTTGGTGTGCAGTTGTTTTTGAACGCTTAGTATGCAGTTTCTGGCGTCTTTCTGGCTCAAGGGATAGGAGAGAACAGTTAGGAAAGGCAAAGAAGCTTCCGTTGCTGTGAAGTCATAAAGAAAAGCAGGTAAAAACATACTTTTCCCCAAGTAGGTCTGGCTGTTTCTTCGTATTTTCAAACTCTTAGCCTGTTGTTAAAACTCTGAAGAGCCTTGAATTTCTGCAAGAGTGCTCGAGGCTTCCTGCATCATGTAGCTCACTCTCAGGTACAGGAGCATTCGGGGGCCCAGGCAGCTGGTCCTCTGTCCATACCCATGTCCTTCCGGGCCCCCGCCTCCTTCTTGCTTCAGGTGCAGGCCACCTCAGGGTTTTAGGAAGCTTTAGCAAGGGAGTGGAAGAGAGCCTTTTACTCAAAGGAACAGTGAGCTCCAAGGCTAAGGGCTGGCTGCTGATCCTGGGCCAGCCTTGCTGAGACCCTGTAGGGCCCTGTGATCCCTCTCATCCTTCCACTGTCTTTACCTGCAAAGAAAGATCTGAATGTGCTGATTCTGACTCACGCTACTTCTCTCTGGGCTTCAGCCACCCAGGTGTGCCTGTCAGGTTTTTATTTGAGTTCAGTGATGCCTTCCAACTGGAAGGAGGGACTCTGGCAGGAGTCCTGGGCCCCATGCTTTGAGCCTTCTTTCAACTGCATCTCCCTCCAGGGGGCGAGGGCTCCGTGGGCCCAAGAGGAGGTGCCTACCTGGCTCATGCTGCTCCTTCTAAACTGGCTCAGGGTGCCAGTACCCCAGGATTCCTGCCAGTGGCCACTGTGGGCCTGAGTGGACCTCATCCCTGGGTCTGTGCTCATAGGGTGGACCATGCCGCCAGTTTGCACATCCTTAGAGCCCAGGGGCGGCTCCTGGGGGGCTGTGGATGGCATGTGGGGAGGACGGCCACATTTGTACTCACGGGCCCCGTGAGGTATTGGGGGCTGGGGTGGGAGGAGAAGGGGGTGGACTGCCGGCTGGGGGCCAGCTCGCTTGGTATTGCCACATTCTGGTGCAACACTCCAAGGAGTCCAAGAATTCTAAATTTGAAACGAGCTTCTCCTGTTGTTAGGAAGTTATATTTGTCAAGATAGGAGGGCAGAACGTGTCATATATAGCACTTTGCTAACTTGGTTTGTACCTTTGGAAGACAGGCATTCCTCATTTCACTGCTCTTCCCTTGATTGCACTTTGCAGATGCTGCATGTTTTACATTTTGAAGGCTGTGGCAGCCCTGCTTCAAGCGAGTCTATCAGGGATATTTTTCCAACAGCATGGTATCACTTCATGTCTCTGTGTCATGTTTTGGTAATTTTCACAATATTTCAAACTTCTTCATTATTATTGTATCTGTCATGGTGATCTGTGATCAGTGATATTTGATGTTATAATTGTTATAACATCAATTGGGGGCACCACAAACCATGCCTGTGTAAGTCAGTGAACTTAATCGATACACAAGCCTGTTCTGACTCCGCTTCCGATCAGCTGTTCCTTCCTTTTCTTCCTATTCCATGAGACACAACAATATTGAAATTAGGCCAATTAATAACCCTACAATGGCCTCTGAATGTTCAAGTGAATGGAAGAGTCACATGGCTTTCACTTTAAATCAAAAGCTAGAAATGACTAAGCTTAGCAAGGAAGGCATGTCAAAAGCTGAGGCATGCTGAACGCTAGGCCTCTTGCACCAGGTAGCCAAGTTGTGAATGCAAAGGAAGAATTCTTAAAGGGAATGAAAAGTTCTACTCTAGTGAACACACAAATGATAAGAAAGTAAAGCAGCCTTATTGCTGATAGGGAGAAAGTTTTAGTGGTCTAGATAGAAGATCAAACCAGTCACAACACTGCCTTAAGTCAAAGCCTAACCCAGAGTAAGGTCCTAACTCTCTTCAATTCTATGAAGGCTGAGAGATTTGAGCAAGCTGCAGAAGAAATGTTTGAAGCTAGCAGAGGTTGGCTTATGAAGTTTGAGGAAAGAAGCCGTCTCCATAACATAAAAGTGCAAGGTGAAGCAGCAAGTGCTGATACAGAAGCTACAGCAAGTTATCTGCAAGATCTAGCTCAGATCGTTGATAAAGGTGGCTACACTACACAACAGATTTTCAATGTAGGTGCAACCGCCTTTTACTGGAAGAACATGCCATCTAGGACTTTCATAGCTAGAGAAGAGAAGTCGGTGCCTGGCCTCAAAGCTTCAAAGGACAGGTCTCTTGTTAGGGGTTGATGTAGCTGGTGGCCTTTAGCTGAAGTCAATCCTCATTTACTGGTCTGAAAATCCTAAGGCCCTTAAGAATTATGCCAAATCTTTTCTGTCTGTGCTCTAGAAATGGAACAACAGTGTCTGGATGACAGCGCGTCTGTTTACAGCATGGTTTATTGAATAATTTAAGCCCACAGTTGAGACCTACTGCTCAGAACAAAAGATTTCTCTCAAAATATTATTGTTCATTGACAATGTACCTGGTTATCCAAGAGCTCTTATGAAGATGTACGAAGAGATTAATGTTATTTCCACGCCTGCTAACATAATATCCATTCTGTGGATCAATGAATAATTTCAGCTCTCGAGTCTTATTTAAGAAATACACTTCCTAAGACTTCCATAGATAGTGATTCCTCTGATGGTTCTGGGCAAAGTACACTGAAAACCTTCTGGAAAGGATTCACCATTCTAGATGCCATTAAGAACACTCAAGAACACTCATGATTCATGGAAGGTCAAAATATCCACATTCATAGGAGTTTGGAAGAAGTTGATTCCAACTCTCATGGATAACTTTGAGGGAGGAGTCCAAGACTTCAGCAAAGGAAGTCGCTACAGATGTGGTGGAAATAAAGAGAGAACTAGAATTAGAAGTGGAGCCTGAAGATGGGACTGAATTGCTGCAATCTCATGATTAAACTTGAACAGTTGAAGAGTTGCTTCTTATGCACGAGCAAAGAAAGTGGGTTCTCGAGTTGGAATCTCCTCCTGTTGAAGATGCAGTGGACATTGCTGAAATGACAACAAAGGATTTAGAATATTCCATAAATTAGTTGAGAAAGCAGCAGCAGCAGAGTTTGAGAGGATAAACTCCAATTTTGAAAGAAGTTCTACTGTGGGTAAAATGCTGTCAAACAGCATCACATGCTGCATAGAAATCTGTTGTGAAAGGAAGAATCAATTAGTGGAAGAAACTTCATTGCTGTGTTATTTTAAGAAATTGCCACAGCAACGCCACTCTGAGAAGCCATCAACCTTGAGGCAAGACCCTCCACCAGCACAAAGATTATGACTCCCTGAAGGCTCAGATGATCACTAGTATTGTTTAGCATTAAAATATATTTTAATTAAGGTATGTACATTGTATTTTTTTTTTTTTTTTTTAGTAGAGACGGGGTTTCACTGCATTAGCCAGAATGGTCTCGATCACCTGACCTCGTGATCTGCCCGTCTCGGCCTCCCAAAGTGCTGGGATTACCGGCTTGAGCCACCGCGCCCAGCCGTGTACATTGTATTTTTTAGACAAAAATGCTATTGCATGCTTACTAGACTACAGTATATTATAAGCATAACTTTTACATGAATGCACTAGGAAATCAAAAAATTTGCGTGACTTGCTTTACTGTGATATTTGCTTTATTGTGGTGGTCTGGAACCAAACACACAGTATCTCCAAGGTCTGCCTGCACTTAGCATTGCACTATGTAGGTTTTCATCTGTGTTCTTTCCCAGGGCCCCCCAAATGTTAAGAAGAGGGCCTAATGGAGTCCTCATGGGCACCTGCAGAACCAGGAGCAGTTTCCCATTCACCTGGATTCAGGACATTGCCATGTGAAAATGTTCACCCATGAATGTAAGCATAAAAGTCTGGGAAGCTTGAGTGGATCCTGGAATCCAGGAGGGAGCAGAAGATAAGCTTGAAGGTTCTTTGGGAGGGAGGAAGGACGGTGCACGAAGAGTGGCCTAGGTGGATGGTGCTGAGGACTGAATTGGACCCCCCAATCAAATTCATATATTGAAGCCCTTGGTGTGACCACATTTGGAGATAGGGCCTTTAAAAAGTTAATTAAGGTTGAATGAAGTCCTGAGGGTGGGCCCCTAGACCTGTATGATTGGTGTCCTTGTAAGAAGAGAGGCACCAGGATGGACCCAAACAGAAACAGCCGTATGAGGATGCAGAGAGAAAGTGACCATTCGTAAGCCAAGGAGAGAAGCCTCAGGAGAAAACAAGCCTGGGCCACCTTGATCTTGGATGTCTAGCCTCCATAACTGTGAGAAATAAATTTCTGTGTTTAAACCAGTGGTCCCCAACCTTTTTGGCACCAGGGACTGGTTTCGTGGAAGACAGTTTTTCCATGGATGGGGCAGAGACAAGGGATTGGTTTCAGAATGATTCAAGCACATTACATTTATTTATTGTGTACTTTATTTCTATTGTTATTACATTTTAATATATAATGAAATAATTATACAGCTTACCATAATGTAGAATCAGTGGGAGCCCTGAGCTTATTTTCTTGCAACTAGATGATCCCATCTGGGGGTGATGGGAGACAGTGACAGATCATCAGGCATTAGATTCTCATAAGGGGGGCACAACCTTGCATGCAAAATTCATGATAGGGTCCATGCTCTTATGAGAATCTAATGCTGCCGCTGATCTGACAGGAGGCAGAGCTCAGGGGGTAACATGAGCAATGGGAGCAACTGTAAATACAGATGAAGCTTTGTGTACTCCTCCACCACTCACCTCCTGCTGTGTGTCCTGGCACTGGTTGGTGGCCCAGGGGTTGGGGACTCCTGGTTTAAGCCAACCAGTCTGCAGTGTTTTGTTAGAGGAGCCCTGGTAAGTGAATGCAGATAGGAAGCATGGAGATGAGAGCTCCTCACCAGGAGGAGCCGGGGAGGTGGGCGTGTCCATGGTAGGCAGGTGAAAAAGTGGTTTGAGTGCCGCAGGGATTCCAGCAGAGATCAGGGGGTGGAGGGCTGCTAGAGGACTGGAGTGGGCTGTGTCTGAGACCCAGAGAGCTGGCGCAGAGTGAACTAGGGTGAGTTGCGGGACTTCCTGATTCACACTGCGTTCCCTTCTCCCAGTCTGTAGGCAGTTCCTGCTGGTCTGTCCGGAGGAGCGAGGGCGCCTGTGGGAGGTGGAGCCCCTGGGGGCCTGGGGCCAGCGTACCAACGTCTGGCTCAAGGTTCAACTTCACCAGGCAAAGCTTCCAGACTGTGAGTAGGACTGAAACACTGCACCTGGGTGGGGACATCTTACCCTCCAACGTTCCCCTCCTGAGTGAAGCACACCTTCCCATCCTTCTTGCTCAAAAAGATCACCCCCAATTTAGCAGTTAGGAGCTCCCTGGGGCTAAGGGACTCCCCTTTTAAAATTAGATAGATTATTGAAACATATAAGAAGATCAGTTTCCTCTGCCTAGCTGAAGATGAGTTGAAAACACTATTCTGAACAGGTAATGAAAGGTAATGTGTGGCTGGGTGCAGTGGCTCATGCCTGTAATCCCAGCACTTTGGGAGGCGGAGGCAGGTGGATCACGAGGTCAGGAGATGGAGACCATCCTGGCTAACACGGTGAAACCCCATCTCTAGTAAAAATACAAAATTAGCCAGGCGTGGTGGCGTGTGTCTGTAGTCCCGCTACTCGGGAAGCTGAGGTGGGAGAATGGTGTGAACCCGGGAGGCGGAGCTTGTAGTGAGCTGAGATGGCGCCACTGCCCTCCAGCCTGGGTGACAGAGTGAGACTCTGTCTCAAAAAAAAAAAAAAAAAAAAAAAAAAGAAAGGTAATGTGTGCACTTGGTTGAAAACTCAAAAGGGTTTACTATGAAACGTGAGTCTCCCATCCTCCTCACCTCTGAGGGGACTGCACACATAATGGCAGCGCTGCAGAGACAACGTGCTGCAAAACCGCTGCCTGGTCTTTTTCACAGCAGCATAGTATGATGTCGTATGGACATGATGTCATTTGTTTCCCTGTTGACAGATGTGCACTCCGTCTTCAGTTTCTGGTTGCTCGAGACAGTGCCCCAGTGGCAGTTTGCCAGTGGGGTTTAGTGGAGGAAGCACGAAAACAGAGCCTTTGGTGGTGGGTTTCCGGGGGAGGCAGGGGGCGGGAAATCCTTTAAACAGTCAGATGGGAAAGCAGGCTTGCAGTGTCAGGATTTGAAAGTTGCTTTTTTTTTTTTTTGAGACAGAGTCTGGCTCTGTCACCCAGGTTGGAGTGGAGTGGCGCAATCTTGGCTCACTGCAACCTCCGACTCCTGGATTCAAGGGATTCTCCTGCCTCAGCCACTTGAGTAGCTGGAACTACAGGCATGTGACACCATACTTGGCTAATTTTTGTATTTTTAGTAGAGACGGGGTTTCACCATGTTGGCCAGGCTTGAACTCCTGACCTCAGGTGATTTGCACTCCTTGGCCTCCCGAAGTGCTGGGATTACAGGTATGAGCCACCGCGCCCAACTCCAAGTTGCTTTTTTGACAGTGAACTTTCCACTTCTTGCAAGTGGGTAACGGCTGCCCATGACAGGCGCTTCTCAGCTCAGCACTGAGAGGTGAGGCCAGGCCAGGGCTGGGGCAGCAGACACCTCCAGGCTGCAGGTGCTGCCAGGGGTGGGAGGTGAGGGGGGACAGTTAATATAAATTAACTGTCCAAAATGAAAGCCCTGGCTCTCCTTCACTCCTGGAGTGGGTGCTCCCATCAGCGTCAAATGCCATTTCTGCGGCTGCAGGTGGCTCATTAAGGAGTTGACGGGCAGCTGAGGTGCCAGGCTTTCTCTCCACGTGGTGAATGATCCACCTTAGGTGTTGACAGGTGAGCGTGCCTTGGAGTTTATTGATGATAATAGTGATCAGTTTTGCTTTTATGCTGGAAGGCTTAATGGATCTTTACAGATATTAGTGGGGTGACCAGGCACCTGGGAAGGAGGCATGGCAGGGCAGGGCTGTGCTGTGATCCTAATGAGGTGGTTAAGTGACTTGCCCTGTGGCACTGAGGAATGAAGGGAAGCTGGTCGTGTCCCTGGGCACTGAGCTGTCCAGCTGTGTGGGTTTATGGACAAGCTTCACAAATGAGGCTGTGGGGCCTCGCACAGCCTCTGTGCTTGGATATTTCAGTTCCTTGGCTGGGAATGGAAAAAGAAAATGTGTTGCATATTGAAATGTGGAAATCGCACAGGCCAGAGGGGTGAGCAGGGACGAGGATGTTTTCTCCTAATTGGGGAGATGGCTCCTCCTGGAGAATTCCACTGGGGCTGTTTCAAGAGCTGGGAGTCAGTGTGGTCTGGGCAGAGGAAACTAAGCTGGAAGTCAGATGCCAAACCTGTCACTTTAATTCACTCTGAGATTCACCAACTCTCGTTTTAAAACAGCAAATGAGGGGACTTGCACAGAGAACGTTCCAGAAGCATGCTTGAGTCCCTTGAAGGAATAAGGGTTATCATTATAATTAGGATATAATTAGATTACTAAAACTCTTTAATTAAAAAAAATAATTCTAAGTTATGGTCTTTTCACTGCCTGTATAAATCATGGCTAGTTCCCAGTTTCACCCACATCTTCTTTCCCCTCGAGGGCCCGCAGTCAGGGTTTTAATTCACTCAGGAAGGTTTTCAGCCAACCGGCTTCAACTTGCAACCATTATGACAGTTAGTGCTGACATCTCAGGTTTTTTTCAAGTTGGTGAGTTGGGGCTGCAAATGTGATCACAGATTAGCTCAGTGCTCTGCAGTTTCTCGTCTGTTTCTGTCTTCATGGAAATCAGTAAGTGTTAGTGGATTAGAACTTCTTACGGGTCACCTAACAATGCAGATTCCGGAACCTTCTCTTCCCTGGGAAACTCAGGCCATTAATTGGATGTTAGTCTTAAATTAGTCAGTGATTCTTAGAGTTACTTTCTCGACTTGTTCTGTTTTTTCAAGTTTTATCTGTTCTTTCTTTTTCCTGACAGTTATTTTGGAGGTATTCTATAATTTTATGTGCCATAGAAATAGAACTGTAAGCAAGAAGCCCAGTGGAATCAATTGCTTCTTGCTCTAAATAAGGCATGAACATTTCACAACATTTCAAAGGGAAATTAACTTGTGCTCATTGCAAATGTTTTTTTAAAGACTATTTTTGAAGCAGCCTGATTGGTGGGCCAGGTCTTTAAAAGTTTGTGCGATCTTGGCTGTTGATAACATCTGCAGCTTATAATGGCCCTGAAAATATTTTCAGGTTATGCAGACCTTTTGAGGGAAGGAGTTTGTGGGAAATTTCTTTCTTCCTACATTCAGTTACAGACAAAGCCTTTGAAATTTGACCAATAGGATCATAATTGCTTCTGATGTGATTTCCCGGTCAGCCTAAACATGCCTTAAGTTTCTTTACCAGAGAGAATGAAACTGAATATGTCAACAGTGAAATGTTCTTTTACAAAATTGTTACTGGGGGGCAGGAAATAATTGACCACTGCTTTAAAAATTAATTTTTTTCAATCTATAAGTCATAGTTTTGCTTTCTTTCTCCAGCTGAATTTTTAATCGATTCAGTTGTCATCCACAAATACTTTTATTTGCATTTAATTTTTAAACCAGAAGGATCTTTGCATCAAGAATTGTGAAAAATATGAGATGGGAAGCGGGGGCTACTTTTCTGAAAGTTTAATGCCCAGGAAACTGCAGTTCTGACCTTTTTTTTTTTTGAGTTTGTTCTGGTGACTCATACATTATAGAGTACAATAGCAACAGCAATTTTGTGGTGGTGCAGTGTGCTGGGGAGTGCTGGGGGCAAAATCACCATACTGGGTGTGTTTTTTTCTGCCAAATGCTGCTCTTTGACAGGTTGTGTGGCTCCCCTTAGTGGCCATTGTAATCTACTGCAGCCTTGGATGATAACTGTGATTAGGGCTCTGATACCTCCAGGTGTGCTTCCAAATTAGTGCAGTCATTTCTAAAGATTTAATGAACCTCGATTAGGAATGAAATACAAGTAAACATTTGATAGCTCACAACACATAAAAACATTAGGAAAGGTGGCAAATTGATAATGGGTTTTCTACTTCATTTTCTCATACATTCATTCATGTATTCCTTTATTTGTTCATTCGATAACTGTTAATGGGGCATCTACAGGCGCGCCAGGCACTTCCTAGACATTAGGGATGCAGTAGTGAATAGGGCTGACCTGGCTTCTGAACTCATTTACCAGCTAACTACATGGGCACCTACTACTGTGTGATATAAAAACTCTGTGTGGCCAAGAGAGCTAAAGTGTGCTGATATTTTTAAGTGCCCACAATTAAATTTTGCCAAACCAAATTTTGCCAATTTATGCAGTTCTGTAAATACATTTAAAAATTTACTTATATAGATAACAACTAAATAATTCATTTGTTCTTTAGTAAACAAAATGTGTTACATAGGTATTTTCAGCTGAAATGCAAAACTGCGTATTTTTTTAGGGATCTGAACACCACACACACATATGGATTTGGGGGCGTGGGGTGGAGAGGTGCAAAGGAGGACAAGAAAGTCATCCCTTTCCAAGTCGGTACTGATTTGGTAGGAGAGGAGGGAGACTCACTGAACGTGGGTGATTATGACCTCTCTTGTGAGCAAAACCACCAGTGAGCAAAAAAAAAAAAAAAAAAAAAAGGATCCAGGACTAGAACTGGGAATGTGAGTCCCTTGAATGCCAGAATCGATGGAAGAACAGATCACAATTCCAGCTCAGAAATGCTTGAGTGGAACCATTACTATGAATCTCCTGACACCTGTCTTCTGGAGAGCATTGCAGCAAATGGCAAAGTGAAGGTCAAGAAGATAGAATTGACCTAACACTTTGGGAGGCTGAGGCAGGAGAATCACTTGAGGTCAGGAGTTCAAGACCAGCCTGACCAACATAGTGAAACCCCATCTCTACTAAAAGTACAAAAATTAGCCAGGCATGGTGGCAGGCATCTGTAATCCCAGTTGCTTGGGAGGCTGAGGCAGGAGAATCGCTTGAACCTGGGAGGTGGAGGTTGCAGTGAGCCCAGATGGCGCCACTGCACTCCAACCTGGGCCACAGAGGGAGACTCCATCTCAAAAAAAAAAAAAAAAAAAAAAAAAAATAGGATATAGAATTGGGTCATGGCTATCAACACGTTTGCAAGGTCCCCAGTGTACCATTTCCTCTTTTGATTGTCCAGCCCCTTGGGAGCCACCCTCATTTGCTTATCCTCTTTCTCTTGCTTGGGGAGGGCAGCACACCCAGGAAATTCCAAGGAGAACGTGAGCCGTCATGCGAGGACTTCTCAGAATGACAGACCCAGACAGTCTGCCCCTGGAGACAGCAGCAAGGTATGGTGATACTATATAACCCCCATGAACCTCTCACTTTCTTAGTAATCAGGTTGTCCTTGCTTAGTGAAGCCATGGTCTGAACCTGCCAGGCAGCTTCCTAGATGACTCGGCTGTGGGTTTCTCGTGGCAGCGGGGCCTTGGTCTAGGCTCAGAATCTCTGGGCTATCATGGGAGGGGGGTGTTGCGAGGAGAGGCCTTTGTAATTAGATTTTTTATGGTTCTCTTCTCTAAACTAGACAAGCTCTAACGAAACCAAAATGGAACAGAACACATGGGAATTGGCCGTAACCTTGCATCGTTAAGGAAATATTGAAAAATCTGAATTTCAAATTTTGCCATGGACCAGTGTCTGTCAAGCAGAACAAAAAACAAGACAAATTTGTCTTTCTTTCCTCCTCCACTGCAAAAGCTCAGATTGCTGGGATGGAGTGGAATTAGGTATTAGGTTTTTGTATAATCCAGAGTGACTGTAGAACAGAATCTTGAGGGAATATTAAGAATATTTCTTACAGGCTTGTTGTCATTCTGTATTTCATAAGATTTTAGGTTTTCTTGGTTTTCCTGTGGCTAAACCAGACTCTTGCCCACACAGGGTATTGTGAAAATGTCCATTTTCTGGTGCCAAAGGGTCTTTGCTCTCAAATCCCTAAAGAGTCCAAAATTACTTTAAACTCACACTTGTACATCATGGACAAATACTGCTTATTTTGGAAAATATATTGCTCTGAAATAGAAGATTCAACAATGAAAGCATAAAATATCCCAGTAAGTGCTGGATTGTTTTAGAAAGCTGCTTCCTGTCTGACATTAGCTCTAGCCATCTGGCAGATAAGGGCTTTCATTTTCTTTGGTTCACCATAGAAAGATGGGCTAACCTAAGACCCAACAGGCACTGAACAGAGAGCGTAGTACTTGGCCATTTCTGTTGATCCTTGACTTTTCTTTTAAACCTCTGTTAGAGGAAGCAGAAGTGTCCGGGGTACTGTAACGCCCATGGGTGTGGACCTGGGGGAATTCTGCACATTTGAGCACAGAGTGCCAGCTTTGAAAGCAGTGCTTCCTTCCCTGCCCTTTCTCTGGTCTCCCCAGGCTGGGCTGTCCTTCAGTTCCTTTCAGTAAATATGTGCTCTTATGCACAAAACCTGATTTCCCCGTGGCTGGCTGGGGCGTTTGAACCTGGCCTATTCTGAATCTCAGCAGGAAGTGAAGGCACAAGCCAGACCAGGACACCTGCATGTCCTGAACATCCAGCCCCAGACTGTGTGGGGCAACCCCATTGCCATGTTTAATTGGCATGCCTGTGGATTCTTTTCTGACTTCAGTAGAGGATGCGTGGAGAAGAATTGGAAGACACAAAGAATGATTCAGAGTGTGGAGTGGAAGAGGAGGATGCCGGGCTGGCGGGGCACACACCGGGCAAGCTTACAAAGTCCAGTCTCTGACGTCTCCAGACGCCCATCTGGGCCAGGTCCAGAGGCCTGCCTGGGCTCCCAGGATTCAGGTCTGAGACTTGTGTGGCCGGGAGTGCACCTTCCCCAGGGATCTTTGAGGGGCCAGCGACCCCGCGGGCCCCACATACCTCTGAGGTGGGCTCAGGCTCTAGAATGCCTGAGAACATGCTGCGCTCAGCATGCGACACCGTGCAACAGGGAGGACACATTTCCTTAAGTTAATTGCTGATAGTTCCTAAACATTTCAGAAGCTTACTTATTAAAACTAATGTGGCTTCTGCTTCTCAGGATAAATTGGTGGGACTTCACCGGAACCACAGGGATGTTTTACTGAATGTACCTCTTTCCTTATAGAAGTTGAAAGATGCTCAGGAAGGGGCCACACCCATTCCATCTGGGCTGTAGAAACCCACTGCAGGTTTGCACATGCCAGCCTTGCTATTGCTGTGAGACCACGGACACCAAAGAGGTTTCCAGGGGGACACATGTTCTTTCCGGGGAGGCTTCAGCCATATCAGAAGTGCCTTGAGGGCAGGGGCAGGGGCTGGATGGTGCCTACTGCAGATTTGGAGCTCTTTTCTGGCCTGGTATACAGGAGGTGCTCAGAGAGGGCTCTGCACAGGCTTCAGCCATCAGCTTAGATGGGAAGCACCAGGTAGGAATTTGGGCAGATGGTGCTTCTAGCATATGGTGGCCTTGAGTGGAAAAGCTTGTGATAGTAAAAGCAACTAAAAATGACAGCCTGGCTTGAATGTGACATTGACCTCCCCATTCTCAAATACTGATGGAGCCCTGTCTGGTGGCTTGTGTATGGCCGCACTTGGGATGCAGAGACAGGGACCTGCTCTCAGGCCCCAGGTCCGAAGGGCTAGGCAGAGCTGTCCCAGAGCCGTCTGCCCTCCTCAAGGGTGGAGCGCAAATCCAGGCTGCTTTAGGGAGCCCAAAGCCTGCTCCCTGAGAGCTGGGGCGGTGCTTTCTCTACAACTGGGCCCAGCCTTGCTGATTTCAGTAGGATTTTTCCCAGAGAAAGCTGGTCAGGCCCTCTTGAGGCAGATAACCTAAGCTCTTGCCCCTGCTTTTGGGAAAATGCAAATCCGATCCCATTGCCGAGGACACCCCAAACCCCTCTGTGCTCATCACTGACTTTGGAGAAGCTGGGGGCCTGCTACTGTGGGCCTTGCCGCCTCTGCTCTTTGCCGTTGGAGTTCAGCTGCAGGGTCAGCCCTGGGCTGCCTGGTTACCTTGTTGACAGAGAAATAGGGTTTTACCTTTTTTTTTTTTTTTTTTGAGACGGAGTCTCGCTCTGTCGCCCAGGCTGGAGTACAGTGGCGCAATCTTGGCTCACTGCAAGCTCCACCTTCTGGGTTCATGCCATTCTTCTGCCTCAGCCTCCCGAGTAGCTGGGACTACAGGCACCCACCACCACGCCTGGCTACTTTTTTATATTTTTAGTAGGACGGGGTTTCACCGTGTTAGACAGGATGATCTCGATCTCCTGACCTTGTGATCCACCCGCCTCGGCCTCCCAAAGTCCTGGGATTACAGGCGTGAGCCACCGTACCCTGCTGGGTTTTACCTTTTTAGGATGTAATAAAGCCCCTCCTGTGGCCTGGTAAGGAGACCACTAACAGTCTCAAGTTCTGGGAATACATCATCTGTTCTTTGAGCAGTCAAAGGACACACACAGTGGGAGCTGTTATTTATTCATCCATGCACATAGCTGTCCATCTGTCCAGCCGTCCATCTATCTATCCATCCATTCATCCATCCGTCCGTCCATCCATCCATCATCCATCCATCCTCCATCCATCCATCCTCCATCCATCCATCCATACATCCATCCATACATACATATATCCTCCATCCATCCATCCATCTGCCATCCATCCATCATCCGATCCACCCATCCACCCATCCATCATCCATCCATCCACGCATCCATCATCCATCCGTCCATCCATCCATCCCATCAAACCATCCATCCATCCTCCATCCATCCATCCTCCATCCATCCATCATCCATCCATCTATCCATCCATCCATCATCCATCCATCCATCATCCATCCATCCATCCATCCATCCATCCATCCATCCATCCATTCTGTTGTACAACAGATATTCAGCATGGTTTCTCGGGGACATGCTGTGTGCCGGGCACTGGGGATATAAGTGAGGTGTGGTTACTGGCCTCAGGAAACTCTCTTCTCTTTAAAGGAATATCTTCTGGAGTGTTCAACTGGAGTTTTCATCTGTCTTGCACCCATTACAAAGATGGAAGGGTCCAATTGACTAGAAATATAGTTTAGAGCTTCATATGGAGACATCATGAAGCCTGCCTCCCCCCTGCCCCTTACACATGGGCTCTCTGTGCAGGTGGCACAGACCATAGAAGTAAAGTCTTCAGCCTAGAGGGTGCCCTGTGTGTGGTGTCAGATATAACCTTTCATATGGAATGTGTGTGCTGTGAGCATTGTGCTATTTGAGATGAATGGTTAGTATTTTGTGTTTACATGAAAATAAATGTTTAAAAATGTCTCAGGGGTTTAATGAAGTTACTGTTCAATAAAAATAAACCTCCAGGGAAGAACAGCTGATGTATTGATGGCTTTGTTTAAGGGCATATGAATCGACCACACAAGTTAGAAGGCAATGCCGTGGGACTGAGAGCAACTTCCTGCCCAGTCCGTGCCAGCTGTGAGGCCGTGTGCAGGGGTCCCTTCCAGCACTGTGTGCAGGACTGCCCATAATGCACATGTTTGTGTGTGTTGTCTTGTTTTTATTAAATCAATTTTATTTTTCGGTTTTCTGTGTTCCTGTCTCTTATTTTTAAACAGCTCTATTGAGATATTATATACAAACCTTAAAGTTCCCTCATTTAAACTAATAATTCAGGCCTGGCGAGGTGGCTCATGCCTGTAATCCCAGCAATTTGGGAGAAGATGCATGTGGATCACTTGAGCTCAGGAGTTCAAGACCAGCCTGGCCAACATGGTGAAACTCTGTCTCTACAAAAATACAGAAATTAACCAGAGGTGTGGCCACTAATCTATATATAAATTTGCCTCTTCTGGATATGTCATTTAAGTGGAATCACACAATATGGGGTCTTTCACAGCTGGCATCTTTCACTTAGTATAATTTTTCCACGGTTCATCCGTGTTGTGGTGGGTGTCATCAGTTCTTATTCCTTTTGACTGCCAAATAACATCCCATGGTATGGATGTAGAACACTGTATTTTGGCATTCACTAGGTGATGTAGTCTGGATTGATTTGAGGTTTTGGTAGTTCTCAATGATGCTGCTATGAATATACACATACACAAATACAAGTTTGTGTGTGTACATATGTTTTTAGTTCTCTTGGGTACACATCCAAGAGTGGAATTTCTGGGTCATATGGTAACTCTTGAGGAACTGCCAAATCTGTTTTCCAAGTCCCTGCACCATTTTACATTCTTACCAGCCAGGTATGAGAGTTTCTGCTTCCCTCATCCCAGCCAACACTTATTCCATCTTTTTTTTTTTTTTTTTTTTTTTAGACAAAGTCTTGCTCTTGTCCCCCAGGTTGGAGTGCAATGGCGTAATCTCAGCTCACTGCAACCTCTGCCTCCTGGGTTCAAGTGATTCTCCTGCCTCAGCCTCCCAAGTAGCTGGGATTACAGGGACCTGCCACCATGCCCAGCTAATTTTTTGTATTTTTAGTAGAGACGGGGTTTCACTATGTTGGCCAGGCTGGTCTCAAACTCCTGACCTCGTGATCCACCCACCTTGGCCTCCCAAAGTGCCAGGATTACAGGCGTGTACCACTGCGCCCGGGGCCTATTCCATCTTTTTGATACAGCCACCATCTTAGTGGGTGGGAAGTGGTATCTCATTGTGGTGCTGACTTGCATTGCCCCAGTGACTACTGATGTCAAACAGCTTTTTATGTGCTTTTCAGTTATTTGTATTGTCTTCTTTGGAGAAATGTCTATTCAAATCCTCACTTATTTTTGAATTGGGTTGTTTTTATGTTGTTGATTTGTAAGAATTCTTTATAAATTCTGGATTTTAATCCCTTTTTGGATATATGATTTGCAGGTTTTTTCCCCATTCTTTGGTTTCTCTTTTCATTTTCTTGATGTCATTTGAAGCACATTTTAAATTTTGTTTTTGAGTCAGGGTCTTGCTCTGTTGCCCAGACTGAAGTGCAGTGGGGTGATCTCGGCTCACTGCAACTTCTGCGTCCCAGGCTCAAGTCATCCCCCAACTTCAGCCTCCCCAGTAACTGGGACTACAGGCATGCGCCACCAAGCCCGGCTAATTTTTGTATTTTTGTAGAGATGGGGGTTTCGTCATGTTAGCTAGGCTGATCTCAAACTCCTGAGCTCAAGTGATCCTCTCTCCTCACCCTCCCAAAGTGCTGAGGTTACAGGTGTGAGCCACCATGCTGGCCCCGTTTTAATTTTGACAATGTCCAATTATTTTCTCTTTGTTTGCTTTAACAAAACAACAAAGTTGCAGTAGTAAATATTGTATGTGTGTGTGTGTGTGTGTTTTGACATGGAGTTTCGCTCTTGTTGCCTAAGATAGAGTACAATGACACGATCTCTGCTTACCACAAACTCCTCCTCCCGGATTCAAGTGATTCTCCTGCCTCAGCCTCCTGAGTAGCTGGGATTACAGGCATGCACCACTATGCCTGGCTATTTTTTTTTTTTTTTTTTTTTTTTTTAGTAGAGACACGGTTTCTTCATGTTGGTTAGGCTGATCTCAAACTCCTGACCTCCAGTCATCTGCCCACCTTGGCCTCCCAAAGTGCTGGGATTACAGGTGTGAGTCACTGCACCCTGCCGTGTGTGTGTGTGTGTGTGTGTGTGTGTGTGTGTGTGTGTGGTGTTTTTTTTTAAATGAATGCTCTTTCATTCCCATCTAAAAGGAGTTATTGGAGAGAAAGTGATCTGACTCCAAAATGAATGTGGGAAATCCACAAAGAAGTCATTACTTAGAACAAGGCTGTTTCTGGATCCCACATTCTTCAAAGGCAGTGGCCAGATGCACATGTGCACATGCCCTGTAACAGTCACACTGTCCTGAGGGCTGCTCTGCCCCACACTCACGAATGGGCTCAGGCAGGGAGTCCATAGTCACTTGGAAGCTTGCATTCCAGACCAGGGTCTGGCAGCGGTGACGGACACTCACTGCTATGCATGGAGCCTTCAAACAGGTTATATTTCAGGAAGCAGGGTTTTGAGACTCTCCCAGCATTGGGTATTTTGTTCCAGGAAGTCTTTGAGAACAAGCCCTTCAGGATGAGGAAGAAATAAACTCAACTTATTGGCCACTTCCAGAAACCTCAGGGGGCCAATGGATTATGAGATAATTTTTAAAATCCCCATTTAAAGAATCAATCTTTGCATTTGATTTAGTTCTCTTTCTAGGGAAAACATGCTTAGCAGCTGGAAGTTTTAAAGTTAGGTATCTAAGTTTCCCTCTTGAGAAGCCATGAAATTCCTTGGCCACCTTCCTCTTTTCCCCTGGCTCCTCCATTTCACGCAGGGCACAAAACATTACCATGGCAAAGCAAGAGGGATTGGAGCTGGGTATTCTTCCGAGCTCAAACCACAGCAATGCAGTCATGGGAGGTCCCTAAGCCCGGTATCTACGCAGCTGTGATTTCTGGCTCTAGGAAGGTCCTGTGTTATTTTCAGCATCAGATGAGACACAATTGGAAGGAATAATTTCTTTCCTGGCAGGAAAATCCTAATGTGACCACAGCCACTGAGGTGCTTCCGGAAGGGTGCTTTAGTTCCAACTAACTCTGTTTAATGGAGTTGCCTCATCTTTCTGAACTTTCCTTCCCACCAAACAAAAGTCACCTTCAGGGCTGGGTGTGGTGGCTCACCCCTGTAATCCCAGCTCTTTGGGAGGCCGAGATGGGTGGATCACGAGGTCAGGAGATCAAGACCATCCTGGCTAATACGGTGAAACCCCATCTCTAGTAAAAATACAAAACATTAGCTGGGCATTGTGGTGGATGCCTGTAGTCCCAGCTACTCGGGAGGCCGAAGCAGGAGAATGGTGTGAACTCGGAGGCAGAGCTTCCAGTGAGCTGAGATTATGCCACTGCCCTCTAGCCTAGGCAACAGAGCGAGACTCTGTCTCAAAAAAAAAAAAAAAAAGTCACCTTCCGATTTTCTAGGCAGCAAACCCTTCTAACAGGGATTCTTGACAATGTGCAGACAGGCGGGCCGCAGGACTGTGAACCTGGGTGATCTTGACTGCTTGAGACTCGAGGCACCCATTCTTCGTGGGCGGCTGATGGATGCTGTACAGGATGGGCTCCCAGCAGACGGCTTTGGGTCCTTGGGCACCCAGGTTCTGTTCCAATTCTGTGGGATTGGGAGGACATCTCCTCGGGGCAGATTGTGGTATAATCTTCCTAGGTAATGCCAGTCACAGGACTAGGTAGGCTCTTTTTATGATCATTCCCTCATGGCTCTCAACTTGCAATAGGGGTGCCTTGATTTAGGAAATGTTTGCTGAGTCTCCATGTGTATTAGTCTGTTTCCATGCTGCTGATAAAGACATGTCTGAGACTGGATAATTTATAAAGAAAAAGAAGTTTAATAGACTCACAGCTCCACGTGGCTGGGGAGGCCTCATAATCATAGCAGAAGGTGAAAGGCAAATCTTACATGGGGGCAGAGAAAAAAGAATGAGACCCCAGCAAAAGGCGAAACCCCTTATAAAACCATCAGATCTCGTGAGACTTATTCACTACCACAAGAACAGTATGGGGAACCGTCCCCGTGATTCAATTATCACCCACCGGGGCCTTCTCACAACAGGTGAGAATTACGGGAGCTACAATACAAGTGGGATTTGGGTGGGACACAGCCATACAATATCACCACATGAACAACAGAAGCAGATAAAATTCATCCCATCTAATGTAGCTATTACAACCAACTACGTGTATTGTATTTGTAAAGTAGCTTCATGAAAATCAGTCTAAATTAAATTCACATAAGCTACATAAAGAAATACTACAAGGGACTGGGTGTGGTGGCTCACACCTGTAATCCCAGCACTTTGGGAAGCTGAGGCAGGCAGATCACTTGAGGTCAGGAATTCGAGACCAGCCTGGCCAATATGGCGAAACCCCGTCTCTGTTTAAAAATACAAAAATTAGCTGGGTGTGGTGGCATGTGTCTGTAATCTCTGCTACTTGGGAGGCTGAGGTGTGCGAATCACTTGAACCTAGAAGGTGGAGGTTGCAGTGAGTTGAGATTGTGCCACTGTGCACTCTAGCCTGGGCAACAGAGAGAAACTCCATCTCAAAAAAATAAAGAAAGAGAGAGAGAGAAAGAGAAAGAGAGAAAGAAAAAGAAGAAAGAGAAAGAAAGAAAGAGAAAAAAGAAAGAAAAAGAAAGAAGGGAGGGAGGGAGGAAGGAAGGAGAGAAAGAAAAGAGAAAGAGAAGAAAAAGAAAGAGAAAGAACAGAAAGAGACAGAAAAAAGAAAGAAAGGAAAGAGAAGGAAAGCGAAAAAAAGGAAAGAAAGAAAGAAGAAAAAGGAAGGAAGGAAGGGAAGGAAGAAGAAAAGAAAGAAAGAAAGGAAGAAAGAAAGAAAGAAAGACAGAGAAAGACTACAAGGAACACACTGCAATGTCCCGCTGCTGGCCACGCGTGTGCCTTTCTGGTTGAGCTGTGCCGTCAGCACAGTTTCCCATCCACTCCTTTGCGTTTCTAGTGGCTGCTCCTACCCCAAACCCCTGCCACATGAGTGGTACTTGAAGATGTTTTAGGGTGTGGGGTGGGAGTAGGTGGATGTGGGTTAAAAAAAGACATCTAATACCACAGTGCTATATTTTGAAAATGAAAAAAAAGTTACTAATTTAGTATTAGAAAATAAAGTTCTATAAAATCATAGCTGGTGGTCTGAAAAGTTTGGGAACCATTTCCTCATACTTTCCAGAAGCTTTTATTTCCTCCCCGAGATGCTTCTGGGAGCAGAAAGGAGTTGCCAGAGGAGGCCTCCTGGGAAGGTTCCTTTAGTCCCTGCCAGCCCCTCTCCACCCCCAACCTTCCTAGGCTGTAGGTGACTGACGCTGTGGCAGCAAGTGTTGGCGATGGGCCGTGGTTTGATGTCAGACACTGAACTCGGGAGCTCTGCTTTCCTCTCTTGATCTCTCCTCATCAGAGATTTTTGGTAATTTCCTAAGAAACCCTCCCCTGCTCCCTTCCTGAATGCTGCAGACGTAAGTTGAGCAGAAGAAATCAGATTTCACAATACACACTCTGACTTTTATCCCACCCATTTTTGCTGTGGACCAGAGCCTGGGCTGCAGAGGTGGTTTCTGGAGGCCCAGCAGCTTTGACCTTGGTGCCTGTGCTGTGGGAAGGCCAAGCTGACTGGAGGCCTTCGTTCCCTCCCCTGCAAAGCCTGGATTCTGTGTGTGCCTAGCCCTGCTGGCTTCCTACCTCTGTGTTTCAGATAGTCCTGGGTGCGTGGGGACCCTTGGTGACAGATCAGGAAGTGGATGCTGGGAGAGAGCTCCATTCCACCATCTCTCTGATGAAGTCGGCTTGGGAGGGGACACACAGTGTTTTGAAGACTTGGCCTGCACATTTGGACAGGTCTTGTTGAGAGATCACTGCACAGCTCTGATCACCTGAGCCCCACAGGTCCTGGCTATCCATGGGCATGAAACACTAGCCCCAGCACGTCCCTGTGAGGGGACCACGGATGTCACCCAGGACAGCACTCTTCCATCTATAAAAGGCTCCATTATTACATGCACCTGCTATTGTCGTGCTTAATTTTGACTTTACACAGTTCACACTCAGGTGTGCAAAATTAGGACTTGATTTTTCTAGAACTGAGTTTTATCTGTATCTGGAGCACCCATTCTGGCTGATGGCAGAAAAAGTAGTCGAGCGGATTTAGATACCTTCCAACTAACCTCGTTCCAAGTAGGATTTTCTTTGGTACCTCTTTCTTCCTGCGGTCAGCTCCAAGGGCAGGGGCCTTGGTGAGGAGATGCCATCTGCTCTTGGCCCACCCTGGCACCAGCTAATATGCACGATTGTCCCGTCATGGTCTCTGGTCTCAGGCTCCCTGGACACCTGGTGTGTGGTCCTGCTGGCGTCTGTTGACGCTTCTACCCCAAATCCCTGTCCAGGAAGTGATGTTTGTGGCTGGCAAGTTCTCGCTGTCAACCTGCGTCGCCTCTGTCCCTGGTCACATGGGAAAACATCATTTGTCTGTCCCCACTGGGGACTCCTGGCTTTGTTGTGGGGCTGACCCTGCACCCTCATGCAGTCCTCTTCTAAGCCCTGGGGTTGGGGCCACTCATTCTCTGAGAACTCCAAGCTGGAATTGGAACACACCTCTCTTCTACTCTGGAACCCTTAAATCTGTTTGAGAGCTTCTACGATGCCCTTCCCACCGCTGCCCAAGTGAGCCTGGCTTTTTAGACTTCCAAGACAATAACTGGGCATTTCTCTTCTGTTTCCCTCCCTGGCACTCCGTATCCTCACACTCAATGCAGAGTCAAACACGGGTCTTTCCCTCCAAGTGAGGGAGAGACCCCTGAGCTCATCCTGCCAGTCCCCAGAGAGTCATGGTGCCCACGTTGCCCTCGCATCCAGCCCCTCAGGCAGGGCCCTGGGCTGATTCTCACAGCCAGTCTCCAACCTCTGGTGGGTGGTGTGGAGTGTAGATGGTGCGGGGACCACCACTTCCTCCCTGGCCTCATGCACAGCTTGAAACCCCATGGCAGAAATGTTTCCCTTTGAGAGTGGGTAACATAAACTTGTGTCCCAGAACTGGGAAGAGCTTGGGGTCTGGCTTCAGCCTGGCTCCTTCCTCTAGAGGGGGCTGGGATGATCACTTTCATTCTGGGTCCCTCAGGTTCTTGTTGGTGAAAGGAAGAGGATGAGTCAGGGTCTGTAAACTGGCACCCTGAGTGTTCAAATTAGTCAACAGGTGAGATGTTTTAGGGCCTGGAAGCTGCGGTCCCTTTCCTGGAGGGCATATCCCCACCACTCACTGGCCTGTGTCACTCATCTGCACTGTCTCTCTAGCCTGGTCAAGGCTTACACTTGTATCTTCTTGTGGTAGCCCCCAAAGATGCTCACATGGGAATCCTGGGAACCTGTGAGTGTGTTACTCTATTAGTCCATTTTCATGCTGCTGATAAAGACATACCTGGGACTGGGTAATTTATAAAGAAAAAGAGGTTTAATGGACTCACAGTTCCAAGTGGCTGGGGAATCCTCACAATTACGGTGGAAGGTGAAAGGCACGTCTTACACGGCAGCAGACGAGAGAAATGAGAAGCAAGTGAAAGGGGTTTCCCCTTATAAAACCACCAGATCTCTTGAGACCTATTAACTATCACAAGAACAGTATGGGGGGAAGTGCCCCATGATTCAATTATCTCCTACTGGGACCCTCTCACCACACAAGGGAATTATGGGAGCTACAATTTAAGATGAGATGTAGGTGGGGACACATCCAAACCATATCAGTTACCTTACCTGGTAAAAGGGACCCTCAGATGCTACTAAGCTAAAGATTGTGAGAGGGAGACAGGGTGCGGTGGCTCAAGCCTGTAATCCCAGCACTTTGGGAGGCGGATCATGAGGTCAGGAGATCGAGACCTCCTGGCTAACACGATGAAACCCCGTCTCTACTAAAAAATATAAAAAACTAGCCAGGTGAGGTGGTGGGCACCTGAAGTCACAGCTACTCCAGAGGCTGAGGCAGGAGAATGGCGTAAACCTGGGAGGCGGAGCTTGCAGTGAGCTGAGATGCGGCCACTGCACTCCAGCCTGGGGGACAGAGTGAGACTCTGTCTCAAAAGAAAAAAAAAAAAAAAGATTGTGAGAAGGAGAGATTATCCTGGATCCTCTGGGTGGGCCCAGTGTGATTACAAGGGTCGTTTAAATGAGGGACGCACAGAGAGATGTGACCGCAGGAGAACCGTCAGAGCATTGCAGCATGAGAAAGACACAGTCAACCATTGATGATTTTGAAGATGAAGGAAGGGGCCATGAGCCAAAGAATGCAGGCCGCCTGTGTGGAAAGGACCAGGAAACAGTTGCTCCCCTGGAGCCTCCAGAAGGAAGAACCAGCTTGACCAGAAGGAAGAACCAGCTTGACCTTAGCCCAGCAAGACCTGTTTTAGACTTCTGACTTCCAGAACTGTGTGGTAAGAAATCCTGGTAGTTTTAGGCCACTAAATTTGTGATAATTTCTTACAGTTGCAATGGGAAATGAGTACACCCCCTCCTAGGTTCTCAGGTGGGTAGATTTGCCTCCTAACCCTGGACATTTGGCCATGTCTGGAGATATTTTGGGTTATCACAGTTGGGTGAGAGGTGGTACTGGCATCTAGTGGGTGGAGGCTGGAAAGCTCCCATAAAAGAGTTATTCAGCCTGAAATGCTATGCTAAGATTGATACCAGGCCTGAGCTCCGGTATGCGTCACATTTTGGACTGTGGACTGCCCTGACAGACAAGCCCTTCCTTTAGAGGAGAAACCACCACCTACTGCAGTCATGGCTCGGGGCACGGCCTAGGAGGTGCCCTGGAGAAGACTGAGACCCGGGTTGCAGCAGTGAGCCCCATTCTGGCTGGTGGGAGAAAACGGCGATCTCAGGACAGACTTTCGGAGAGCGTGAACCTGCTCGCTGCCTGCTCCCTGCCCGCTAGCTGCCCGGCCGCTTTCCGAGGGAAATACCCACGGCGGCCACACGATGGCAGCCTTGCCCAAACCAAAGCCCGCCGGGCGCACTCCAAGGTCCGCAGCCCCAAGTCGGTGTCCCCAGGCGGTGGACACGGGGCGGCCCTCTCACAGAATCCAAGGGCACTCGGCCTGGGTGGGTCTTTAGTTGCAGCTAGAAACTCTGCGCTTAACAGGTGAAAGAAACCGAGAGCCGCACAGACTGCACACTCCTGCCTGCTCGTCTGCCTCGATGTAAACAGCTCATCTGTGTCAGTGTGGAACTATGTTCTCCTCATCCCCACATTTCAGTGATGTGACAAGACAGATAACACAGCTGAGATTTATTCTTAAAAAGATTTATTTTTAAAAGGAGCTCGCGTGTCTCTCTTCCTCTTCCTTCCTCTTCCTCTTTCCTCCTCCTCCTCCTCCTCCTCCTCTTCTTTCTTCTTTCTTCTTGTCTAGCTGTCTCCCAGGCTGGAGTGCAGTTGTGATCTCAGCTCACTGCAACCTCTGCCTCCCGGGTTCAAGCGATTCTCCTGCTTTAGCCTCCTGAGTAGCTGGGACTACAGGCATCCACCACCACGCCTAGCTAATTTCTGTATTTTTAGTAGAGACGAGGTTTCACCATGTTGGCCAGGCCGGTCTTGAACTCCCGACCTCATGTGATCCGCCCACCTCGGTCTCCCAAAGTGCTGGGATTACGAAAAAAAAAATTTAGCTTTCATTGTGAGTCCAGGACCCCATAGGCTTGCAAATAAATAAATACATACATAAAAAATTCAACTAAACCCACTACAATGCACCCTGCCTCCCTTCACCACAGGTTGAAAGTGGGGGGCCTTGAGACTCACCTATTCCTTGGGATACCCCACCCGGGCATGGAAGCTGGGGGTGCAGTGGGGGCCGCCCCCTTCCTCCCTCTTAGCCTTTCTGGCCCTTGGGCATCCTATAGAAAACACTGGGGCCATGGGCCTAGAGGCACCCCGGATCCAGCTGTGATCTGGATTCCCTTCTGTTCTGTGTCATCAATTTGGCCCCATTTTCATCTGTAGTTTTTTGATGTGTTATTTGGCTTCCTTCAGCAGCAGCAGCTGCCAAAATACTCTGGGGCCAGTGTGCTTTGCTTATAAAATGGGGACAGTGTCTCCCTGGCAAGATTCGCTGGGAAGATGAAGGTAAATTTGCAGCGTCCCGGGGATGCCAAGTTCATGGTGACCCTGGCTTGCAACAATGAGGAGAATGGAACTAAGGGTGAGAAGAGGGAAGAGAGGGAACAAGGAAGTGGAACAGCCAACAGAGCATGCTGGGGCCGGGTGCCCCCACCTGCTCCCAGGGAGGTTGAACTGAGATATCGGGGAGCTGGGGGAGCCAGACCTGGTACTTGAATTGGGGTGGGAGGGATAGAAGATGCCCTTCTGGTCCAAGGAGCCCTCCCCCTAGTTAAACCAAGCTGGACTGGTAACAGAGGTGCCCAAGATCCTCCTGGCCACAGGGTGCCCCGTGCCTCTGGGGACTACCGACTTAAGGATAGCATGCTCTCAGCTTACAGAAGTTCTAATTACTGTTTTAAAACTGGTTCATACACTTTGGGAGGCTGAGGTGGGAGGACTGCTTGAGCTCAGGAGTTCAATACCAGCCTGGGCAACATAGTGAGATACCATCTCTACAAAAAATGAAAACATTAGCTGACTGTGGTGGCACATATCTGTAATCCCAGCTACTCGGCGGGCTAAGGTAGGAGGATTGCTTGGGGCCACCAGTTTGAGGCTGTAGTCAGCTGTGATTCCACCTTAGTACTCCAGCCTGGGCAACAGAGCGAGACCCTGTCTCAACAAACAAACAAACAAAAACAAAACAAAACACTGGTTCATGCAGTCATCCTTTCCATGCACACTGGTGGCTTCCATGGGCCAGGTGCTATGCTGAGGACTGGTACAGACTCGTGGGTATGGCAGAAAATTGTCCTTCTACAGCCCTTGGCTCCCAAGGACGAGATGCAGGTGCAGCCAGTGAGATGAATAGAGGAGGGGACTTCTGAGGAGGGGCAGGTAGGGTTCACTTGTCGATATTTATGCTAGATTGATTGTAAGCTCCCTGAAGTCAGGATCGGGGCTCACAGTGTCCTCAGCATTGATGCAATCAGTGCTGTGTGAGTGTCAGCTGAAAGTCTGAAGAGATAGAAAGAATCCCCAGGAGAACTTGGACTCTGCCACATCTGGTGGCATTCCTGCTGTTGTGGTGTCCTGCATGAAGAAACCCTGAGGTGCATGGGCTCAGCACACACCTGGGTTAGCATCCTAGCCTGAAGTCCAGGTGACAGTTTGTAGGGCATGCAGTGGCAGAGCTGGGTGTCCCAGGCAGCTGGGAGGCCCTGAGTGGGAACAGGGACTCTTGCCTTTAATTAGTCATATCTTGCTGTATTTCCACACACTGCCCAAGGAGTACACCACTAACAATGCTATTGTTGGTGTATATACATCTAGAATTTGCTTTAAAAGTGCAGCATTTTATTCTATACTAGAAATCATACAGCACATGCAGTTTAATTCCTGCTTTTTAAAAAAGGTGAGAACTACCTGAGTTATTTTACCCCAGTGTTTTAACCGTCATACTTTTTTTTTTTTTTTTAATAGAGACAGTCTTGAACTCCTGGGTTCAAGTGATCTTCCCACCTTAGCATCTGTAAGTGCTGGGATTAGAGGTGTGAATCTCCCCACCTGGCCCGTTATACTTTAATCCTGCATAAGATCTCGTCACATAGCTGCACCATGGTGGACACCACTGCTTTCCTCCTCTTGAATGTTTAGGGTCCTTCCCATTTCATGCTGTTATAAAGAACAATCTAGGCTGGATACAGTGGCTCACGCCTGTAATCCTAGCACTTTGGGAGGCCGGGACAGGTGGATTGCCTGAGCTGAGGAGTTTGAGACCATCCTGGGCAACATGGTGAAACCCTGTCTCTACTAAAATACAAAAAAAAATTAGCCAGGTGTGATGACATGCACCTGTAGTCCCAGCTACTTGGGAGACTGAGGCACCAGAATTGCTTGAACCCGGGGGGCGAAGGTTGCAGTGAGCCAAGATCGCACCACTGCACTCTAGCATGGGCAACAGAGCAAGACTCTGTCTCAAAAAAAAAAAAAAAAAAAAAAAAAAAAATCTCCAAAATGAAGAGGTCTTACCCAAAGGAATAAAACCAAGGAGGGGAGGAGAAATATTTTTTGTTAGGGGAGGATTTCTGATACCCTAATTTGATAGTGGAACTATTTTGATAATAGAAGAACTAGTGGCATTGTGGTGGGGGGATGCGGACTGGGCTGTGATCCAGCAGTATGCTGGCCACATTTGGAGTGGGTCGCCCATGCCTCCTGATCCTAGGGACCTCTGCCTTCCTTCCCCTGCATATCAGAGCATAAGGGAGGTACAGGCATGCCTGGCAGAATGCACGTGTCAGAATAAAGAGCACAGTGATTGCTGGTGTTCCGGTGTGACCAGGTAGCTCTGATTCCCCAAAGTTAGTCTGAGGACTCTACTTTGGATGTGAGATGATTTTGAGGGATGTGTGGATGGCTGTTATTAAGTTTATTAGTTCTCTGTTGATCCTGAAGTTAATTTTTATTTGAGGCAAGTGGCACTCCTTTTGATTGACAGTTGCCCTATGAAGTTGATATTTACATACATGTTTGCAAGTATAATAATGAGCTGACTTAAGAAAATAAGTAAACAAAAGCACAAGTGGCAAAATCGTGAAGATGACATGGAAATGAATATGTCTGGTAAACAACTAAAAAGGCTGGGAAGAAGGCTCCTAAATGGAGAGCAATGAACCGAACAGCACGTGGGGCGGGGTAGTGGGGAGGC
Source organism: Piliocolobus tephrosceles (assembly GCF_002776525.5). Lineage (NCBI taxonomy): Eukaryota > Metazoa > Chordata > Mammalia > Primates > Cercopithecidae > Piliocolobus > Piliocolobus tephrosceles. Next base: position 130,197,058 of record NC_045439.1, read on the forward strand.
ACCTTGGTAAAACTTCGTCAGGGATTTTTCATCCTTCCTGTGTTTTCTCCTTCTCCTCCTCTCTCAGGTTTGTGATAATCCTCTCTCCTCACATCCTGTACAACAAAGAGAGAACACAGAACCGGGAGACTGGTTAAGTGGCAGATCACATTTGGAATCTTGATATGGCTTTGTGTTCACGGCAGGTGATCTTGGATGAGAAGTTTAATTCTCTGATCCTCAGTCTCCTCATCTGTGAAAAGGGGATGATAATATCCTGGTCCCGGTGTTGCTGGGTGGTGCAATAAGCTGATGCAGGTGGAGGTATCTCAGCTGTAAGCTGGAGCAGCTGTTCCACGGTGCAGATCAGACGGCAGTCCATCCAGCAGGTGTCATCTGCCTCCTGCATTCTTTTTCTCTGCTTCCAGAATAGCCCGAGTTTTGCCTGAAATCCCTCTCTCTGCCTCTTACCTGGTGGTTAGAATAAGGCAGGTGACCCAGGCCTAAGCCAGTCAGAGCATAGGATTCTCCTGAGTCACTCAGGGTGGCAAGTTGGCTTGAGCTGGTCCAGACAGAATGAGCCTCAGATGCCTGAAAAGAGTAGAAGTGAGTGTGAAAAAGCTGCTGCCATCTTGTGGCTACAGGGCAGGGCCAGAAAGTGGAATGGGAACTGAGAGGTGGGGAGACCTGGGAATCTGGGGTTTACTGAGTCTCTGAACCCAGCTCTGTCTGAAGCTAGAACTACTCCTAGAGTTTTCAATGACAAGAGTTAAAAGTCTTCCTCTTTTGCCCAAGTTAAGTTGCCTAAGTTGGTTTTCTGCGCCTGAAACCAACAGTCCAGACTGACACGTTCCTTCTCCCCATTCGACTATCTTTTGTGATAATGGAGGGAAAAGGGAATGGTTATGTGGAATCGCAGATAGTTAGAGCTGTACAGGCCTTCAGAATGATTCAATTCTTCCTATTTGCTTGAAGCATGACTTTCCTGGGCCTTACGGACTTTAGCCTCCATAGGCCCCTTCTTCCATAAAAATATTGAAAAACATATTTTGGTACTGTGTTGGTATAAAGATAAATATACTCCAAGACAGATTGTATTTGCTTACTTTTCTAAAAAAATAAATTAAAATATTTCCTCGGGCCTTGGGCAAGATGCCTATGTACTTAATGGATACATCAACTCTGGGGGTGTTGACCGACCTTTCCTTCCTTCCTTCCTTCCTTCCTTCCTTCCTTCCTTCCTTCCTTCCTTCCTTCCTT